>NC_062549.1:64351091-64654122 GCF_016906955.1 Phacochoerus africanus
TTAAAGAGAAAACCCTTAGCAGGCAGAAAGTTCAAGGGGAACTAGAAGTGATTGAATAGAGCAAGAAAAAAAAAAGTGCAGACTGCAAAAATACGGAGTTCCTGTCTGTCATGGCTCAAAGGAAAGGAATCCGACTGGGAACCGTGAGGTTGCAGGTTGGATCCCTGGCCTCACTCAGAGGGTTAGGGATCCAGAGTTGCCATGAGCTGTGGTGTAGGTTGAAGACACAGCTTGGATCTGGCATTGCTGTAGCTCTGACATAGGCCAGCGGTTACAGCTCCCATTCAACCCCTAACCTAGGAATCTCCATGTGCCACGGGTGTGTGGCATATATATATATATATATATTTTTTTTTTTTTCCTCCAGCTGTGCAGATGACATTCACCGATTCTGCTGTCTTTCTGAAATAACGTTCCCGGTCAGAATAGTTCTGTTCTCTAACACATTTTTATTTGAATGAGCTTCACATTGCATTAAGGTGAGCCTTGGATTTGGGGAAACATACATCTTCATATAAATAACCTATATATGATGTATGTTGACAGATGTAAAAACCAAAGATTCTTCTTAGGCAAACGTATTTTAGAACACTTTAACTGCAATAATTGAATTTTAATTTAATTTTTTAAGATTTTTATTTTTTCTATTCTAGCTGATTTACAGCATTCTGTCAATTTTCTGCTGTACAGCAGTGACTAATTTTAGAACCAAATAATCATTCTTATTTTCTTATTTTTTTAATAAATCATCATTACTATCAGAATCACTCAATTTTGACTCATGAGGACCTAAGTATGTTGTAAGACTGAATCTATTAACTAGAGATCATGAATCTGATGATAGCTCTTGTTGGAAATTGAACTGCTTTAGATTTTCAAGATATGTATTTCCTTGGTGATATTCTATTATTAAAAAATTCTTGAGTCTGGGGTAGAGAGTGCCAGGAGGTGCTTGTGGCGGGTGGTCCTTTAATCAACCTTTTTGCTTTACATCTGAAAGCAGCAGGAAGATTGCAACTTATAAGGAGGAGGCTTTTTTTTTTTTTTAAACACGTAAGGCTGTGACTTAGCATCAATCTAAGATTTAAAAAAGCAATAGAAGCATTAGCAAAAGATAAGTGAGTAAAACAAAAACAGGGTACCTAGCTAGAAAGTGATCCTAACCTGCTCTCCACAGCCTGTATCTACTTAGTTCTTTTCAGGCTTTTCTTAGTTCTTTGGGGGTACCTGCCTTTGAATCCAGAGTCTTTTATAGTTTGCTGTTAACTATTTTATTTAAAAAAAAAAACAAAGTGGATATTCAGGAGAAAATATCAATATGATTTCATTAGACATTTTCAAATAGAGGTATTGTATCCATGAATTACATTAAATGAAATCACCAGAGGAGGCATTTGTCCCATTCCTTACCTTGTCTGTCATTGATCACTAATCCTTTATGCAGAGATCCAATCTGCAATGTGAAAAAAATGGGGGTAACTAAACAAGAAAGTCAAGGAGATAGTATAATTCGTTGAAAATCACTACTATTATTTGGATATCCTAAAGAAATACAATCAACTTAATTATGGGTTTCTGTCTCAAATTTGAAGAATAAAACCAAATAAAATCCCATTAGAATGGGACGGATCCAAGAACATAAAGATAAAAACATTCTGAAAACAGTCATGACGGTCACATTCTAATTAGGGACATTGACATGAGTATCAATCCTATTTGTACTGTTATCAGGGGAAATTATTTCAGATGCTTAAAACAGTGTGCTATTGTCGCTATTTAAATCCAGTCTTTAAGACTATTTTTGTCAGCTTAGTTTTGTCCTGTTAAGAGGTTGAAACTGGATTGGAAGCAAAGATACACCTGCCTCTTTAACTACAGTGGTACAAAAACACCATAGTACTTATTTCTGAACAATATTATTTTATAGCATCTTATAAGGAAGGGGACAATACATTCTTTAAAAAAAAAAAAACAACAGGATCTAGATCCTGATTTTTCCATTTATTTTTTTATTTTGGATGTGTTTCTGCTGGTCTCTGAGTTTAGCGTCTTCAAGTGTAAAAGGAAATGAATCAAGTTTGTCTCACTGTATCGTTTCTCATAGAGGCGGGTGTCTGCATATAAATTCCTTTCCGTGAGACTGTGCTGACAACCACAGTCAAAGACGGAACTCTACGTATGAGCAGATTAGAAGTGTGTCTGTCTTGGGCCTTGTCCTTTCTATGTCTGAGAAATAACAGAAGCCAATATTCTCCACCAGGTAATGGGGATGTCCATCCCCATTACCAAAGACCACCGGTCAAAGAAGAGTTTATGGAGAAACAGCAGCCCTGGAGGATAAAACCCATAGTGTCCCCAGAGGAAGACTGGATTAGAAAAGCTGTCCTAAATATCTTCTTTCCTTCCCCAGAAAAACTCGCCAGACCCGTCACTGACTTCTTTGTAAAACAGGACAAAATACAACAGGGAGGTTTCCTTATCCAAAACAAAGGAACCAATTTTTTTTAAAGAGTCATTGATAACAAAGGCTATTTAGTCTTTTAGAAATCTCCAGATAACAAAATTCTCATCTTTATATTAAGTGAAACCAGATAGATCAAAAAATATCTGAAAGGTGCTGTCTGACCATTATAGAAAAATCTCCTTTAAAAATTGATAGTTTCAGGTAATCACTTCTCTCAACACTACCCAACGTACCTGATGCCTGTGCTTTTGAAATCTGAGGGTTAGCCCTGTCCCCCTTCACCTTTTGCACACACACATTCACGTGGACAACACAAACCTTTGTTCATTTTGCAGGTGCAGTGGCAGCAGCTGTTGCGAGCACATTAGTTCAGTGTTTTCGGCTACCTTTTTGACATCCCATATGTCTTAATTGAAGGTTAGAGAGCGGGGAGGAAGTTTGGAGGAGACCAAGGGAAGAGCTGGATAGAGCCAATTCACTGTATTTGTGTAACCTATGGTTGACCGCTGCCACCATCAAACAGTTGTTCAAAGAGAGGCATCGTTTATTTCCTCAACCTTTTAGGACACCCCCATCCTCAAATTGCCCCTCTCCACCACACACGCCCTTGAGCTTGTCGTGATGAATATAAATTGTGAGATACACTGACTGTTTTGTCACCATCATTAAAGAAATTCCTTTTGGCCAGTTGGTGTAGTTTAAAAAATAACCCCCAGACTGATGCTCAGAAAACCTGGAATTTCAATTTAGTTCTGCTATTAAACAGTTGGATGGCCTTGGGCTAGTCACCTTTCTTGGCCTTGAAGTCCTGGAACTATAAGATGTCACAAGTCCTTTCATCTGTAATTCTATTATAAATTCCTATCCAGGAAAAAGATTCATCAAAGTTTCAATGGGCAACACGGCAACAGCACCAACATTAAGGGAATTGATTGATCACTCTTGGGGATTGGAGTAGCAACCACTGCTCATCCATCTCCTTATCCCTGATGAAAACAGGGAGTTTCCCTGTAAACAAGGTGCCTCTTTTCCAAGACTTGGAGAGCCCCATGACTCAGGTTTCAGGGGATGGGCCATTGTGCCCCAGATATAAACCCTGTAGTCCAAGGCCAATGGGTTAGTTCTGTGCTCTTTTAAGTGCAAATTTGGACATGGTCACCCTATGAAATTAAGTTTGCCTTAAAAAAAAAAAAAAAAAAGGCTCTGCCTGGTCTGTACACTGTTATTCGCCATGTTATTGGTAGGAAGAAATATCTGCCTGGACCACCTGGCTCAAATTTTGTGGTGTTTGCAGCCTTGCTTCTCACCAAATGATGCTTTTAAAAATAATATCTGATAGAAGAATGATGCCTTTCACCATTCATATTAATTCATAACTGATCACCTGTAACTGAGAAAACTACTTAGACTACAATTTTACTATTCTAGTCTGGCTAAGTGCTTCTGGAGACTTGAAGCACAAAACTCTCCTTACTCAAAAAGCTTGTTAATGGGTCCCTCATGACTCAGCTATCAGTTTTTTTTAGTATCAGATATACATGGTGTATCCATTATTACTTTCACTTAGAGCCAGATCTGACCGACTATACAGCAGCTTATGAGATTTTATTTATTTTCACTTCAGTAATAGAGCAAAGGATATCCAGTGCATAGACTTCTAGTGTAATATTCTGAATGTAGCTACTTTGTCTCTTAAAAGAATTGTTCATTTTTGCATGTTTTCCACCTTTAACATATCCTAGGTTGTTTAAATGTGCTTTGTAAGCAATGATAAAATGACAAGTTATCATTGATCTGTCCTTTCTTCCATCTCAGAGGGATTCATTAAATAATGCATGTGCCCATGTGAATTACTTTCTTCACTATAGCATCCCCAGACCATTAGCCAAATATAGCAACATTAACATCTTTCAACCCTTAGAAACCCTTTTGGCTTTCATTTAATTAAATTATCCCATTATGAAAACTCTTATAATGAGATTAAATTTAATTATTTATTAGATACTTATTTGCACTAGGGAACCTATCAATTATGCATGGTTGAGCTAAACATTTTTCAATCCATCACCTTTTCTTTTTAAGGAAGGTGCAATTTATTACGTGCATTTGGGGTACTATACCTAGCAGGCCTTAATGGATGTAAGTATTTAGGTCTCTTAAAAACTACTATAATAAGGATTAGAATTACTACATATAAAAAATAGATAAGAGAATTTCTGCCAAAAATTCAAGTATTCTAGAATTTTTTGTAAATGCCCCATTATAGTTTATAGACCATCTTAGTGGATGTTTCTTTTATATGCACTTATCTAAACACATCAAGTATAGTTGAAATTTTATTTTATTTTATTTTATTTTTGCTTTTTAGGCCCTCATCTGTGCACATGGGGGTTCCCAGGCTAAGGGTCGAATCAGAGCTACAGCTGCCGGCCTATGCCACAGCCACAGCAATGCCAGATCCGAGCCGTCTGTGACCTACACCACAGCCAGCGGCAACACCAGATCCTTAACCCACTGAACAAGGCCAGGAATCCAGCCTGCAACCCCACGGTTCCTAGTCAGATTTGTTTCTGCTGCCCCATGACCAGAACCTCCTGAAATTTTATATTTTTTTATAATTTCTACAAAATTTACAATTTTACATTTACATTTTGTAATTTTATAGAAATAATTATAAAACTAGTAAAGTATGAATTTAAATCATAACATTTTGTGCCAATCCTACATTAAAATGTTAACATTAGTGGGAGTTCCCCTGTGGCTTCCCCTGTGGGGGTTAAGGATTGTCACTGCAATGACAATAGGTTGCTGCTGTGGCTAGGGTTCGATCCCTGGCCTGGGAACTTCCACATGCCACAGAGTGGCCAAATAAAATAAAATAAAATAAAATAAAAATATTAACATTAGTAATATCTTAAATACTAATTTTTAAAAATTTTATGTCAAGTTTCAGAATATACAAAAATAGCATAGTACAATGAACCACCCAGGTAACCATCTTCCACCTTCAACAGTTTTCAATTCAGAGCCAATTTGGTTTCAGCTCTCACCCTCCACCTCCTCTCCACCCATCTGAATCAAATCTGACAGTATATCATTTTGATAATCTTTATGAAAAGAAAACTGAGTCTCAAAGGCAGAACGTTGTTTTTATAATGGAGCGAGTTTTTAGTGAATGCTGTTATGATGATTAATACAAATTCATGGCATGGGTTTTCCTATCAGGCCCCATCAATATGTGATTAATTATTCTTCCGGTATAATTTGCCCTGTCTTAAGATGGTAGGAAGTATAAGTATTTAAAAATTATAGTATATATGATATTGATTACACATATATCTAATAATATGATGAATATGGTGATAGCTCCCTAATTGGCCTCCCTGCTTCAACCCTCACCACTCTAAAATTTGTTTTCCACATAGCAACTCTAGTGATGCTTTTAAAAGAAGTCATTAGGTCATGATGCAGCTCAAAACCCTCTAGCAGTTCTTTATGGCATTCTGAGTCAAATAAAAGGTTCCCATCATGGCTACAAAGCTCCACAAACTCCAGTTTTCTGCCTGATCATCTGGTCTCATGTCCCACCTCTCTCCCTCATCTCGCTCTTACTTTGCTCCAGTAGCAATAACCTTGGAGTTGCCCAGCTACCTGAAGCATATTCAGACCTCAAGGCCTTTCCACCTGCTCTTCTCCAGCTGACTTTCCCCAGTTGCTTTAACTCTCTGGCCACCTTATCTTATCAAAGAGGTCTTCTCTGATTACCCTATACAAACTAGCACATCCCGCCCCACCTCATGGCTCCTTATCCTCGTCCCTGCTTTGTTTTTCTCCATAGCACTCATCGCCATCTGACATATTTGTTTAGTTCTGCCTCTCTTCGCAGAAGGTGAGTTTCACAAGAGGAGGATTTTGTATTTCTCTCTTCTGTGCTTGCTATGCCTGTAATAATGCCTGGGAAATAATAGGGTATTCAGTGAATGTTTGCCAAATAAATGAAAGAAAAGAATTTGTTCAATAGTCTGGGATAATATATACGTTTGAATATCCCTAATGGTGAAGGTCTTTTAGATAGTTGTTTTATGCGGTGGAGGGGGAGGTGGGGAGGGAAATTAGGACCAATTCATGTCACCAGCATTAGAAGTCAAATTTAAGGCTTTTCGATGTTATTCTGCAAGCCAAAGTGCTTAGGGGGTCAAGGCAAAAAAATGGGTTTAGGTGGGAAGAGAATAAGGGTGGGGCCAAACCGAAGACCTCATGACCCATCAAGAGAGAATCGCAAAAACAGTTTATATGGGATTCTGAGCTCAGGGTTGATTCATCTTCTAATTTTTAAGAGAATCCAAAAAAGTGAAATTGTATGTGAAATCCCCCAATTTTAAAAACACTGTGACCAGATTTATTGTATCCAGTGGATGACAGTTTGCAACATCAACTCTAAGTCTCAGAGAGCAGGATAACTTTTTAGACGGGAAAGAGAAAATCCTTCGAGAAGTGGCTCAGGAATCATTGTGAAGAGCAGGCTCCCCAGGCAGACTTTAGCCACAAGGCTACTGTCGTGGATGAGGCAAGAAGGATGGAAGTGTGCATGAAGGTGATATCAGAGAAGGGAGAAGTGATGAGATTTTATGATGAGCGATTGGATGAGGTGAAGGGAGACATTCAGGATGATTTCAGTTTCCTAGCTTAGGCAAGCAGTGTCTGGCTTAGGGGCTAACTGAGATCCAGGAATGATGATGGTGCTTGGAATAGCATGTGATTTATCTCTAGATATCAAGAAAAGGATATCGTTTAGGCAGTCAAAAATAGGGGCCAAGGAGTTCCTGGTGTGCCATAGTGGGGTTGGCAGCATCTCTGCAGCACCAGGACATAGGTTTGATCCCTGGCCCGGCAGAGTGGGTTAAGGAATCTGGTGGTGCCTCTGTGGCATAGGTCGAAACTGTGGCTCAGATCTGATCTCTGGCCCAGAGACTCCGTACGATGCAGAGGGGCAAAAAAATTTAAAAAATAAAAAAAATTAGGGGCCAAAGGACATAGGAGGTAGGCTGAAGCAGGGTTTCTCAACCTCGGTGTTACTGTCCTTTTGAGATGGTAATTCTTTGTGGTAGAGGGCTGTCTGGTGTATGGCAGAATATTCAGCAGTATCCCTCCTGTCTTCCCTCTAGAAGCCAATAGCACTGCTAAGTTGTGTCTCCACAAATGTCTCCAAACATTGACAAATTACCCTAAAGGGCAAAATAGCCCTCAGTTGAGAACCACTGATCTAAAGATATGAAATTTGAACTCATCAAGTCTGTCTTAATAATTTTAAAAATTTTATGTATGAATAACTAGGAATGTTTCCAAATACAGATATGGGAGTTCCCGTCGTGGCTCTGTGGTAACAAATCTGACTAGTATCCATAAAGATGTGGGTATGATCCCTGGCCTTGCTCAGTGGGCTGAGGATCCAGCATTGCCGTGAGCTATGGTGTAGGTCATAGATGCAACTTGGATCCCGCGTTGCTGAGACTGTGGTGTAGGCCGGCAGCCACAGCTCCAGTTTGACCCCTCACTTGGGAACTTTCATATGCTGTGGGTGTAGCCCTAAAAAGCCATAAATAAATAAATAAATAAACTACAGATATAGATTCAGCAGGTCTGGAGAAGGCCTGAGATTCAGCATTTCTAACAAGATCCTAGATGATGCTGAGGCCACCAGTCCAAGGACCACGCTTGGACTGTAAGTTCTTAGATGACACTTGAAATCAGGCAAATGAATGAGGACCACTCAGGAAGGCTGGAGAGCGGGGGTTTTAACTTTGCAGATGTGGGCTTTAAGGGAGTTATGAATTAGGTTTCCTGATGCTAGTTTTCTTTCACTTTCTCTCTTATATTTTTTAAAATGTTTATTTTTCTTTTACATCTCAAGTATTATTAGAGGAGCATTGTACTCTTTTAGTTTGGATCTGTTAGAGTCCCAGCAGAAGAGAGAATTCCACTCAGATGATACACATGAAGTGCATTTGATAAAGAGGCTGTTTACACAGATGTAGGCAAGGTTAAGGAAACCAATAAGGCATGGGGTGAGGCCACCAAAAGACTGGCCATACTGGGATCTCCAAAGAATGCTGGTGCCATGGAGGAAGGACAGATGAGGAGGAGCTGTGGTCCTAGAAGGATGGAGCCCTGGGAGAACCTTGGCACAAAGTAGGAGGGAGCAGAGAAGAAAGAGCCCTACCTCGCTCTCCTCTAGCCCTCTCTCTCTAGCCCTCTCACCGTCTTCTTGGTGCTTCCTCTTGGCCAAGCCCAGCTGAAGCCCATTGGTTGGGAGACTGTATAGTCTGTGGAGATCAGCCTGCTGAAGCTAGAGAGGATGGCGAGAGCAGAGAATGGGGAGGGAGAAGGGGACATGCCAGTAATAACTAATACCCACTCCAAATAGATATCTGATGTGCATATTCAAGCAATGTGTATTTCTCATTATCCCCATATTATGATATTGAGTATCGTCTCCAATATATTGGGGTTAAATAAAAAATCTGCTCTTAGATCATAGAAATTTGTCTTGTTTATATTGGCTCTGGCTTTAATAGGAAAGTGTTACCAGAAGTGGGGCAGAGCTCAGCTATCTTTGGTTGTACTTTCGTTGCTGAACATTCAGCAAGGAACTTGGCGCTTCCTATCAATGGAAGCATGAAGTCAGGGAAACTGAAGAAGTGGTGTGTGTGTGTGTGTGTGTGTGTGTGTGTGTGTGTGTGTGTGTTTGTAAAAGTATACCAGGCAAGGCAGAATTCTTTGGAGAGAGGAAGGTTCAACTGGAAAATTCTGGAATGGAGATCCCCCTGTGGTTCGGTGGGTTAAGGATCCTGCAGCTGCCACAGCTGTAACTTAAATGCAGTCCCTAGCCCAGGAACTTCCATGTGCTGCAGGTGTGGCCAAAAAAAAAATATTGGAATGACTCCTAAACTATAGTTGGTCTCCCAGAGATGCTTGAAACACCGTGTAGTGTAGTTAAGAGGGTAGATTCTGAATTCACACAGCTGAGTGTGGAGTGTTTGAATTCTAGCTTCCCACTGTTAGTGTAGGCTGTCCATTAATATTATTTGATATTGATTTTTCTCATCTAAAAATGGGAATCTTGGGAGTTCCCACTGTGTTTGAGTGGTAATGAACCCAACTAGTATCCACAAGGATGCAGGTTTGATCCCTGGCCCCGCTCAGTGGGTTAAGGATCTGGTGTTGCCATGAGCTTCAGTGTGGGAGGCAGACATGGCTTGGGTCCCATGTTGGTGTGGTTGTGGTGTGGGCCAGCAGCTGCAGTTCTGTTTCAACCCCTAGCCTGGGAACTTTCGCATGCCATGGATGCGGCCAAAAAAAAAAAAATCTAAAAATGGGAATCTGTAAATAAGATTAATAGTAGTACTTGTACCATTGGGTTGAGATAATATAAGTAAAACACTTAGAACTATACATGGCATACAGAAGGTCCTCAGTAATCATTAGCTTCATTATTGTAATAAGGTTGATTGCCTTGTATCCAAATAAAAGGAGTCAAAATTAGTGAGAACTTTAAGAGCTCTAGAAATGGTTGAAGAACCAAAGGAAGAAAACACTCATCAAAAGATGTCACCTACTCAAGAATCACTGATATTTCTCTGATTCCCTTTAGACTGCAACTGGGTAAAATATCTGAGGTCTCTCAGAGCATCCCGTGCTTCTAGTTTTCTTCTGTTATTGCATACTGATGGCATCAAGAAAGAACTTCTTCTTGTATACGTTTTTGGTTGGAAAAAAACTGATCTTCTACAAATAAATGGAGTGTCTGTAATGCTCCAGAGCATGTCAGATTTTGTTGTTTTACTGAAGGACTTTCCAAATAATCATCTTACATGAGAATCATGAAGTCAGAGCTCCAGATTTAAATCACTATCTTTTCCGGAAGTGTAGTTCAGAAATGAGAAAACAACCTAAGGGTTTTCTCTGCTCCTTCTGGATGCCAAAATACCTGAAGGTCACAGGATTTCAGAGATCTAGGCTTTAAAGCACTTAACCATCAAATGGAAATTTATTTTCCTGAGGTAATAGAGAAGCCACTTTCAGAATACTTGACCAGAGTTCCAACACAGCTTGACATACTTTGTAGAAAATTTTGACACTTATGATTGAGGCAAATATTTTGTTTCAAGGATCTGAGGGAATTCTTAGAAAACAGTCTAAGACAATTAGGAGAGGGAATTTCAGGTGTTTTTTTTTGGGGGGGTGCTTTTTTTATTTAAGAGCTGCACCTGCGGCATATGGAAGTTCCCAGGCTAGGGGTTGAATGGGAGCTGCAGCTGCCAGCCTACACTGCAGCCACAGAAACTTAGATCCAAGCCACATCTGCAACCTACACCACAGCTCATGGCAACTCCGGATCCTTAACCTACTGAGCAAGGCCATGAATCAAACCTGCATCCTCATGGACACTGGTTAGGTTTGTCATCTACTGAGCCACAGTAGGAACTCCCTTCAGGTGGGTTTTCATGTGAAATTTTTAGTTCTAGGAAAGTGTGTCTACAGGCAGAGACAAGAGTGATAACTCTCTAGCCCTTTCTCTGCAGCTAAAATTAGAAAGACTGCAAACCTTGTCAAAGATGGAGTATAAATTGGACACAGAAATGACGGGGTAAGAATTCCGTTTGCAGAGCCTCACAGAATTCTGGAGTTTCCTGAGAGAAGCCTCCTTTAGTGGACACTGTCATGTGCTACCCAGACCCTCCTTCAGGAATGAAGACTTTTTTCCCCAGATGCCAGGATTGCCACTGGCAATGCTGCTGAATGATGCTCCCTAGCTGTCAGTTCTCTTTCAGAATTGCCTTGATTGAAAAGCACAGCCTTGCCTGAGGGCACACCCTTCCTGGGAGAGCATGCATCCAAGAACTATTTAACATGGAAGTGTAATAACCCTGCTTCCAGCCCCCAACTCAGGTTTCTTCTGAAGGGCCTGTGTGGCCAAGACCTTCCTGGAGGCTGCCTTGGCAGTCAATCTTTCTCTGCCCATCCTGCCTTTCTCCCTACCCTTCTAGTGTTGATAGCAACATCACACCCTCATAAATTAACCAAGGGCTAGTCATTTTAGATTCTACTTTCTAGGGAATCTAACTTATAACACTTACCTTCAAGTAACAGAGTGAACAAAGCAAAACAATTCCTTGCTTGCTAAATACCTTTAAGAGCAAGATTTTTAATAGTAGTTATTAACTAAATGGAAATGCAAAATTGATTGACTATCTACAGATGGCACAAATGTACTGAGTCGTGAACTATATGGCAATTACAACATTGCTGTCAAGTTAAATAACAGCGTTGAATTTACTTTTGAACACAGGTTACTTTTTATTTTGCATATACAATAGGCATGTTTCCTTTCTCATCATCAAATAATAGCTAGTTTTTGATTTGTGACATGAAGATTGTTTTATAGCCTGCATATCTGAAGTAAATTTCCAAAGCAATAAAATAAATGGCATGCCAAATTTTGTGCATAGGTGTTTATGGGCATTTTATCCTGGGGAAATGGTTCAGGCCTTTCATTGGAGTCCCAAAGGAGTTCATGCCCCCCTAAAAGGTTAAGAACAATTGGCATAAGTAAAATGAGAAGCAGAACTAGGATAATATACCGAGCATATGGAAGGCACGCAAATACTTGCTGAATATCTAGGGGTTACAGGAGTTGCTTGTACAGGAGTTTGAGCAGTTCTTGTCAGGAAGGTGGGTTACTGGCCCAGGATGGCACCTGTGACTGTCACACCGCCACCATATGAGTGCTGGAACTCCTAAGAAGGGAGCTCAAGAACACACTTGTATTGACATTTAAAATTCTTTTTAATATATTTTATTGAAGTGTAGTTGATTTAGTGTTGTCTTAATTTGTATTGACATTTTAAACATAGCCTGTTTAACTTTTTGCTCATCTTAGGTTCTGTTCTACTTCTGAACCTCCAAACTACTACCTTTGCAAATCTTTTCATTTTGGAGAATTAAACCTTGGCTCTGTTGCCTATGATGTGGGCTTTGGATGGCAATTCTGATTTCTCAGCCTCACTCTGGCTGTTTCCCATGAGTCCATCTCAACCCCCTCCAATGCAGTCCTGGAACCTCAGTCCCCAAGAGGTACTCCTACCGGACTTTGAGATCAGGGCAGTGGAATAGAGGAGAATGCAGAGAGAGGTGGCCTTGAAATCAAGACAGGGGATATGTAGCAGAGTCAGGTACAATCATGATAATGACTTGAAAAGATGCCCATGAAGTTGGCCAGTTTGGATATTGGTGACTATACCCAAAGTGGTTTAAGTAGGATGTTGAGGATAGAAGCCATACTTCTTTTTATTGTGGAATATGTCCATGTGATATAATATATGATAAACCTCCATGTATCCATTACTCAGATTTACGAATGATCAACTCATGACCTTGTTTCATATATGCCGCTATCTACTGTCCCCTATATTATTTTGAAACAAATTTCAGACATCATAGTGTTTCATCCCTAAATATTTCACATGTATCACTAAAAGATCAGTTTTAAAATTTACAATTAGCATTTTATCAATGCACCTAAAATCAATGAATAATCATCTCTTTATATCATCAAATATCCAGTTAATGCGAACATATAATTGGCATTTTCCACAATTTTGCATGTATGTTATAAATTGATCTCTCAAGGTTGGTTTGAATCAAAAAATATCCATGAATTGAGATTGTTTCCTATTTTTAAAATCTATATTAACCTCCCATCCTTCCATGTGTTTTTTGTTAAAGAAATTGAGTTGTTTGTTCTGTAGAGTTTGCTGTAGTCTGGAGGTTACTGATCGCATCTCTGTGCTGTATTTTATTTTAATTATTTATTTTAATGGAATTTTAAAATTGAAATATAAGCAACATACAGTATTAGTTTCAGGTTTACTGCATGATTTGACATTTGCACAAATTGTGAAATGATCACCACGATGAGTCTATTAACCACACAAAATTATGACAGTATTATTGACCCCATTTTTTATGCTATAAACTACATCCCGATGGTTTGTTTTATAACTAGAAGTCTGTACCCTGTGATCCCCTTTACCTATCACCCTCCCCCAAACCCTCCCCTGTGGCAACTATCCATTTTTTTATCTGTATCTTGAGTCTCTTTTTATTTTGTTTTGGGTTTTGTTTTTTTTTTTTTTAGATTCCACATATAAGTAAAGTCACAGAATATTTATCTTTCTCTGTCTGACTTATTTCACTTAGTATAACACCCTCTAGATCCCACCATGTCATTGCAAATGTCAAGGTTTCATTTTTTTTGCCTGAATAATATTCCATTGTATGTATATGTACCACATCTTCTTTATTCTTCCGATGCTTGCATATTTTGGCTATGGTAAAAAATGCTGCAATGGACATAGTGGGGTATATATATCTTTTCAAATTAGTGGTTTTATTCTCTTTGGAAAAATACCCAGAAGCAGAATTGCTCAATCATATGGTAATTCTATTTGTAATTTTGAGAAATCTTCAGACTGATTTCCATAGTGGCTATACCAATTTATATTCCCACCAATGGTGTGCAAGGGTTGCCTTTTCTCCACATACTCACCAACAGTTTTTTTGATGTTGAGTTTGAGTACTTCATATATTTTGGATATTAACTCCTTTTCAGATACACAGTTTGCAAATATGTCCTCCCATTCAGTATACTGCCTTTTTGTTTTGTATTTAGTTTTCTTCATTTTGCAAAAGCTTTTTCATTTGATGTAGTCTCATTATTTTTTGCTTCTGATGCCCTTGACTAAGAAGACAGATTCCTGCAAAATATTGCTAAGGCCAACATCTAAGAGGATACTGTCTATGTTTTCTTCTAGGACTTTTATGGTTTAAGTCTAACGTTTGAGTCATTAATCCATTCTGAGTTTATTTTTGTGTTTGTATACAGTGTGAGAAAGTAGTTCAATTTGATTCTTTTGCATGTAGCTATCCAGTTTTCCCAACAGCACTTACTGAAGAGACTTTTTCCTTTGTGTGTTCTTGCCTTCTTTGTTGTAGAATAATTGGCCATATAGATGTGAGTTTATTTCTAGGTATTCTATTTTGTTCCATTGATCTATATGTCTATTTTTGTACCAGTACCACATAGTTTTGATTAGTAGCTTTGTAATATAGTATTAAGACAGGGAGCATGATACCTCTGGTTTTATTCTTTATCAAGATTGCTTTAGCTATTTGAGGTCTTTTGTGTTTTCATAAATATTTTAGAATTATTTGTTTTATTTCTGTGAAAAATGTTGTTAGTATTTTGATAGGGATTACATTGAATTTTTAGATTGCCTTGGGAAGTATGGTCATTTTAACAATATTAATTTTTCCAACCTAGGAACACAGTGTATCTTTCTGCTTGTTGCATAGTCTTCAGTTTCTTTCATTGGTGTTTTACAGTTTTTAGAGCTTTTTTTGTTTGTTTGTTTGTTTTACCAGTTTTGTTAGTTTTATTCCTAGGTATTTTATTCTTTTTGAAGCATTTATAAATGAAATTGTTTCCTTAATCTCTCTGTACTAGTGTAAAATTTTGTTATTTGTACATAGAAATGCAACATATTTCTATATATTAATTTTGTATCCTACAGCTTTAGTGAATTTATTTACTAAAGTAAATAAATTTATTTAATAGTTTCTTGGTAGTGTCTTTAGGGTTTTCTATATATAGTATTATGTCATCTGCAAACACTGGGTTTTACTTCTTCCTTTACAATTTGGATCCCTTTTATTTTTTTTTTCATGTCTAATTACTATGGCTAGGACTTTCAATGCTATGTTGATTAAAAATGGTGAAAGTGGACTTTTTTGTCTTATTCCTGATCTTAGAGGCAAGGCTTTCAGTTTTTCACTGTTGAATATAATGTCGGCTCTAGGTTTGTCATACATGGCCTTTATTATATTGAGGTATGTTTCCTCTATACCTATTTTGTTGATATTTTTTATCATAAATGGACACTGAATTTTGTCAAAAGCTTTTCCCCCATCTATGGAGTAGATCAAATGTTTTTATTCTTCAATTTTTTAATGTTGTATCACATTGATTGATTTGCCAGTATTGAACCATCCATGTGTCTATGGGATAAATGTGGTGTGGTCATGATATATGATCCTTTTAATGTATTGTTGAATTCAATTCACTAATATATTACTGAGGAATTTACATCTATGTTCATCAATGATACTGGACTTTAATTTTATTCTCCTGTGGTGTCTTTATTTTGGTATCAGAGTGATGCTTCCCTCATAGAATGAGTTTTGAAGCATTCCTCTCTCCAATTTTTTGCAACAGTTTGAGAAGGATTAATGTTAACTCTTCTTTAAAGGTTTGCTAGAATTCAGCTTTGAAGCTGTATAGTCCTGGAGCATGGGGCTCCATTCCAGCATGGCTATCTGCACCATACTGTAGTCTCAGAGTTGGTGACAGCCCACTGGTGGTTGGACTATCCCCTCTAGATAATACACTAGATGGAGGATTCCAAAGTGGCCCTTTCTAGCACCAGTGGCCTTATGGTAGAACAAGTCCCAAAAATGGTTATTGCCAGCATCTCTATCCCCAGGGGGCAGTCCCAGTTGCCTCCTGCCTCTCTGGGAGGCTCTCCAAGATCAGCTAGTGCGTTTGACCCAGGCTCCTTTTAAATTACTGCTTGTATGCCAAGAGTTGGAGCATGTGAGATTTTGTGCATGCCCTATAAGAACAGAATTTCTCTTTCCTATAGTCTTCAGTCTATTCCAAACAGAAATTCTGCTAGTTTTCAAAGCCAGCTGTTCTAGGGGCTTCCAGTGTAGGATCCCTGGGCCGGGGAGCTCAGTGTGGGGCTTGGACCCCCTCCTCCTTGTTTCTCTGTGATTGATATTCTTCTTCCTTGTGGGTTACCAACCCAGTATAGGTCCTGACTATACTGAATGTCTGCCCTTCCCACTGATCTCATTGTGGTTCTTTATGTCTTTAATTGTGGAAAATCTTTTTTGCTAGTCTTTAGATTGTTTTCATAGATCCTTCCTCTGTAAGTAGTTGTAATTTTGGTGTGTCTGTGGGAAATGAGTTCAGCATCTTCTGACTCCACCATTTTGGTCACCTCCTCTATGCCATATTTCAATATGTTCCTCTGTCAACTATATTTCTTATAAATTGCCATTGGATCTAAAGTTTTGCTCAAGGGAAGCCATATTTTAAGAGTTGAAGAGTAAATGCAAGTTGAGAAAGTGAAGAAAGAAAAATCGGACTCGTTTTCCAGAAAGCTTGGCAGTAACATGAAGGAAGGAAATGGTTGAAAATGGAAAGTTCATACATGCTCATTGAATAAGAAAGGAAAAGACCCAGATGATATAGAAGTTTAAGATACAGGAGATAGACATTTATAAAGCAAAAGCTTGTAAGTCATGGAGTTAGAATTCATTTATTCACCGCTCCAGACTGTGGACCAGACAAACCACTAGGTGCCGAGGAAATAAAGATACATTAAAAACAAAATAAACAAAAAAACCTTACCTTACGTTCAAGGGCATTATGTGCTTATGTCCTAGAAGAGAGAGACCACCACGTGAATTAGTAAGGGTGTTAAGTGTTTATACCCATTTTGTAGATGGCTATACTGGGAACAGTGTTTGTAGCTCAAAGGAGAGAGGGGTCCAGTCTTTTGTTCTGACTGGTCCACATTCTGTGTGTTGAAGTGATTGCTACCAAGAAAAAGATTGGAGAGAAGAGGGGAGAGTGGGGGTGAAAGTGAGGATGAAAGTGGGGGTGACTTAAGGAACCACTGATACAAATGGATCTCTTGTGAGAGAGAGAGAGAGAGAGAGAGAGGTGGCTGGAAATGGACAATGAGTCAGAAAAGGGAATGCAATAATAATAGAATATTGGGCCCTAGAAGAGGGGGCCTATTTATAGCCATTTGCCTTCTTGGAATGCCTGATTTAATACCAGGTTGGCACCTATATACTACTCTTATTTGTAAGAATTGGCATGGATCCTAATTTTCTTCTGGCATCTTGGAGTACACAATAATTAATGAGATGGATTCCTGGAGGTAACTATAGCCAAGTGAAATAAGATAGAGTGTATTTTTCTTTCATTTTCTAAACTTCTGAACCTTAAGCATCATTTGATTCTCCCTTTCTTTACTTCACAATTTTAGTTGATGTGTTCTGTCATTTTTAACCTCTTAAAAGCAGTGACTTTTAAACTTTTTAACTGAAACTCACAGTTGGAAATGTTTTCTATCACAATCCAGTATAAACACATTTGTAAGTGTGGACATCTATATGCTTGAAAAAAAATTCATGGAGTGATACTGACCCTTATCAAGACTGATGCCTTCTTATATTTTATTTTTTATTTCATTTTTCAAAAATGTTATTATCAAGCCATTTATGTCCCTTCAAGACCCATTAATAAATTGTGACAATGATTTGAAAAACACTATTCCCACATTTCTGCTTCCTCTCCTTACTGGTACTTTTTAATAACTCCTCCAATATCTCCTACTCTTATTCAGTGTTACTGCTTTTTTTAATGTACTTTTCTTATTAGGTCACTTTCTTTCCTAAATACAAGATTCCCAAATAGAGCTGAGTATGTTGGTCCTTTATAACCTGAACCTCATCACCATTTTCAGGCTGATTTCACAGTACTTCTTTCTTGCACAGTACACTGTGCTGTAGCCACATTAACTTAGAATTTGTACCCCAAACAAGAACAGATTTTTAAAGAATGTCTATAATGTTTGTTTTTAAAGTTGCAAAAATAAAGTATACAATTTAAGTAGTGAAACCATCTAAATATTTTTAAAGAAAGAATGAATGACCTTCCTTCAACTCCCTTCCATTCCCATCCTCTTGAAGTGACCAGTCGCTAACAAGTTGGGATGGATGTGTTCTTAATATTTTCCATCCTTTTCTAAACATATGTATTATTTAGTTGGTTCTGTTTGTGTTTTCAAAAATACTATCGTAGTATGTACGCTACGCTGTAATTTGTTTTTTTTTTTTACTTGAAAATACATATTCTTCAGGTTTACACATCCGGCACTCTCTTATTCTTTTTCGAAACAGCATGCAAATTTTTAGTATCCATAGTTTATCCATTTATTCTTCTCCTGTTAGATGATCAAGTAAATTCCATTTTTTGCCATTACTAAAATGAGGCAGTAGAAGTTCTCACAGAGTAGTCTTTTTTTATTCCAATACACTACATTCTCAAAAGTGGAATTGCTGGTCATAGCACAGGCAGACTCCAGGGTTTGTTTTAGTAAGTACTAACCAATTTACACCTCTAAGATGCTGTGGCATGTTTTCTTCCCACCATTGTCATAGGTGAATTTCCCTTTTTCACAACTCCACCAACCCTGTCTGTTACACTTTACACATCCTTCTCCCCCTTTATTTCAGTTCCTTTGGTTTCCCAGGCATGATGCATTTCTTTTCATAAGTTTATTGGCCATTTGGATTCCCTCCTCTGCCAACTGCCTACTCATATGCTTTGAACAATTTTCTCTTGGATTGCTTGTTTTTTTCTAGTCAATATGTTGAGCTTTACTTGCTTAGGAGTATTAACCCAATTTCCGTCAAATATTTTTCCAGTGTATTGTCTTTGACTTTAATTATGCTATCTTTTGCCGTACAATAATTTAAAATATTTATGTAGTCAATTATGTTAATCTTTTCCTTTACAGTTTTGGAGTTTCCCATCTTGCCTAGAAAAATCCTACTGACTCAAAACTTGTACAAACGGCACCCTAGTTTTCTTTTCTAATATTTTAAAAATAATTTATACTTGAATTGTTAATCTATCTGGAATTAATTTTTGTGTAGTGTACCAGCAAAATTTTACTTTGTGTTTTCCCCACCAGTTATCCTTGCACTGCGTATTAAGTAAACTCTACTTTCTCCACTGAATTGAAATGCCACCTTTGTCATCAATTAATATCCATTCATACTTGGATTTATTTTTGGTCTTCCTTTTCTGTTTCACTAATTTCTGTGTTTATTCCTAAGCCTAAAGCTCAACTCTTTTAATTAATCTTTAAGTAACTTTTATTATCTGGAAAATCAAGTCCTGCCTTAGTCTGCAATTCAAAATGTTGAGGGATATTCTCGAACATTTTTAAATTTTATGTGAATTCTGAAGTAATTATACCCGGGTCATCACTCCCATTCACATACTTTGCTTTGAATTACATTATTGTATGTGTTAAAATCTAAAAATTTTTATACTTTAAAGTATTAAGCCTTCCTATCTTGGAGCATGCTATATTTACTCATGTTTTTGGTCTATAACATTTGTTCTTTGTTGTCATTTTTGTTGCTGTTTTGAATGAAATTTTTTATTTCAATCAAATTACTCTCACCCCACCCCCAATTTGCAGCTCATTATTGTTAATAAACTCCAGACTTGATCTTGAATCTGAGAGAGCGGGCAGGGGTACCAATGGCAAAGGATAAGCTTTCCTCTCATTGAGGTCTGGGGAAGCAGGTCACAAGTTGTGGTTCCCCGAGGGAACCTAAGAGGTGGTAACTTGCCCATTTGCTGCCTTTGGCTCTCAGATGGCTCAGTTCTACAAACTCTGCAGAACTTGGAGGGAACCTACACTGGTGGGCGGAATAACCCACAGCTCCTGAGGTTGGAGGAAAGACCATTACTTGTAACAGGCCAGCCTGGAAGAAGAGACTAACTCCCATGGGGGCAATGATTGGACAGCCCTCAAGAACATAAGTATCATTGATATCCATTGTCCACTCAGGTGTCTCTACTTGAGAAATCATGATAGCCTAGCATGTGTGGATGCTGAGGGAGAACAAAAACCGTAAGCAAAGAAAAATTCTAATTTATTTAAGGGAGGCTCAGTAATGTGAGGGAAACCAGCAAATTAAATTTTTTCTGATCCCAATTAAGTGGAACTTTAATAATAAATCAAAAATAATGTTAGAGTTGCATTTGGAGCATACAAAAAAGACTTTTGGAACTAAAATCAATTATTATCAATTTTTAAAAATAGGTAAACTGGGGAGTTCCCCTCGTGGCGCAGTGGTTAACGAATCCGACGAGGAACCATGAGGTTGTGAATTAGATCCCTGGCCTTGCTCAGTGGGTTAACGATCCAGCGTGCCATGAGCTGTGGTGTAGGTTGCAGACGCGGCTCGGATCCCACTTTGCTGTGGCTCTGGCGTGGGCCGGTGGCTACGGCTCCGATTCAAGCCCTAGCCTGGGAACCTCCATATACCGCGGGAGCGGCCCAAGAAATAGCTAAAAAGACCAAAAAACAAACAAACAAACAAACAAAAAGAGTTGCCATCGTGGCACAGTGGTTAACGAATCCGACTAGGAACCATGATGTTGCCGGTTCGGTCCCTGCCCTTGCTCAGTGGGTTAACGATCCGGCGTTGCCGTGAGCTGTGGTGTAGGTTGCAGACGCGGCTCGGATCCCGCGTTGCTGTGGCTCTGGCGTAGGCCGGTGGCTACAGCTCCGATTTGACCCCTAGCCTGGGAACCTCCATATGCCGCAGGAGCGGCCCAAGAAATGGCAAAAAGACAAAAAAAAAAAAAAATAGGTAAACTGAAAAGGAAAATGTCCATGTCTAGGTACCAAAGCAGTGGTTTGAAAGATCAAGTGGGAGAAGAATCTCATGATATAGAACAAAAATAGATGGAAATTGTAAAGTAAATTTTAGAAATTTTGCCATTTGGATATCTAATAAAGCAATGGTGTTCATATGACATAGAATTCAGATACGTAAGGAAAATAAATTCTAGAAGTGTATGCTTATTGAAGCTCAATTTCAATAGGAGATTTTAATAAACTTCCCTCATAATTTGATAAATGGTAAATAAAAATAGTAAGCAAATAAATACGTCATGTGAAGTATACAGTCTACAAGCATGACTTAGTAGGATGTTTACATTTATATACATCTTTTAACATTTTTTATTTTATGCAGTAGTTAGAAATATTATCATCTATTTGGCCACAAAGAAAACTTTGAGTAAAGTTTTACCTGTTGCACTATCTGATCATTACCTAAAACAAACAAACAAACAAAAATTAGACATAAATAACTAAAAGAAGATCAGAACACTCAGATTTTGTAAATTAAGAAATCCATTTTTTTATTTTTTAGAAACTTTCAATTTTGAGCACCCACAAACGCATTGATCCTGTAGACACTTGAGAAGCATTTTAAAATAAGACTAGCAAGAAAAACAATTCCAGTTATACAAGCTCAACATATTGTAGGTGATTTTTTAAAAAATGGCAATCTGTGAGTGGGAAGTCACAAGCCTATCCACTTTATTAAGAAATCCATTTTTAACTAACCAGTAATTCAAAGAGGAAATAAAATTGAAAGTAAAACTTATTCAGGAAGTAGTAATAGTCATATCAACAACAATAAACAACTACTGAATACTTACTCAATGCCAAGAACAGTTTCTAAACCCTTTTACCTAGAGGACCTTACCCTTTAGAATCATCTTAGGAGTTGTATATATTTTTATTCCTATTTGACAGATAAAGAAACTGAGGTATAAAGAGGTTAGATAACCTGCCCATGGAATACAAGAAGGGACAAAGGTTGCAATTTAAAGAACTTACACTCTTAACCACCATAGCACAAGAACACTTTAGAGCAAAACCTGTGTATGCTAGTATGCACATGCTAATATGTTTCTGAGAGAAATTTATAAATTTAAATCATTTTATTCTGAAGAAAGTATGAAAATAAATTATTTAGTTGCAGTAATGAGGAACTAACAAAACAAACAGAAGGCCCTGGGATGGTAGCAATTAATAAAGACTAAAGTTCAAGACATAAAGAGAATGACATTGAAGTCTGTTCTTCGAAAAGGCTAATGAAGAAGAGAAATTTTTGCTATGTCTGATTTTTGAAAAAGGGAGTTAAAACAAAGATATGCCACATTAACAATGAGGAGATAGAACCACATATATGGAAGAAATAGACTTAAGAAACTTTTGGGGAGTAAATCTATAGCACTGCATTTGAAAATTTGGAGGAAATGAATAATTTTCTAGCAAAATGTGAACTTAAAATATTGATTCAAGGAGAAACAAAAACCCTGAAAAGACCAAAAACCATAAAGCAGGTTAAAAAATAAATAAAGGTCTGTATTTTAAAAAGCACCAGGACTTCCAAGTACAACCCAGATGGAGGAGCCCACTATAGCCTCTCTCTCCTACCGATTACAAGGGAACCCGCACAAAATACAAGGAGCAGCCATTTAGAGCTCCCAAAAGTAAATAAAAGCAGGAAGTTTGGAAGGGAAGGTCAAAAGTTAAGAAGCAAATTATATAGGACTGTGAGTTCCATTTTTTTTTTTTTCTTTTCTCTCATGGCTTTAACTTGAGGATGACTCCCTAGCCATGATTTTGTAGCTGCAGAGATTTGGGGAGCAAGAATGGAGGGAAAACCTCATCTTGGCTGTACAACTAAAAAGTATGGAAATAAAATCTTCAGGGTTTTTTTTTTTCCTTCCCCATCTTTTTTTCAATCCCTTCTTCTCCTGAAGGCAGCCCCAGTTGTGGAGCTGCAGGGATAGAAGATCCAGATCACTAAAACTCAGAGAAACCCTGTCTATGTGTTTATAGATACTGGGAAAACAGACCTCTATAGTCTGAAAACTGTGGGGTAAAAATCTCTGTTATTTTCTCTCTTTCTCACTTTTTTTTTGTTGTTGTTTGTTTGTTTGTTTTGTCTTGTGAGGGCTGCACCCAAGGCATATGGAGGTTCCCAGGCTAGGGGTCCAATTGGAGCTGCGGCCTTAACCCACTGAGCAAGGCCAGGGATCAAACGTGAGTCCTCATGGATGCTAGTTGGGTTTAGGTTCATTAACTGCTGAGCCATGACGGGAACTCCTTTTTTCTAATTTTAATCTAATTATTATTATTTTTTTTTAGTGCCCGCGGGTCAGGGATTGAATCTGAGGATACTTCAGCCCACTGTGCTGGCTGGGAATTGAACCTATGCCCCTACAGCAACCCCAGCCACTGCAGTTGGATTCTTAGCCCACTGCACCACAGCAGGAATTCCTGCATTTTATTTATTTATTTTTTCTTTCTTCTTCTTTTTTTTTTTTTTTAGGGCTGCACCCATGGCATATGGAGGGTCCCAGGCTAGGGGTCTAATCCAAGCTACAGCTGCCAGCCTACACCAGAGCCACAGCAATGCCAGATCCAAGCTGCGTCTACGACCTACACCACAGCTCATGGCAACGTGGATCCTTAACCCACTGAGCAAGGTCAGGGATTGAACCGCAACCTCATAGTTCCTAGTGGGATTCGTTTCTGCTGCGCCATAATGGGAACTCCATGAATGCCTGCATTTTAATCTTTTTGTTTTGACCATAGTCAAGCCCCAGTCAAGGAACTGCAGCTGCAGTTCTAAGAAAAACTGTCTCTTCAGCCAGAGGATGGATAAAAGAGGCCCTGAAAAATGTAGCATGGTAGAATCCCAGAAAGGAGAAAGTTGGAAAGGGACTCCCTAATACTGTGTATAAACTGCCAATTATTCTGCACTCATATCTGGGCTCTACATGCTTGGAACAGACCAAGAAGAACATAAAAAAGCCTTTGAGAATTGCTCTACTATATAGACCACCGTCTGGTTCTCAATCTAACCCCCGTGTGACTCAAACATGTACCAAAGCAGCATAGTAAAAGTTTTGAAACCTAAACTGATATAGGGACCACAGCCCCTAAAGATGAGATCGAACTCGTAATCTGAAACTAGCCAGATTAATGATCTCCTAAAACAACAACAAAAAATCAACATTCTTCCAGGACAAAGAGTTTCACAACAAAATAATCAAAATGTTCAAGATATAATTCAAAATCACCTGACATACAAAGGATAAGGAAAATGTGACCATTTCTCAAAGAAGACGAGAACCAATAAATGCCAGCTCTAAGTCGAGCTGTACCTATGCTAGATGATGTAAAGACAATTGAAATGAATTAAAAGAAGTTCTCAACAGTGTAACAAAAACTATTTAAAAAAGAATAAATGGAAATTTTAAAACTAAAAAAATACAGTATCAGAAATTAAAAGTTTACTCTATTGACTCAATAGCAGAATAAAGATGACAAAGGAAATAAGCGACTTTGAAATAAATCAATATAATACAACCTAAAAAAATAGGAAGAAAGGAAATTGACAAAAAATAATTAGCAGAACCTCAGAGGGCTGTGGGACAATTTCAAAAGGTCTGGCATTTATGCCATTGGAATTTCAGAAGGAGAAGTATAATATAATTGGTGCAGAAAAAAAAAATGAAAAGAAAATGCACCAGACTAGGCGGCTCTGTCTTTAAAGAAATAGTAATTCCTATAATTTTTTAATTATTTCACATTACCCAAAAAGATGATTTCTCCTATTCATTTTATGACACAGCTTAACATTAATAGCAAAACCTAAATTTTAAAAAGGACAAATTAACCAATTTCATTTGTAAATGAAAGATTTCCAAATCTTTAAAGGAATTTGATTAGCAAATCAAATCAAGTAGTGTCCTGAAAACATAGTATACCATTACCAAGTCAAGTTTATTCCAAGAATTTAAGAATAATTTAACTTAAAGAAATCTATCAACTTATATGTCATTACATGAAAAATATAAAGGAAAAAGACTGTTATAACTATGCCATTAAATACTAAAAAAATGCATCTATTAAATATAATAGCATTCAAATTAGAGATTCAATAATACTACAAAAATTAAGCATCAACTAGGGAAAAGATATATGAGAAATAACATTTAACTAACCAGGTATAGATTGGGAATTGCAGAAGATTGAGTATTGACCTAGAGATCTTCAAAGTTGTAAATTGAACTCTTGGCATTACAGTGTAAAATTCTGGTGGACCATTCAAAAGCCCTATAAGGACTAGGGACCAATTGCTTAGAATCTTGCACCAAAGTAATTTCAAAAAGATTTATCTGTTACTCATACATGGATATTTTCGGAATTAATTTTTTTCAGGTGTTCATATCTTTTGCTTGAGAACTTTTTTCATAATGTTGCTTTTGTTTTTTTTACCTTCGAAAGCCAAACCCAACTGCTGATTTGAACACTATAGAACAAATGAACCTAACAGACATGTAGAGAACTATCCACCTAACAGCAGAAGTTTACACATTCTTCTCAAGCACATGCAGAACATTCTTCAGGATAGATCACATATTTCCTTTCAAAAGGAAATTAAGAAGCAGTCCATTCACAAGAGCAACAAAAAGGACAAACTACTTAAGAGTAAATTAAACCAAAGAAGTAAAATACTTGTATGCTGAAAATTATAAAATATTGTTGAAAGAAATTAAGACAGATAAATGGAAAGGCATCCCGTGTTCATGGATTGGAAGAATTAATATTTTTTAAATGTCCATGCTACTCAATGTAATCTATAGGTTCAATGAGCCCTCTGTCAAAATCCCAATGGCATTCTCTAGAGAAAAAAAAAGTTCATTGATAAACTCAGTTTCGTTTATTCAGGAGGAATAATTTCTGGAGATCTAATGTATAGCAATGTATCTATAGTTAATGATACTGACTTATGATATATTTGAAATTTGCTAAGAGGGATATTATAGGTGTTTTCACCACAAATAAAAAAAGAAAAGAGAATGGTAACTATGTGAGATGATGGGTAGCTTAATCAGCTTAATTAGCTTGATTATTTCACAGTGCATAAGTATATTAAAACATCAAGGCATATACCTTCAATATCCTTCAATAAAGATAGGGGGAAAAATCAAGCCCAGTAAGAAAACATGAAATTTCTAGACTGACCCCTTTACAGGAGCTTTTTAAGTAATATAGAATCTGCTTTGCCAACTCGCTTTCTGAAAACCTTGCCAAGTGCTCATGATTATATGCAGTGTGTTTAATACATCTCATAAAAGGTGATTTCAGATGCATTTCAGGTCCTAATTAACCTGAATAACATGAAGCTTTTATTGTTGTTAACAATTAATAGAAGAGAGAACACATATCCTAACATTTTTGCTCTAAAGCAAAGATTTAATAATGTAATTAAACATAATTTGCTGTATTTTAAAATACTTAGAATACATTCAAGTAAAGAAAAAGATAAACAAGCCTTGTATAATGAATGGTAAATCCTATTAGAATAAAAAGATCATGAGAGTTTCTAGGCAGAAGTATATTTTGCCCCATAAAAACAGGCAGAGGAGGCAAGGGAAACTTTGTTGTTTTTCTCTCTCCCTTTTCTTTTTTTTTTTTTTTACTATTAATATTTTTTAATAGTTATTTCCCCAATACAATTTTTTTTTCTACTGTACAGCATGGTTTTTTTTCTTTTTTTCCAGTTTTTGGTTGTTGGTAGGGTTTTTTTTGTTGTTTTTTTTTTTTTGTTTGTTTGTTTTTGCTTAATTGTCTTGGTAAAGTCCTGAGGTGAACCAGACTGGCAGGCTTCCTGGTGTGGAGGGGTGAGGGGAGTCCAGAAGAGCAGCAGTCTACAGCTTTTAATCTATAGAGGGACCTGTGTGTAGGAACTGGCTGGTTTCCCAAATCCCCAGGAACTAGCTGGATGCTGTGAAGTTGCCAGCATGATGTTTGATAACCACGACCAGTCTGCATAAGACTTGACTTATGTAATTCAGTTTATTTCCAAGATGATTTTGACTATAATTCTCATGCTTATTAAAATATACTTCCTCTGCTTTGAGCTACGGTGCCAAGAAAGACCTGCTCACTTCCCCTTTGCAAACATGTATGATAAAGTTTCAACATCAGAGTGTCATAAGAGCTCTGTATTTTTGCTTGTTTGTTTCATGTGGCATTAATTAGAAGATTGGGTAGCATTATCATTCGCTCTAGTTCCTATCCCTAAGTAGCTAGGACTGAAGTTACCTGGCGATGATCAGTAGTCATTGTTCCAGAAAGGTCCCTTACCATCTCTCTGTATTAAATGATACATTAGCCATTATAATAATGAATAATAAAGAATGTGAAATTTGTAAAATGCTTAATGGACAACTGAATAACTACAGTCACCCTCGCTAACTCATGTGCCCCTGTTTTCTTTTTCCCATCATCATAGCCAAGCTTTTGTACAGAAGTTGTGGGTATTTGCGGACTCCATTTCCTGACTTGTCACTCATTCCAGATGCTTAGAGTTTCTAGCTGTGATTACCAGTGGACTTCATATTGCAAATCCCGTGGACACTTTTCAGACCTTAACTTACCTGATCACTTTGCTGTATGACCTTGAGGATCCCTGGCACCGTGATGGAATAGAAATTTATTCCAGTCTTTGAAATGTGGCAGGTCTAGGTTTGAATCTCAAGGGTCTTAATTCCAGAGTGACCTTGAGCAAGATATTTTGCCTTTTGGGGTTGTTTAGGTTTCTTGACTGGAATATGAGTTCAGTATAAAGTTGACTAGTTTTGGGGATTATGGAAAATGTGTACAGGTTAGCACAGTTCCTGGCATGGACTAGCTGTCTATACAGTACTGTTCCCTTCTTAAACCCTTGTCCCATAATCTATCAATTCTTCCACTTCTCTGATGATTCTTTATGTGTCTTAGGTCATGGTGTGGCTCTAGGCTTCCATGTTTGGCTCCTGTTCTTCTCATTATACACTCACCCTAAATGTTTTCTACTGCTCTCCTGCTTTAACCACAACTTGGTTCTACAAATTTTCAAAAGTGTATTTCCAGGAGTTTCCATCATGGCTCAGCAGAAACAAATCTGACTAGTATCCATGAGGATGCAGGTTCGATGCCTGGTCTCACTCAGTGGGTTAAGGATCCAGCGTTGCCATAAGCTGTGGTGTAGATCACAGACGTGGCTTAGATCTGGCATTGCTGTGGCTCTGGTGTAGGATAGTGGCTGCATCTCTGATTCAACCCCTAACCTGGGAACCTCCATATGCCGCCTGTGTGGCCCTAAAAAGCAAAATCAATCAATCAATCAATCTATCTATCTATCTATCTATCTATCTATCTATCTATCTATCTATCTATCACATCATTTGCTTTGGTTGCCTATTAGATGATAAGCTCTCTGAGGGCAGGAAACATGCCTCATTCATTGTATGCTCAGCACTTGGCACAATTTGGACCATAAGATGTTTATTGACATGAATTGAACTAACTCCCATCTGCCTAATAAAATCCACAGCTAGAACCATTTCACAAAGCTGTTAGTAAGATGATACTACATGATTTGATTCATCATGAAAATTTCTGTATACAGTTATTTTTTTGACCCCTTATATCAGATCAAAAAATAGAAGGTTACATCTCTTCCTTTTTAAAATTCCTTATCCTTGGCTTCTCGTCAACATTCACTTATGTTGACTTAAGCAGGCAATTTCTTTTTCCATATTCATTCAGTAGCTCTCTAACATTCTAATTATGTTGATATCATCTTATTTTTTCCTAAATTTGCCTAGGACTTAGGTTATAACCAAGGAGGAAAACAGTCTTCCCTACTCATCTGACATTGGGGTCCACCAATCTGCGTATTGGCATAGAAAACTAAGTCAGCGATTGTAAACTTAAGGCCCACAAATGCTGATTTCTCTAGATAATGTTGGTCCACTCACTGCTTAAAAAATTACTCTTAATTGTAACATTTAAAGATTAGAAACTTTTGTGTGAAAAAAAAATACACATTTCTGGCTTCTCTCAAAAACTCGGAAGATCTAATGACAGTGAATCCATATTCCTTGCCTGACAACAACCCCTTTGGGGGTTAGCGAATGATGCATTCTTGAGGACTTGCTCTGCACCCTGCCCTCTCCCCCTTCTTCTTACTCACATACTGGTTCCTGAAGGCATTGTAGTTTGCCACCTGTGTCATAAGAATGGACCCTGTTGCTGAACTTAGATGCACGGGAGTCTAAGATTTGTGAGGCTCAGAGATTCTGAAAATGGTAAAATTAAAGAAACTAAAGACATGTGATGGAAGAATTCTCTTGTGGCCCAAGGGGTTCAGGATCTGGTATTGTCACTGTAGCCGCTTGGGTCGCTGCTGTAGTGTGGGTTTGATCCCTGGCCCAGGAACTTCCACGTGCTGTGGGAGTGGCCAAACATAAAAAGTTTTTAAAGAAGAAGTGTGATGGAATAATTTGCCCTGATTGAGAGAATTAACGTAATTAGAAAAAAGAACCATCCTTCTTTTTTTTTTTTTTTTTTTTTTTTGCTTTTTAGGGTCGCACTTGTGGCACATGGAAATTCCCAGGCTAGAATTTGAATCAGAGCTGCAACCACCAGCCTACACCACACCACAGCAACTTGGGATCCAAGCCATGTCTGTGACCTACCACAGCTCATGACAACTCCATATCCTTAACCCACTGAGTGAGGCCAGGGATCAAACCCACATCCTCATGGATGCTAGTTGGGATCATACCCTGCTGAGCCACAATGGGAACTCCCAGAAACATCTTTCTAAGAGGTGTGAGAGTAATACAGTTTTCTCTTACAAAACCAAAGCAAGCAGGAGTGTGCTTTATAGCTACCTAAATGGTAAAGTTGGATACAAATTTTCAAAGCATTAAATGGGAATTTATCCACCTGATCTCTATTAATATTAATAAGAACCACACTTCTCAGTGTTCTGAATATTCCTCTTAGGTGTTTCTCCATGAATATTTATGCAATCAGAAATAAACTGTACAGCCCAGTATAACCCAGACATATTATTCAATTATAGAAGAGTTTCCAATTTTTCTAAATTCCATTTCAACTATATTCACTTAGAAGCATTATTTTATTTATTTATTTTTTGGCCATGCCTGTGGCACATGGAAGTTCCCAGGTCAGAGATCGAACCCATGCCACAGCAGTGACCTGAGCTGCTGCAGTGACAACAGTGGATCCTTAACCCACTGAGCCATAAGGGAACTCACTAAATGTCGCTGCTGACACTCCCTCCTTGTCTTTAACCTCCCTGAACCTCAGTTTCTTCATCGATAGAACAGGTATGTTTTCTGATCTTTCTTGTTTCAGGATTGTTGTGGCCTTTAATGAGGTTGCATGGGGGAAAGTACCTTATGAATAAAATAAAGCATATGTAAAGTCAAGGTTTTGCTATATAGCTAGTAGCTACTGTAATAGGTAAAATGTTTTGATGCTCATTCTCTTAATTCTTTTCTCCCCCTGTACCTACATTTCTCCCAGTTTCTGTCTTCCGTGATAACTTTCATGAGATTGACCTTATTCTCTTAGGGTGAGAGGTTGTTCTTTCATAGTGAGGCCTAGGTCCCTCTGCTTGATCACTTGCCCATGGCCTAGCTGCTGGAGAACATGTTTCTAGTCACTCATTTAAATTAAATAATCATTCTGAATTTACTTCTTTATTAAAAAATAAGGGCTAGAGTTCGCATTGTGGCTCAGCAGGTTGAGAACCTGATACAGTGTCCGTGAGGATGCACGTTCGATCCCTGGCCTTGCTCAGTGGGTTAAGGATCCAGTTGCTGCAAGCTGCAGATGTGGCTCAGATCTGGCGTTGCTGTGGCTGTGGCTATGGCCAGCAGCCGCAGCTCTGATTTGACCTCTAGCCTGGGAACTTCCGTATGCCCCAGGTGTGCCTCCCCCCTGCAAAAAAAAAAAAGAAAAGAAAAGAAAAAAGAAAATTGGACCTATTTTATATATACTGAAAATTAGGAATAATAATATAATTAATATCTGCATACATCTACCCAGATTGCCAAAATATAACATTTTGGTCTTCTTCTGTTGTTCAAATGTCCTTGTCTCTTTTTTACAATACGAAGCAGGAGTTCCCATCATGGCTCAGTGGTTGATGAATCCGACTAGGAACCATGAAGTTGCAGGTTTGATCCCTGGCCTTGCTCAGTGGGTTAAGGATCTGACATTGCCGTGAGCTGTGGTATAGGTCGCAGATGCGGCTCGGATCTGGTGTTGCTGTGGCTCTGGCGTAGGCCAGCAGCTACAGCTCCGATTGGACCCCTAGCCTGGGAACCTCCATGTGCCATGGGAGCTACCCTAGAAAAGGCGAAAAGACAAAAGAAAAAAAAAATGAAGCATTAAAGAAGGCATTGAATCCCATGGTTCATTTTCTCTCTCCTTTCTTCCCAGAGATGATTACAATTCTGAATTTGATATTCATCATTCCTACTCTTTTCTTTATATATATGTATTTTTACTACAAATCTGAATCTATAGGCAGTCCATATTATTGTGTGGTTTAAGACTGAAGTAGAAAGTAGCCTATTATCTACTGTCACCCTTAAACTTGCTTTATGGCTTCATAAAAACACATATTTTAAAAATATTTAACTATTGGAAACTATGTTGTGGTGGATGTTTTTGCGTTGTGTTGAGCACAAATTTTCCTTGTGCTCAAGTCTAGGAATTTCTCTAGGAAATATGCCTAGAAATGAAATCGCTGGATTTGAGGATATTTTTTCTTTTATCAAAATTGATAACGCTTTTCCATACTCCTAACCGCAGTAGATAAGAATTTCTGTTGCTCGAACTTCGCTAATATTTGGAATTGTCAGAATTTATAAGTGTGGTTGAGCTGAGAATGAAATATTATGTCATTTTAATTGGCATTTTCTTGAATGAGGTAATATTTTCAAAATTGGTATTTAAAAAAGGTAATCTTAGAAAACAATATAACTATGAATATCATGTATCCATTGAACTGACCCATGGAAGAAAAATTACTTAAGTAAAGGTACATGTGCCTCCCCATAAAATCGTGGCATTAGGTATTTTTAAATTATGATTTCTTGTTCATGTCTGTCTGACATGCCACATCAAATATTTAGTTATGTCATTCTTCAAAAATGTGGACTGATGCAAATTTTCTGCTGTTATAATACTAAGAATTAAAATTATTCTCTCATTACAGAATTTTGTAAGAGCCTAGAAATTTACATGCTTTCTATGACCTGTCAGTTTATTCTGTACAGAGTATATTCTCTACATAGAGATTGAAGCACAGAGTCGCTGTACTTAGAAAGCCACCAAATCGTAAAATTCTATAACTAAGGTAACTTGGAGATACATTGTCTGTCTTCATGAGTAACCAGAGCAAATTTCTGCCTAGCTTTTATCCAGTTGGACTGTCTATGCTAGGTAGATTCCTTAGTTTATCACAACTGTGCTTTATTTTGTGCTGCAATGATTTAAGAAACAAGCACATAGATTCTTTACTAGTCAATGAGAAAATGCTAGGCCCTTGAAAACATAAACATGGCTTATCTGTTTTCTATTAATGTGTGCATTTTAAGGAGATAAATTACAACTTCACAAAAGTAGAAGGAAATCTTTGTAGTATAAAATAATATTGTGTGCTGAGATACATGTGAAACGAATATAACATTAAATTTAATATACTTACTATTTAAGGTGGATACTTTACCTCTAATATACCTTTAACCATTTGGGCAACAGTTGGGATACTTGATCTTTTTAATTTAATTTATGTCTGTTAAGGTAGAGAACCTTAAGATATTTTTTATGTCACAAATGTGTGTATATTTTAGCAATTCATAATGCAAAGTAATATGATATTCTACGTAGTAATTTGTTACCACTGTATAAGTACTACTTCAATTCGGTATAATATAATTTTAATTATGAAAATAAAGCTTTTATCTACTTTCATCTGGTTTTGATTTCTTCATTTTTATTATAAGATCCCTTCATAAATATTATGTAATTCATCTGCGGTTCTACTAAAATGTCTAGTTTTACTCTAACAAATGGGAGATCAGGCGGTAGCCTTAACATATGCCTTCTGTTTCTTCTCATCTTGTATGTCATTAGTAAAAATAAGGATGGTTGTGATGTATAATGAAAATGCAGATTCATAACATGATTAGCTTGATGTAAAACAAATTTTAAAGTGCCCCAGGCTTTAAAGACATGACTCTGGATCTGTGCCCATGTTGTGTATACAAAGTGCTTTTTATATTATAAGAGCCTAGAATCAACCTGTTAACTAAAATACCCGTAAATCCCAAATGACACACGGAGGAGGACAATTGTAAATGGTGTCTGCTCACCAGAGCCTGTGTGATGGGGGGGCAGGGGGGAACATGCATGGGCCCAACAATTGAGGGGGTGTTGCAGGAGGCAGGAGCGGGGGGATATGTTGGTGTATCTTCATTCCTCTCAGAGGACCAGAAGGGGGAAAATCTTCAAAGCAATTTTAGAACCAGAACGCTAATGTTGTGTCTGCTGGATTGGTGCTCACATCTGTAGAATCCTGGCTTTAGAGGTAATACCATAAGGATAAATTTAATAAAAAGACATTTACCTTAGCCCTGGCAAACGTGAATTCTTTTTCCCTGTCTTTTAAAAAAAACCAAAACCTTGCCAAACCACTTGCTCCTAAGTCCTTGTTTGTATGTGCCTTGTCCCCGGCTTCAACTTGGCCCCTGGCTATATTCTGCTCTTTCTCCCAGTTTCCCAACACTCTCATGTACCCGATTTCCAGTGCAGAGAAGTGGAGGGAAATTTCATGTTGCATGGGCGTGGAGGAGACTTGAGCATGCCTGTTAGACCAGGCACAAGGTGGAGCTGAGGGTAATGCAGAGACAAGAGTGAAGATGTTTCTTTCCTTCTGTTTTTTATTGCTATTGAAACTTACTTGGAGGTTGCCTTGGGCCTGTTTCCTTTCTTTTGATTGATGTCTAACTGAAGATTTCAAGAACATTTCAAATAATGAGAAGGAGAGGAGTAAAGGCGTCTTGAGGTCCAGGGAAACTCTGGGCAGTATGGGTTAGAGCAGAAGGGGCAAGCAGGCCATCCTGGAGGCCAAACTGGAAAGGTGGACAGTGTCTAGACTAGGGAAAGCCTCGCGAGCTATTTCACGGATGCAGTTTTAATCTCTGATAATGGAGTGTTGTCAGCTGTTAAAGGATTTTGAGCACTGCAGTGAAATCCATCAGAATCCCGGTGTCTGAAGCGCATGCCAGCTGTGGTGTGGACAAAGAATGCTGGAGGCAGTGGGACCAGCTGGAGCTGCCTGATCCGGGCAGTGGAAATAGGGCAGGACACAAGGAGACAGAGTGCAGGATGTGAAGAGGTGGCATCAGCTGCACTGGGCATTGGATTTGGACGTGGAGAAGGAAGCGTCCAGGAAATCCTCCCTATTTCCAAGCTTGAGTTACTGGTTGTGTCACCAAGTGAAATAGAGACAGAGAGAAGCAGGTTTGAGGCTAAGAACATGAGTTTCCTTGGTACAGGTTGCGTCCCAAGTGTTCATGGGAAAGCTGGCTGGTGACACTGAAGGGGGTAAGATTGTGAGGGAAGTATGGCCTGAGTGACGCTGAGCTGAACTCTGATGGACAGTAGGGGCTGGAAATTCCAGGACGGCACAAAGGCATGAACCCACGGGTCAGGTTTGGGAACCACTTGTGTCTCAGAATGACTAGCAGGAAGCAGAGATATGTAGCAGGTTAGGACTTCAGGCTACAGAACGAGTCTTGTGCCTGATCACCCAGGGCTGCTTTGATAAACCCATGCGTTTGAACTTCTCCTTAAAATCTAAAAATGTTTAAATCAGAGGTATGATGAGATTTATATTCTATAAAGACTATGTCCTTGAAAAAGAATATGTATGTGTATATATAGGTGTATATATCTGAATCACCTTTCTGTACACCTGAAACTACACAACTTTGTAAATCAACGATACTTCAATTAAAAAAAAAAAAAAAGAGTTCCCGTTGTGGCTCATCAGTAATGACTAGTATCCATGAGGACGTGGGTTCAATCCCTGGCCTCAGTCAGTGGGTTAAAGATCCAGCGTTACCATGAGCTGTGGTGTAGATCGCAGACCTGGCTCGGATCTGGCCTTGCTGTCGCTGTGGCATAGGCTGGCAGCTGCAGCTCCAATTGAACCCCTCGTCTGGGAACCTCTATATGCTGTGGGTGTGGTCCTAACGACAACAACAAAAGAGCATGTGGCAGCGTGACCACTGTAGATAGATAAGAGTTTGAAGCTTAGAAGAGGTCTTCTGTTAGGGCAGTGCTGTCACACTTTATGCAGGACTCAGATGTGAAATCAACGTTAATTTTATTTTCTACAACTGATGGCATCTTGCTTCCAAGAATAGAGTAGCAAGACAAAAACTAATGACACTTACTATTACAGCAACAACAAAAATCCTCCAACATGTCAATTTCAAGGTAATGGAATCGCCTAAGTAATCAGGTAGTCCTTTCGGGATGGAATCCCTACTAGCTCTGGATTTTCTGGAACTCCTTTGCTCGCCCTTCTCCCTGGGGTGATCTAAGGGCCAAGGTGACCCACTCATGTACCATCCTGACCTTAAGGTAGGTGTAGGTGCTGCATCTCTGGTACATGTGCTGTGCTGGGTCTTGTCTGTGGTGCATGGACATGTCCTCGTCCTGCTGGATGGCCATGAACCCTGCCTGGTAGTGGGCATAGGGGTGGTTGGTCCTGTGTGGTTCTGTCTAGCACCAGGCTGGTCACTGTTCTTCAAGTCCTTGGTCTCCACTGTGGCCTTCAGGCTCAAGTGACCCTCTTGTGGCCTCCTCATTTTCACAAAAGGTCTTTACTTCATTGATCACTTATTTATCTAACCAATTGAATCTTCATTAAACATTAACTCTATTTAATGTGTCAAAAACCCTTAGCTATTTTAAATCATGATTCAAGTCTACAATTTCAAGATACAGTAAAGATTTCCAATATCCTAAAAAGTTGACAAAGAATATACAGAAAAACCCAATGATGATGAAATATATTGTCTCACTGGTTCTCAGACTTTTATGTATTAATAGTAAAAGTCTCTGATTTCTTCATTCATGGCTTCACCTTTTACATTTTTATTGTAAAATATAACCTATGTATATTTATTTTTAAAATGTACTTCTGTATATTCCTGGAGTTATATGATAATCTTACTATATCCCAAGAGAATACCAGGTATATTAATAGTTCTCAGTTATTGACTGTTCCCTGAATTTTTTTTTTTTTTGTCTTTTTAGGGCTGCACCCACAGCATATGGAGGTTTCCAGGCTTTGGGTCTAATCAGAGCTACAGCTGCCGGCCTACACCACAGCCACAGCAACGTGAGATCTGAGCCATGTCTGCGACTGACACCACATCACAGCTCATGGCAACACTGGATGCTTAACCCACTGAGTGAGGCCAGGGATCAAACCTGAAACCTCATGGTTCCTAGTCGGATTCGTTAACCAATAAGCCACGATGGGAACTCCTATTCACTGATTTTTTGTAGATGTACCTACAAACATATTCTTTTTCAGATGCTTTTCCATTATAGATTATTGCAAGATATTGAGTATAGTTCCACAAGCCGTACAGTAGATCCTTGTTGTTTATTTATTTTATATATATAGTGGTTTGTATCTGTTAATCTCAAACTCCTAATTTATTCCTCCCCCTACTTACCCTTTGGAAACCACAAATTTGTTTTCTGTGAGTCTGTTTCTGTTTTGTAAATAAGTTCATCTGTGTCATTTTTTTTAAGATTTCACATATAAGTGGTATCGTATGATATTTTTCTTTCTCTGACTTACTTTGCCTAGTATAATCATCTCTAGGTCCATCCAAAGCGCTGCAAATGGCATTGTTTCATTCTTTTTTATGGCTGAGATCATTCAATGATTCTGATGAAGGGATGGGACCTAGTTCCACATTGTAAAGAGAGTCAGGAGTTCCCAAGTCAGGGTTAAGGATTTGGCATTATCACTGCTGTGGCTCAGGTCACTTCTGTGACATGAGTTGGATCCCTGGCCTGGGAAATTCCACATGCCTCAAGCATAGCCCAAAAAAAGGGGGGGGGATATAAAGAGAGTCAGACTTGGGCTTGGTCTCCCTGCTTATAGCCACCTTTTTTTAAGCCCACTAAGCCTTACCCAACTGCATAGGTTTTTATTTCTAACAACCAGTGCTCAGAACAGGAAGGCTGTTCTCTTTCCCTTCTTGTCTTAAAAGGGACTTCTCCTACATCAACATCTTCCATCATCCCCACCCTAGCCTCAAACCCTGATCTTAATGGGAGAAGGACTTTGGGCATTGAGGAGGACCCATATTGCTGAGAAGAAAATATGTCCAGGTCTATTTCAACTTTGTAAAAATGAGTTTTTCTCTATCAGAGGTGATGCTTTATCACTGCACGTATGTAGTAACTGAAGCATGGATGATAGTGAGGGAGTTCCCATTGTGGAGCAGTGGAAACGAATCCGATTAGGAACCATGAAGTTGCAGGTTCGATCCCTGGCCTCGCTCAGTGGGTTAGGGATCCAGTGTTGCCGTGAGTTGTGGTATCGGTCACAGACGAGGCTCCGATCCTGCTTTCCTGTGACTGTGGTGTAGGCTGGCAACTGTAGCTCTGATTAGACCCCTAGCCTGGGAACCTCCATATGCCATGGGTCCAGCCCTAAAAAAAGGACAAAAAAAAAAAGATTAAATTAAGATGTAACAATTATGACACCAAAGGACAAATATTTTACAATTCTGCTTATATAAAGTACTTCAAAATCAAGTTCATAAAAACAAAAAGTAGAATGGTGGTTGCCAGGGGCTGGGGGAAGGGAGAAATTGAGAATTAGTGTTTAATGAGTACAGAGTTTCAGTTTAGGAAGATGGAAAAATTCTGGTGATGGATGGATGGTATTGATGGTTCAACATTTGTGAATGTGCTTAATGCCACTGAGTAGTATACTTAAAAATGGTTAAAATGGTAATTATTATGTTATGTATATTTTACCACAATGAAAAGATGCCACAATTAAGACAAGATAAAGACAGAAACGTGTCCATTGGTTTTGACAATACACGTGTAATTGGTAACCTCTGCATAGAGCAGCTTCATTGTAGGTATTTTTATTTTTTATTGCTAAATTACAAACCATCCTATCATTTTATTTGCCCATGATACTATGGATTTTCTGGGCCCAGGCAAGTGGCTCCTCTTCTGATATTATTTATATATATATAAATATATATGTATATGGTTGATTTACAACGTTCTGCCAATTTCTGCTGCACACCAAAGTGACCTAGTCTTATATATGTGTGTATGTGTGTGTATTCTTTTCCTCTGGTTTCACTTGTTATCTCTCCCAATTACTTGTCAAATGGTGGCTGGGCTTGGAATGTCCAAATGACTCCACTCATGTCCAGGACCTCAGTAAGATGGCTGATACACTGGGACCTCACCTGACCAGCCTAGGCTTTTTTAATGATGACTAGATCCAAAGAATAGCTGTTCTCAGAGGATAAGCCCCCAGGTACAACAAGCACAATTCAAGTCTCTACTTGCATCATCCTTGCTAATGTCCCATTTGCCAAGCCCAGAATTAGTCTTTTGAAGAGCTGTGGGGAGTTCTCATCAGGGCTCAGCGGTAATGAACCCTACTAGTATCCAAGAGGACGTGGGTTCAATCCATGGCCTTGCTCAGTGGGCTGAGGATCAGCGTTGCCGTGAGCTGTGGTGTAGGTCACAGACCCGGCTCGGATCTGGCGTGGCTGTGGCTGTGGTGTAGGCCGGCAGTTGTAGCTCGCATTTAACCCCTAGCCTGGGAACTTCCATATGCCGTGGATGCAGTCCTAAAAAGCCAAAAAAAAAAAAAGAAGAAGAAGGTATGGGTTCAATAAGGGCTGCCAAAGTAATAGCCCACGGTGATGAGACAGAAGCCAGCGGTGGATAAGGGGTGAACTAAGTAGAAAAGAGGGGTAAGGACATTTAGATCAGGCTGATGGGTGGGGCGGGGGGGACAACAAACTATATAGAGACAACAGTGAGCACAGGATGCAGGAGACAGAAAAGAGGCTGATGAGGAGTGAGTGGGGGCAGGGGAGGGGATGTGTTAGCCGATTTAACTAGATAGTCATGAAAAAACTTTCCGTTAACGCTCAGCTATTTAGATTCTAATTATTCAGGCTCTTGGCGTTTCTGTCATGTTATTGTATGAGCAAGAAAGCAGAAAGAAGAAATGAATGGAGATGAAAGGCAAATCAGTGGTGTTTACTGTTTGTGCGGAGAGACTGGAGTCGTCCTTAGTTTCTTTCTTTGCCTCAAACCCACATCCAATCTCCAAGTCCTGTTGGCTCTAGTTCCAAAATATGCACAAAATCTGACTACATAACGTCTCCTCCTAAAACCCTGGTCCAGGGTTTTTATCCCCATTTCTCAGCTGGACGACGGCAACTGTCCGCTCATTTGCCTCCCTGCCTCTGTTCTTGTCCTCCTGTTGTCCATCCTACCCCCAGAAGCTAGAGTGGTCTCTTACACACAGATCAGGTCATGCCACCTTTCTGATCAAAAACAAAAAGAAGCAAGAAAAAAACCAAAACAAATCAAAACTCTAGGAACCTCCCCTTACGCCTGGAATAAGATCCCAACTTCTTAGCTAGACCTACAGTGCCCTGAGCTCCATACCATGTCCTGGTCCTGTCCTTTTTCTCTATGTTCTCTCTCCTCCACAGTTCTTTCTTTCTTCCCTCCTACTTGACAAGCTTTGAACTTGCTGTTTCTTTTGTGTGGACCATATTTCCTACCCCAGATTTTTCATCATTTGGGTCTCAACTTCAGTGATGCCTCTTCAAAGAGGCTTTCCTTCACAAGCTGACATAGCATCCATCACTTAGCCCATGTCCTTCTCTACCAAATTTTACTTGAATTATTTTTTCTGCTTCTTAATAACACACCCGGAAGCAGAGAAATGTCTATTTTTCTCTTTTGACTTTCATCAAAAGTACATGTACCTCATCTCAAATGCAAACGATTCTATAATGCCACCTCCATGTAGGCACCACAGCGTGGAGAATTCTGCATTTCCTTTTAATAATTCAGCGTCATACTCTCCCGTGATTGTTTCACCCTTCTTTCCATGTATTCATATGTATCAACTATCCTATCAGTTTTTTTCATCTTCATGTAAACTTTACCAGGCCCTCTGACCTCCACTCCAGCCTGCCATGCCTGGTGCTGAGCTGTCCTCCTAGATTTCCCTTTACCATGAATATCAGGGATTGGGGTCCTCTTTCTCCTATTTCATGTGCTTATTTCATAAAGTAGCTTTGCTCCCAAATTTCAGCGGAATCTTCCCTTTATTAGCTTCCTGAGAAAGGATACTTGGAAAATAAACTTTGAGACCTGACATTGGCAAACATCCTTACTTTAAATGCCTTCAACTTTCCTACTTGTTATCAAGTTTGTTAGGATACAAAATTCTAGGTTGAGAATTATTCTTCATTGAGGAATTTGAAACCATTGCTCTATTGCCTTCTAGAAAAACATGTTCCAATTAAGGAGTCTGAAGTCATGACCTATGCTTTGTATGCAACCTGATTTTTTTCTCTCTAGAAGTTTGTAGGGGTTACCCTCTTTCCTAACAGTTTGAAATTTCTCAGCAATATCCGTTGTGATTTTTTTTCAGTTGTTTTTGTTGAGTATACATTGAACTCTTTCAATCTGAAAATTCACATCCTAGGAAATATTTTAGAATTATTTATTTAAAGTTTGCCCTTCAGTCTCTCTGCTCTTTCTGAAACTCCAGTTATTTGCATGTTTGATCACCAGATTTCCTTACAGCTCCTCATTTCCTTATTTTATTTTCTGTTCTGTACTTTCCATCTCTTTTGCTCTATTCTCTGGGAAACTTCCTCAATTTGATTTTCCAGGCCTCATTGAAACACTCACTTCTCTTTATCCTACTTTTTATTTCTAAGGGCTTTTTTTTTTTTTGGTATCATTATTATTTGTTCTCTCTTGTTTCATGGTTGCAGTATCTTATTTCTCAGGTATTTGTTTGGTGAAAATTGGTTTTGGTTTTCTTTTTCTTACTTTTTTCTGATCTCTGTTTTCTGCAAGTTGCTTTTCTCTGTTCACTTGGTTTCTATATTTCTTGATAGAGGCTTTCCCCAGACCTAGATAATCCAAGTTGGTGATGTCAGTTGGGTTGCTTTTCAGCTTTTCTCACTGCCAACACTAGATTCAGCTTTCTTGGATCTGCAGAGTCAGTTACTAGTGATCTGCCTCTTTTCCTCTTCTAAAATGTGCTACTGTTTTCTTATTACCTGCCCTCTTTGTTTGGGGGAATTTATACTTAAAGAAAATGTATTTACTGTTACTCTAGTGGGGTTTGTAAAGAAAGCAAAAAATAAATGCTTATGTCCAGTTGGCCACCTTTTAAATTATTTACTCTCTTTTATTCACAAATGATAAGTGGGAATTCTGTCTTATTCACTGCTTCATCTCCTAGTACCCACAGTGTCTGGCACATACTAAATGCATGAAAAATATTTGCTGAATGACTGACTGCCTGGCTAACTAGCTTGGTTAGTAAGATGTCTGAATAGCCTAAAAGCTGCAACATTTTAAAATGATATCATTATACATCTACAATGAGGTATTTCTGAAAGACAAAAGATGTAGGCTTTTTTTTTTTTTTTGAAGCCTTTTACTCTACTGTGTGTGTATCCTTAAAATTTTTTTAATTTTTTTCTGGATTTTTTTTTTAAGTTAAGGATTTAAAAGGGAACTATAAACTGATGTTGGAGTAATACAGCATTTCATGATGAATATAACTAAAATACAATGTATGAGGGCTTTTCCTAAACTGAACCTTAAATTTTTATTCCATGTTCCTTCCCACCCAAACACATACACCAGGTGAATGTAGTGATCTCAGGTCTTGTCTAATTTCTTCATTTCTTTAGAATTTGACTATTCCCTAATGTTAGGATGGCAAATTTCTAGCACACTTTCAATGACTCCGTTGGTTCCATAAAGTATCTTAAGTATGTTTTTAACAAGAGGATGACTTTAACTCCCCTATGAAGAGCACGTCCACCAGCCCAACTTTAGGGTTTCCAAGGAGGCAGATGTAACAATGTGTAAGGAAAACATGGACACACAGGAAATTCAGGGAAATCATTTTTCTTCCACAAACCCTGGCCACATTCCATCAAGTACCCAAGTGTGCATACTTTGATCAATTTGAATAATCCTTATCAAGTCCCTGGTATGTGTACCAAGCTGTGCTAAAACCGGAACTCACCATGCCTTCTCTGGGTACTTGTATACTTGTTTAATTAATTGGATTTGAAATTCAGTTTTCTGTTGCTGTTTTACTATCCATCAGAGCTTACTCATAGCCATAAACATCTTTATCCCCATGCCACTTTGGAAATGTTTGGAAACTTCCTGCATCCTTTTTATCATTTAGCCCATTTAAGATTATAAATTGAGAGTATAAGTAATATGATTACAAAGGCACAGAAAAAAAAACTATGCTGAAGCCAGAATTAGAACTCGAGTCTCTTGTGCATTCTAGTGAGTGGTGCCCACTTGACTGCAGACAGATTTTAATAAGTCCACACATTTAAAGAAAAGGACAGCATTTAAATTTTGAGCAGTGATAGACATACAATCCAAAAATCTATAGAAAGATGGGGAAGAAAATCAAGGTTATATGCTGCTTCCTGAAGGTTTTCATTTAAAATAACTCATTTAAAATATTTTCTTTAAGGAAATGTCATGGCTCAGTGGTTAACAAATCTGACTAGGAACCATGAGGTTTCGGGTTCGATCCCTGGCCTTGCTCAGTGGGTTAAGGATCTGGCGTTGCCGTGAGCTGTGGTGTAGGTTGCAGACACGGCTCGGATCTGGCCTTGCTGTGGCTCTGGTGTAGGCCAGCGGCTACAGCTCCAATTAGACCCCTAGCCTGGGAACCTCCATATGCCACGGGTACGGCCCTAGAAAAGACAGAAAGACAAAAATAATAATAATAATAATAAATAAATAATAAAATATTTTCTTTGGTGTTCCCACTGTGGTGTAGTGGGTGAAGAATCCAACTGGAAAGTTTGGGTCACTGCAGAGGCACAGGTTCAACCCCCAGCCCCATGAAGGAGTTAAAGAAAATGGTGTTGCTGCAGCTGCAGCTTGGATTTAATCCCTGGCCTGGGAACTTCCATATGCCGCAGGTGTAGCCATACACACACACACACACACACACACACACACACACACACACACACACACACACACATATTTTTGGAGTCCCCAGATAGCCTAGTGGTTAAGGATTTGGCATTGTCATTGCTCTGGTTTGGTCACTGCTGTGGTGCAGGCCTGATCCCTGGCCCAGGAACTTCCACATGCCACAGGCACAGCCAAAAAACCAATCTTTTTTCAAATCTAGGTCATTTGTTGTTAGGTAATAGGCATGTACTCAGGAAATTGTAACTAGAAAGTTTGTAGATTTCTCCTTTTCACTAATCTTCAGCAATTAACCATGAATTTATTTGTGGAGAGTTAGGTTATTTTTTTATTTCATTTTAAAAATTCTATATATGTATTTATTTATGTATTTATTTACTTATTTATTTTTAGGGTGTGAGGCATATGGAAGCTCCCAGGCTAGAGGTTGAATCAGAGCTGCAGCTGCCCGTCTGCACCCCAGCCACAGCAACGCGGGATCCGAGCCACATCTGTGACCTCACCATAGTTCACAGCAACGCCGAATCCTTAACCCACTGAGCGAGGCCAGGGATTGAACTAAAACCCCAAGCACAGTATTTGGGTTCATTACTATTGAGCCACAACAGGAACTCCGTTTTTTTTTATCAAATGCCGTGCCTCCCCAAAGAGATGTAAATTTAGCACATACAAACTCTGCACATCTAAAAACAGTATTTTTTTTCCCCCCTCTAGAATGTCTAAGCCATGGACACCCATTCTTTAAAAAAGGCCTAGGATCGAGCTGGCTTTCTGATTATTGTCTTGAATAACTTCTTTCTCCTCCTGGCCCCTCCGGCTTTGTTTTTGTCCTGGCCCCCCTTCACCTCCTCTGTAGCCTCTCCAACCACTTTGTGCTAGAGAGGAAGATCTGTCCTCTTGCAAGGGCAGGAAGGAAAGTGAACAGCTCTCCCAGGGGGCCAGAGCTAATGGGGGTTTCGAGGATCTTTCAACAGGGCCTGTCGATGATAACCGTGTGGTAGAGGTCTCCTTTACTGGCTCCCTGACCTCTTGGTAAACTATTTGTTTTTCCTTGTATTGATTAAAAAAACAAGCCACCAGCCTGTAACTCCCTATCAACCAGGTGTTGTTTGGAAGAATCATACACATTTAAAATATATGAATGATTTCAGAAAAACCCAGTTCCATGACGTGGTTTTACTCCACAATTCAGGTAAACCAGATTACTGCTGTTAAAACAGAATCCCTGAAGGAGGCAGAGGATACCTCCAGACTTCTGTTTTTTGAAAGAATGTGAACCACAAATTTAAAGCATCAGTCTACTACTCCTCCAAATATGAAGCCACCTGAAATAAAATTCTTCTTAATTATGAGCACTGAAAGACTAAAAAACTTGAAGCTATATTTACATTTTGGCCACAAAAATGTACTCTTTCAGTATTCGAACAGACTAAAGCTATTGTTTTCCTTAGCAGGTAAGGCAGAGTCTATTTTTTTCTTACCCTACAGCATTCTGAAATGAAATTCAGAAACCCAAGGCAACTTGATCGCCTGTAAGTATGAATCTTTACAGTAGAGAGGAATCTCCAGGTTGTATACCTATTGACATTGCTTAATAAAAACATATAGAATAATGGTGTTTCTGGTTGTGTTTCTAATAGCAATGTGATTGCAGCACACTGAGATTAAGTTACCAGTCCTTTGAATTCTGACCTTCTGTCTAAAACGTCTTTGGAGGTTACTCTTTTTTTCTGATTTGGGAGACTAGAAGGGGATAAGTTAATGCTGTTTGAAGGAAGAAAAATTTTCTATAGGCTATTAGATTTTGTTTTTTTCTCTGTCCCCTTCCTGGCAATACCTTTGTAACAGCCATAGAGTTTCTTGATTCTGAATACTTAAAAAACTGCACCTCCAAATACATAAGGTGAATAGGAGAGCATTTTGAATGTCATTCTTCCCTCGGTGAATAAATCAGATGCAATGCTGTTTGGATTAAAGCAATATTACATTGGATAAAGGAAATAAGGAATGCAACAAGGAAGAAATTGATTGAATTGTCTGTACAATTGCCTATTGTAAACTCAGACCCTTAGCCTCTGTTTTTATTATTAAGGGAAAAAAATCAGGAATATTTACAATCCTACTTTAGGAGGAAAATTTTCCTTTTTTTGAAACAATTTGAAAAAATGTATCTCCTGATTCAATCACTTCCCGGTTAAGACAGATCACATTTTTTCCTCTATTGACCATTTAATGTATGTCCTTTTCTTTCTCAACTAGCCAACTAACTTGGACTATGTGTGAATAATCTGATATTGTGTGGTGATGGTGTCTCTTCTGTAATGTGCATGCCATCTCAAAATGTCACACACCTTTCTGGGTTTATTAACTTTATTAGATGTCACCTTGCTCCAAAATGATGATCCAACCAGGACACATTGATATCCCAGCGCTCCATCTACTGTTTGATGGTGCTAGAGAAAGGAGGCAAATTCCAGAAGAAATAGTGGGGAGAAAAAGCCACTTTTAAAACCCCCCACAGGATTCATACAGATAAGCTGTTACATTATTGGTAAAAACAAATGAAGATGCACATGAAATGCCTAGCTCAGTGCCTAGCATGTAGTAAGCACTCAGTAAATACTAATTCCCTTCTGTCTTCCATGAGAGAGTCATCATTTCTGAAGAATTTAAAAACTGTGAACTCAGCTCTCATGAAACCTGGAAAACACAAAGCAAGTTTCCAGATCCTCTTAAAGGTATTGGGAGGTGCCGACAGGATTGGTTTTGCCCATGGCTCAGAGAAAAAACAGGTTGAAGAGACAACCTGGGTTTTCTAGGTTGCTTCATGTCAGCAGAAATCCATTTTATAGTAATGAAAAGCAAAATAGCGTATTGTTCAAATTAAACATATGCACCCCAAACCAATTATTTACGTATTTTTGGCAGGAGGAAGAAAAGCAACTGTTTGCCATTTTGGAAAATCAGTTGATTTTAAAATAGAAAACCCAGCATGTCATTTTTTTGAAGCTTAGTGCTTCTATCATCCCATCCCCTCTTCTTAAAAACCACCACTGCCCTTGTTATCATTATTAGTTTCAAGAAGTGCTATGCAAACTTTCTATTAAGAATAATAATTTTTTAAAAAAACATCCTAGAAGCAGTCATTACTACATATGATAACAAGTTTCCCACCCTATATAAATAAATGGTTATTATTCATGTGTTATAACCAATGTGCTTATTAGGCAGCCAGGAAATAGATTATATTTCCATATTGTGTTGGCATAAAGACTCTAATTTTTATTAAAATAAATTTCCATGGTACGGTGAATAGTTAGTAATTGCCTCCTTAAATTTACTGTTAAAAGCTATTCATGCTAGAGTTTGAACGGGAAACATTTAGCAAAATACTGGTAGACATTCAGTTTGGAGGATTTAATATCATTCTTAAAATAAATAGAGGATGTTTTACTTGGTGGTGTTTCAGCAGAGGGCTCCTGGGAGCAGGGCCCTCATTGAAGGTCTCGTGCCAGTGGGGAGAGAGTAGGTCATGGAAGTGACCACTCCAAATGCCAGCAAGGATCGTAATCAGCTCTCCAGATGCTGTTCCAGTGGTTCCATTAAAGAGCCAGAAATGTAGAGCCATGGCAAGGACCATAAGAAAGAGAGTTAGCCGGAGGCGAAAGCACTGAAAGTAAAGTATTTTGGAATATTCTGTTAGCTGTTCTCTTTTGAACAGATTCAAATGCACAATGTTGGCTCTTTCCAGATATTATTGATTTTAAGAATGGCGAAGAAATAATAACTAGGATTTTGCTTTTGAAGGAAAAGCATTGGTCTTTGAGTGCTAATTCTCTTTTGCCACTTACTGTACCATTTTTTTTTGAGTAAGCATCTTTGGAAAGAATGGTAGAAACAGAGAGATAAGATATGTCCGTCCAACCAGGCACTAGCATGCATGCTTAATTCTAAAATGACTTGAAGGTAAATACAAGTAGAATAAAAATACGTCTGGGTCTACCTTTTATTGGAAACCTTACAACTACTCAAGGACTTTATTACTGTTACTGGAATGGAAAAAAGAAAGAGGCATGTGTTTGTTTTTTATAATTTAACATTTAATTATTTTTTCTCCCTTCTTATTTTCCATATAGTTGTATACAGAATACTGTTTCATTCACAACGGAAAAATGTATTCAACTTCAGTGCAGTATTTGATGTAATCTAAGAAAAGATAGCACTACTTAAATTATTTTCTGCAATAGTTGGAAGTGACCATGGGTCATTTGTCTTTTTTTTTTTCTTTCATTTTTTAGTTTTATTGAAGTATAGTTGATTTACAATGTTGTGATATTTTTGCTGTACAACAAAGTGATTCAGCTATACATGTATACAATCCATTCTCTTTCAGATTCTTTTCCCACATGGATTATCACAGCTATGTGGAAAGAGACACGTGTTTTATCCTTTGCTTTCTCAGTGTTTGTTATATTTAGTTGGACTAATCAACTGTTTATTCATGTAGTTTTAGAAAAGTTTCAGCTTACCTTTTCTATTGTCCTAGTGGATCCTTCATATCTACCCTTGTCTTTTTTCTTCTTTAATTAGGTACATTTGTTTATTTTTGCAATCATGCCTTTAAACTTCTCTGTTCATAGAACAGCACTAACAACTTCTATCAAAATTGCAGGCTTCCGTATAGCCAGGCGTATATCTAGATAACAGCATGCTCTGTATGATAAAACTTGTTCAGAGATATAGGAAAGAGATTGTCCTTTGGAGGGTATTCAAACATTTTGTTCCAGTTGATTATTCAAAGTGTTTTCCAGAGGAAAATTATTTTTCATTTCAGGGGAAGAAAGCACATTAGAATTTTGTTGCTCCTATTCATGTTTATGTGTTGAAGAATTTCCAGGAAATAGCAGATAGAATGTTTTCTACTATTACCTGTCTTTACTAATGGCAAATTTTCAGCGAATTTTCCTAATTTCTGTTGCAATGGTTATGACTTTATTTAGGGAACACCATTCTCTTTAAAATATATGGTTAAAGCATGTAATTGTAGTTGGTGAAAATTTAGAAATAGGAAGTTAACAGTACAAACTAGGTCATCTAAATAATGGCTTACATTTTGGCTATTTATCAGAGGATAACTTATTTTGGTATAAATTGTATAATATGTGCTACGTATCTGATAATTCAGAAGTAGTCAACAGGTAAGCATGTGATTGTTTTTATACCATCTAATTTTGCTTTAGGAAAGGGAAAGCATTAAAAGTGGTATACCTACACATAGATATTTCTTTTAGCCAGTGACTAAGTTCTTTGTTACATAACTATGCAGCATGACCCATATCATATTAATTAATGCTCATGTTACATTCATCATGCTTTTCATAATTTCCTTCATAAGTACATGTATCATTTCTTTAATGGTTCTTGTTTTGTTATATAAGTTAAAATAATTGAATTTCAATATAAAAACTAATGTAATATGATAAATTTGATTATAATGTAGGTAATTATATGTAAAAAATACTTTACATGATATCCCTGCTGTTAGGACTTTGCATGGTTTGTGTCTATTGAGTTTGCCAATATCCTCTTTCATGGATCAGAAAAATAATATTTTGCCTTTTTACAGCTAAAGTAGTTTTTAAACTATGGGAAGTGTGGGTATTGTAGCTTAATACAAAGTTTCAAACGGGGTTGAATTCTCCAACCAGCACCTCACATTTTATATTTTATGGAGCTTAGAAATAAATATGATAGCAAAAGCAGTTACTGTACGGATGTTTGAGATCATAAATTGAATTAACATATCATTATATTTTTATTTCACGGCCCTAGAGACCTCCATTACAGGCTATATATGTTTTTGCATCCATGCTTTAGTATATTGAATAATGGATACTTCTAGTCTTAGAAAGTGCTGTAGGTGGTAAATGCAATTCTATTTTGGCTGCATATGTGAACAAATCCAAGAGCAATCAACTGATTTTTTTTGCCCTGGCTTCCCAAATATGGTGGATGACTAGCCCATGATTCCTTGCTGGGACCATACACAATGAAATCCTAGGTGAGTTTGCAGTCTAAGCTGTCTCTTAGGTTTGACAAAGTGTTTTCTTCTGCGGGATTTAGATTGGCAGCCTTTGGGGGTGGGGTGGGGTGGGATGGGGGCCATATTGAATTTTGGTCAGTAGAAACTTTTTGTTTTATTTGCGTTGGAATGGTGCTTTCATTTACAACTAGCAAAGTAAAGGTAAGACTGTGCCTGTTTTATGAATTGATGGTCTGAAATGTATTATAAAATCACCTAAGAAGTTACTGTGATTTAAAAAATGTTTTTCATACTGAGGCAGGAGCCTATAACGAGAGATGTTTATTATTACTAATAAAAAGACCAGATACATGAAATAGTATTGCTGTTAATGACCAGTTTTAAGGAAAATCCAATGAATATAAAGACTGAGAACAAAATTGGTTAGGATGAGGGAATAGTGTCAAAAATAAACATTTGTATTTGAACCATGGAATAGGGCTGGCAAATAAAAGTATAATAACTTATACTTCTTTAAATATTTGAAATCAATATAATGGTTAAGTCTTTTGCCTAAAACATGATAGGAAGTAAATATCTTAAACTGTAATTTAGTCGTAATCTGAATAGGCTCAGCTGTCTAGGTGAGTGTTACAGATTACCGCACATAGATTGAGTTTAGTTAGGATTTTTTTTTTTTTTTTAAAGAACAGACTGTAAGAAAAGAGTTCTAGATGAAATAAATCTTTCCCCCGAAATCATTGTAAAATATCAACACTGAAATATCATCTGGTTCATATCCAAAACAAATTGTTTCTGCAAAACTTGCCATTCTAGAAATCACTGCAGAATTACCATTCAGGCTTTCATTGTTAAACTGGTAATAGCTTACACGTTTGCTTTTTCTCCCCCTTTACTTACTTAATATGGAAATGGCCATTCTAGTTTTCATTTGCCCCAGACCCGTTAGTTGTTACATTCGGGAAGAAAAAAAAAAAAAAAATTTTTTTTTTTAAAGTATCGATTCCCGGAGTTTCAGGGCCTGAAAAAAAAAGTTTTGGAAAAGTATGAAAGATAACGTGTAACTACTCCCCAAAGCTCGTAATTGGTAGCTGCTGTAGCAAGAGCTGTGTGTTGACAGTGTCTCAGAGAAGTGATTCTCTCACAGCTGTTTATTCAGATAGCATGGGGCGCGTTCATTTACATAATAAATTTTTTGGGAGCAGCAAGGTTGAGTCAGAGAGAGCCGTGCTCCTTTCAATTGTTGCATTTAAACCAATAAGGTTAGGACAAGAGAATAGCTGTGGTTTGCGTTGCAAAAACAAAAAAAGCCCCGAGGCTCCACGGGCAGACCTACAAGGCTGCGCAAACAAATCGGGGATGAGATGGTGCTGTTTCTTTGTCTGGGCTTCTCAGATGCTATCTGCTGCTGCTGTTGAGAAGGAAAGAGCGCGGGGCTCAAAGCGGTGACCAAACACAACGGTGGGAGCTGATGGCTCCGAGTTTGGGGCGAGGTAGAAACTCTCCAGTGCCACTTCCGACTCTAAGCCTTCCTGTTGCCGTCCAGTGTGGCGGTTTTCTTGCCGGGGCCCGCGTGTGCGCTCAGTCGCTCGGCAGCCCGAGCCTGCAGCAGCGGCCAGGCGGCGGTCCCCGCGGCCCGGCGTCCCCACGCCGACGCGCTCCGCTGGCAGCAGCGCCGGGCTCGGCTGGGAGCCCCTAAGAGCTCTCCCGCGTCCCCTGCCCAGGAGCCCAGCTATGTCAGGCATGGAGGTTTGCTAAAGCAGAAAATTCGGAGGAGCCCATTAAACTGGTGGATGCAGCAGATGTAAGCGCTGTAAGTACAAGCTGACTGTTTGAAAAATTGTGCTGAATGACAACAGCTGTCCTGGGGGCAAAGCCCTAGATAACAGGAGCGCTTTGAGTTATTGTTTTGATTTGCTTTTAAAATAAAAACAGTAGGGCGTTGGGGAAGCTTATGACACTTTGTGCCCAGTGCTTTCTTAGCCATCATAAAAGTATAAGTTCCTAAGCCCCCAATTATCTGAGCGATTAGAATCATTAAGGGGTAATTACAAATTAATTATTAGCAGTGACTTTTGTTGTGAACTGTATAAATAAATTTAGTGCATGGCTATATTCTGGAGGGGAAATTGCTTCGTATGTCTTTTCTGCACAAACCTCAGCTACTACTGTGTGATATTGATTAAAGCGGTATCTGTCTATGCCCATTGCAACACACAGATAACTTTTCCTACACCTCGTAGTTGGCTTTGAGAAGAGGAGGAAGGAATTAACATTTTCAAAGGACAGCAGATGACAAGAATAAATTGTAAACACTTTTTAAGGAAAGGAATCCTTTTGTTTCAATAAACAGATTTTCCCAAAGTTATGTTAAACGAGCTCATCTTCAAAAAGTGAAATAATAAACATTTGCCAAATAAATGCATTTCTCACTTACTGACAACTTCGTAGGACTTGACTGGACCTTGAAATTAAAAACGAGATTCTCACACTTTTGAATTACCATTTAAAATGTTTGTCATTCAAAATCACTATATGAATGGCGAATGACTCATGGGCTTCTGTTTCTTGGAAGGAGTTTTTGAACATTTAAGCATAGCATTTGCAGGAATTCAATAAATTCAGAGCTGTCACTGAACGTAGACAAGCATTTTTATGTTTCATTTCTTAAAATGACAAGGGGTGCAAAAAAGTCGCTAGTTAGGCACAGAGTGTAGTTTTCGAGGCTGGGGATTGTTTTCTTAATGTGTCTTTCAGAGTAGGTTTTATTTTAGGCGTGGGCAAGTCTTTTTGCCCACCGTTTGGGATTTGAAGACATGTGTACACAAATAGTCATGCTTTTTTGCATTATCAAATATTTGATATTTGACTTTCTCGCTGCTTGAGTTCTCCTAAGGCCCAAAGTGTTCAGTGAGTGAGCAAAGAGCCATGGATTTTCAATGCTGAAAATTCTTCGCGGTGACAGACAGAGAAGCCTAATTGAGCCACTGTTCAGTTTTAGAATGCCAAAGAGAAGTCAGCTGCTCTGGGAGTTTTGTAGACATTAAAAATGATTTTCTCAAAAGAAAATTTCCTCTTGAATGTGAAAATTTGTGAGAGTACCTTGGCGCAGGGGAGGGGGGAACGCAGCGAGAATAAAACCCCTTCTTCCAGTTAATCAGATCTCAGAAGTATTACATTCAACATCTTAAATGCTAATTTTGAAAACAATCCTTTAAGCCTATAGGTTGAATCAATGTCCTTTAAATACTGGTTTTTGTTTTCACAAGGATTCTATTTTGTCATTTTTCTTTAAATGAGATACTTAAAAAATGATACAATGTATTACATTAAAAATCCAGAATAGTATTCAAGCATTCATTTTATAGAATTTTTGCTAAAATACATCAAGTGTTAACATTTAAAAGACATCTACCTCTTCCTGGAAGGTCACTTCAATTTTAGGTTTAGGTTTTTATTACATCATTGACACCATTGTCGGAATTATTGATCGAGGAACATTTAGGCAAGAATATATTCTGATTTAAAAGCAGGTTTATGCCTAAGGCACATTTTTTTCCCCCTATAAGATACATTTTGATTAGAAAATTGCCATTGTCTTTCAAATTTGGAGTCCTCAGGTTGATCTGTGGTTGGGCAAAACTAGTTTGCTTGCCAACTCTATTTATTTAGATCAGTTCAGTACTTTCACTTTGAAAATTTCTTTTTAGTTTGAAAAAAATTTTTTAAATTATAGTCATTTTATAAAAATTGCTTCTAGCAAGCAAAAAAAGCCAATGGAAAACCCATAATTTAGACAAGTGCCTACATTTTATTTGCTCTCTGCTGCTGAGATTTAGAATCCCTTTCCATTTACAGTTTACTTTTCGCAGAACATTATTAACTTTTTGGCTTCATACATGATCTTCTGTCAGATGCTTTTGATTTGTAATTTAGCAAAGTATAATAAACAGTGCAAAAGTCATGAATTTTGCTCTGTGTCCTGAGCTCTGTGGTAGGGAAAATGTGATAAAATGTGTACCTTAAGTCTTGTTTGATGATCTCTCAAAGCAAGCTTGCCTTCTGGAAATAATTTCTGGGGTTGAAGAGTATGGTATTAACAGATTTAATGTGGCTATTCAATGGATTGGTGAAGTACTATGGGAGGTTTAACAAAATGAGAGAGACAAATTGAACATCAACAAAAGTTACATCTGTGAAGAATTAGAAATTTAATTAGAAAAAAGGCAAACTTAAAAGACCTCATTAACTAATCAGAAGTCAAAGTTACTAGCTGAGGAGGCTTGAATTTAAATTCTAAGAAGTCCTGCTATCTTTTTTTTTTTTTTCCTCTGTATTTTCACAACTCTGTCAGCATGCTACCCTGGGTATTCTAGACAAAGAGTTTTAAAAAGCATTAAAGTAAAATGACTTCATTGTAATACAAGATGACCATTTATAATGTGACGGGAAATATTTTTTGCACTCCTAGGAGCATTTGAATTAAAAGTACCAGATTAGGAGAAGACAAGGAACATATTAGGTTTATGGATGAAAAGCAGAAAATACGAGCTTACTGAATGCCTAACAGCATTTTTCTAAAAACCATGAAATAATTTTTTTCCCTTTTGAATGGAAATGGGCCTAATTAATGATTTTTAAGCACATTATGTTTTTAAACCCCAGACTCTTCCAGAGACCTTGTCAAACATGAGAGAAAATCAGCGCCAATCAGAAATAGGTATTCTTTTTAGATAAGTCATTACAAGAGTATGTTTCCTTACTGCACTGTAATCGTGTACTACACATAAAAAACTAAAAGCATGTGAAGTGTAGCATTTTGTAAACTGTAACTAATTTTGCTCACATCTGTGTCTAATTGTTGTCTGCATTCGCATTCTTGAGAGTAGATTTATTTTTCCTGGACGACGATGTGGATTCAGCTGACCAGCCTAAGTGAGGATTAGTTGTTTTAAAGTTATTTTGATTAAAGAGTCATTTTTAAAAACAGTAACACACAACACATGGTTTAAATAATCCTTGAGACACAAAAGAATATATCTGAAGTATACTTAATGAAATGAAGATCATGGATACGGAATCAAAAATTGCAGTGTACCAAGCACGGTAGAGACGGAGTCGAGCTAGCATTAAAAAAAAGTATGTTGCTATGAAAATGCTTTTTTTTCGCCCTCAGGGAGAAAACGTGTTAGAATAATTCTTATTTTGAAGTGCAGTTTTTATTAACTGATTGAAATGTAAATGATAGGTTAAACCTCAAATATAAATATGATCAAACTTTCAAAGGATACAATGAAACTAAAATTATATTGCTAAGGCTATACTATCTAGCTAATGTTAAAATAGGAATATATTTTAGTATTTAAGAGAAAGTATGTTTTACATACTTGTTCACATAATTAAGCCGAGAGAGTGCTTAAAACTAAGTTAGTTCTCACCTATAATTTATTCCAGGTGTACAAAAGTGGAAAAAAAAGCACATTTATCCTTGAAGTTTATTGCTGCAGTTTCTAAAGGAAAACACTGAATCTTATGTGAGAATGTTAATTTTAACAAAAATTGCAGAAGGCCGTTATCACAAAATGACCTGTCTGCAGGCATTAAAATTAAAATTTCATTGAATACTCAGGCATCTCTTAAAAATTACTTCATCCTGTACATATTGTAACAACGTATACCTAGAAATTTCATGTAACATTATACCAAGATATTTGTACTTTAACGATGCTTTATTCTTGCCAAAAAGGTAGTACTTCTTAATTTCATAAGTCATAATTAAAAAATAACAGGACTCAATAGAAGATATTTAGTTGGATAACTTTAATGCCATTTGAGATGCTTCAGTTTTCATCTTTGTTCTGTAGCCCTAATTGATGTCAGTTCAGGTTGAATGAAAATACACATCAAAGATTTGGAATTCTGAATCATTTTAAACGTTATGCAGAATGTTCATTTCCTGAGGCAGGCGTTGGGCTGAGCCTGGGAGCCAGCAGCCCACCCTCACCTGGGCTTATCACCTGCTGGAGTTTGTGCTGCCTCTGGAGGAAGGGCAAAGTCTAGCAGAGGCTGCAAGTTAAGTTAGTTGGGCAGTGAAATCTCAAATACAGATTCACCCGGAGACAAAAGAGACTAAAACTCTGGCAAACTGAGACTCTGCCGTGATGATTAAACGATCCATTCTCTCTCCTGGTTTGAAAGATGGAAAATTAAACAAAAAGCAAGCTGCTTTTTCTATTTCACCAGGCAGTGATGGATTTCACTGAATTTAAAAAGTCACTGGATTTTCAATTTGCCTGGATCAGTGGGCACCTTGCTCCAGGATGGGGCTTCGGGGATCAGAACCTGCCTTTACCATTTCTCTTGTAGTCCGGCATCGCCTGAAAGTTGCCCAGAAGCTGTTTTAGTGAATGCTCCATGACAAATCGTAAATAGAGGAGAAAAGCATCACGATAAGGAGAACTGTCAGGAGTCCCAGGCGTGGGCAGGAACTCTGTTTCAGCTGGTGATAGCAGAAGATGAAAGATCTTGGGAGGATGGTGGAGGGTTAATGCTTGAACTACCGCTGTGAAACACACTCATTTTGCTAATAGCTATTTTTTTTTTTTTTTTCCAAGCACCTATTCCGAGCTGCCTGGGTAAGGCTGCTTTGCATGTTGATTGGGGGAGGGGTAATCCCGTTTGCAGCTGTCATAGGCCAGTGATGAATCACTATCCCGTCATTTGGCTGCCTTCCCCCCTGACAAGGGGAGGAGGAGGATAGACCTGGGGGGAGGAAACAACAGTGGAGACCTCAACTTAAAGACAATATGCCTTTCACCGCTGCAGTATCCTCCTTTTTCTCTTTTGGTTAAAAGAGACCATTGTCGTCCTCAGCCATGTGCTCTGTATAATTAAGAGCTGACACAGAAGCAGAGTTAACAACAGCTTCTAATTTTTTACCCCTGATCACAGGTGCAAACATCTCAAACCAGTTCAGATGTTGCTGTTTCCTCGAGGTGCAGGTAAGGATATTGTTGATACTTGACTTCGGGGAGGTTACCTTTCTGCGACCCATGTCTATTTTTGTCGAGTATTTCTTAATTATTTCTATTAATAGCAGCAGCTTCAGTTGGCAGTTACTTAATTTGTGTGTGTGTGTGCTTGTAAAAAAAAAATTTAAGTATGTAGGAAGGGAACATTAGCTTGGGTTTGAAAATGATTGGAGTCTGTATTTTCTGGCGTTAGGAAAACTGTGAATGTGTTGTGAGAATTAGGAGTGAAAAATTGCATTTTAAGCCATTTCTCATTTGAACTCAGAAGATTTGGGGAAGTCAGAACTCACTTTAGAAGCAAAATGGTTCATGGGAAGCCGTTTATAAAACTGATGTTTACACTCAGCTGTTTAAATGCAACCTCCAAATTAAAATGACTGCAGCTTTTATTGACCTGATGGGGGGTGAAGAGCAAACAGTCTTAGCTTCATACACGTAATATTAACCCACCCCCTTCCTTTTTTATTTTTAGAAAAAAAACACACAACGTATAAAATGAGGAGAATGGGCCCTTAGACTTGCAAAAACTTGGCTGTCAGCAAACAGCCCAGTATCTAGGTGTGTTTTTAGTCACTTTCAACAAATCCTCTTCCCTCTTCAGTAACAGAAGATGCAATAGAAATGGATAGTTCTGAAGTGGGGAACCCAAGGAGTGGTTTCTGAGTCTTGTAGAGAATCCATAACTGCTGAGTCCAAGAACTTTCTGGGGGGTAGGGAGGGGGGATGTCGCTGTTATTGTGTGGCCAAAACGCCTGGTTTCAGCAGGGAAGTGGACCTGGTATTTCCCCAAGTAAGTAAATGACAGCTGAGGTATTCTGAGGGCTAATGTTCCTGGGGACACGCTGTATGTTGGCCTGATCCCTCCCCAGTTGGGCACACTGTATGTAATCCGCAAGGCAAACAAGGCAGCCGACATCATAATGTTTTAATGCTGCATTTGTTTCAAGGGAAACAGAAGAACAATTAAGCAGTTTGCCAGAGTAAACACATGCATCAGGACTCCCTCCTTTCCTGTCACTGGACTATAGGCGGCAAGTGTTTTATTTGGTTTGGAGACCCATTAAATTACAACTGGGCGGTAAATTATAAGGGAGCACCCAGTGATAACTTATTAGATGAAACAGATTCCAGAGAAAAGTGATTTTTCTCCCCAGTGTTATACATTCCTCTTTTCTGTTAGAAAAATAATGCCTTGTTTTGTTTTGTTTCTTCAATATAAAAAGAAAAGCATGATGGCATGTTTTCTTTGATAATAAAAATATATGGAATTGTCTCATTAGATCTTGGAACTTGATAAGCTCTCTAAGAGAGAGAGAGAGAGATTAAAAAAACAACAACTCCCTATGAACATTTGGCCCGATAGGTCAGGCCAGTGACATCTTTTAATAGCACATGTTATGGAAGGGTGGCTGAAGTGAAAATATTAAGATGCACTATTTTGAGTCTAAGAAAATAGATACAATGAGACTTTTGTGTGAGTGTGTTTCAAAGAAGGTGTCAAGTCGTTAGCGCATTAAATAGCAGGGTTATGAATTTGGTACATCTGTCAAACGGAAGGCTTCTTGTCTTTAGGTCTATGGAAATGCAGGATCTAACCAGCCCGCATAGCCATCTGAGTGGTAGTCGTGACTCCCCCAAACTCGATAACTCTCATATAAATAGTAATTCCATGACTCCCAATGGCACAGAAGGTGAGTGGTCTGTCTTCTCACTGTTTTCTTTGTACTTTGCTTCTTTATCAGTATACGCTGTGTTGGTAGGTGCTTATGATTTCAGTTGTCACATCCATAAAACTGCTGTTCTATTTCTTGTTTAGTTAATTTGAACCCATGAGTCAGTTTTCATCCTTAGCGAGGGGCTGCAAACATGCCTAGGTTACAGTAACATGACATAGACTGGTTTTATTTTGCAAAGATGCATGTGTCTACATGTATACATGTATATGTGTGCAAGACATATTTAACCTTTGGATGCGTTTTTTCCTCTTGTTGGTCTTTCTCCACAGCACAGTATCAATTTACAATTGTTTTGCTCTATGAGCAATGAAAATTTGGAATTATTTTATTTATTGTACTTTCCCTTTATTACTAAATATAACCAGGTTTGTTTCAGTGCAGCATTGGACAGAGTTGTCTCTAAATATCCATAAAATAATTTGTGTACCCAATGTTCTTGTGGCTCTGGCCATTAAAATATAAATAAGTGAAAAAAAACTTGTTATTTACAAGTATACAGCCTTACTTGGAAGACAACATCAAATTCATTTCTTTCTTAAAGATTAAGTATATATTGCAGACATAGTACTGTTGCAATTATTTTTTATATTTCATATGAATATTTATGTAAATTTTATGTAAATAGGCCCACTTTGATACATATATATCTAAGTCAAAACAGAGGTAAAGCTATTTGTATGTATCATTAGCTGTTATGCACATTAGGTACTGTGCATATTTTAAAAACTTCATAGAAGGCTTTGTTACATATTGCATTGTATTTATTTCTACTTTAGCCTATTGAAAAATTACTTCTTTACAGATGATATTTTTGCTTGTTTGCTTCTTACTAAGCCTTAAGACCTATGAAACTTAAGTTTCACTAGAAGTTCAATGAATTCTCTATGCTACAGTTCCATCTGTACATAAAACCCTTAACCATCATTTCTCAATCACCATGATAATCTTTCATCATAGTCCTTAAAAATACAAAAGCCTAAATGCCATAAAATTGTTTGGTGCAGTATTCCAATACATTAGGGAAGTCTTTTGAAACTGATAAGGATACGAAATTTATGGTAATAGATAAAATATAAAGTCAGTTTCTGATATGAAATAGATTAACTTTTATAGCAGCAGTTACTGTTTTTACATGTAAGTAGTCTGCATTTGCCTTTTTGAGTAAATACACTCATTTATGGAGAGTGGTCACTGTCAGAAGTAGCAACTTTGCTGACCTAGCCAAAAAAAGAAAATCTCTGAATAAGGTTCCTTTTCATGTCTTCTTCCCATATTTATAGGTGATCAAAAAGAAATTTAAATTATTTATGGGAAAATCATTCAGTGTTTAAGTAGATTTTAAGGAGCAAATAAAAACAAGCAGTCCTTTTTTCTTCTTTGGAATTTGGCTTCAGGTGTGAGCATGGCAGCTGCTGTAGTGTGGACTGGGCGTGTGCAGTCCACTGCAGGGCCCTGGCCTGGCAGTCCCCATGCCAGTGTCAGGGTGCAGGGGGGCCACTGAGAGCAGCATCAGGGGGCCAGGGGTGGAAACCTTTAATAGTCACTCTCATCACTGTCCAAATCAAACAATCTTTTAAAGTAACTTAAACATAAAAAGGGCTAAGCATGTTATTGTTTTGCTTAATAGAATGTACCAATACATTTTGGTATGAGTAATTATGAAATGATGACAGTTTAATTTGCTTATATATGAAGAAGTGAAATAGGGGTGAGATGATTTCATTTTGCCATCATTTTACTGGCTGATCATCTTTGACCAACTAAGAACCAGGCAATACTGAAACAGAGTATGTGTTGGGGAGGCAGTCCTCTTGGATGGCCTTGGGTGAAGGATGTGTGGTTTTTCTTTTTAAGGGCATGTGAAATGATAATATTTCTGACTATTTATATTTAATAACTCGATATCATGTGTGTATTCAGGGAAATGTACCTGAGAAGATTTTTGTATGATTAACATCCAAAATAAAATAATTTAGATGACTCTGTAATCTGCTGGACCATCAACCTGGGAAATAGTTAGAAATTATTTCTTATCCTAAAAGAAAATCTTCATTATCGTATGGCTTAGCAATGGATTATTTTTTAGATCTATTTCAGACGAGTACCCAGTTTACTCAAAACCCCCTGTTTTCGGGATTCCTCACTGATGTACTTGGCAAGAATTTTGATAGTTAGCAAGTGAAGTTAGAAGATAGCAGTATAAATTATCCGAAGAATATATGGAATGCTAGTCAATCTACGGGGGTATTCAGTTTTATTTTAGTATGCAGTTTGAAAATAGGGCCCTAAACTTTTTTCACTATCTATGTGACATGCCTATTCAGATACGAACAATATCAGAAAGTTCTGGGTTATTATTAAGTTTGTGAATCAATTTCTCATGCTACTTATATGTTCCATACTGCATTTGTATCCTTCCTGTCCGTCACCACTAGAGGAGTTAAACTTAAAATCAGTGCATTCGTGGTGCCTGGCAAGCTTTCCTATAATAGAATCATTATAGATTGTCCTCTTCCTTCTTTGAAATGTTATTTATTTTGAAAGCAGCAGTATTTACCAGTGAATTGGAGGAATGAAAAAAAAACCAAGATGTTTTCTCACCATTTCAGAGAGCTTTTAAACTACCAATCACCTCCTCTAACCCCTGACATGTATTTCTGGCTATCTATGCCATGACTGATACGTAAGTGACTTCACTGTAGCCCAATTGAAACTAGTCTCCCTAATTAGGTCAACAAAACTTCCATTTAGTTTACACAATTGTTGGCCCAGCCTTCGCTTCCATAGGTTGTCCTCTCACCAGAGCCCTTTTTTATTTCCTGCAACCTCTTGTTCCTCTAATGAGGCTAAGAAAACATGAAAATCTCCTATATCAAAACCCATAACTTCATCTGAAGAACAAACAAGAAGGGAATGGAGTGGAGAAGCAGAGAATATTAAGTTTCTTCTTAAGTCTGCTGCCAAATTATCGTAAGACTCAGTGTTTGTAGGTTCTGTCCTCACAGGCTAGTGCCTATTTTCATGGTTCATCTAAGGGATAAAGACACCAAGACACTGAGCTACAGCCTCAAACATTGTGCTTTTTTCTTTCCTAGTTGAAATGGTCTTTAGTGATATTCATTGTTTGAATGTTTCATATTTCAAAAGTTTCAGCTATTCATATTTTTATATCCTACTCCAACCTCTCTGTGAATCACTGTTGTTGCAGTGAACTGCTGGTTTCACCCAGTTTATCAGCCTCTGAGATAGAAACCATCCATAGGCAAAAATAGGAAAGAGCATAAATGCATGCTTGACTTGCATGCAGAAAAGCACCATTGGAAGCGATATGTCTCCAAGTGAATTAATAAATAGTCTAGACTGTTGTTAAACAATGAAAGCTTGACCTGGAGAGACTGATGGAATGGTTATGAAAACCTCAATTGTGGCTTTTCTTCTAACTGATTTTTTCCCCCCTAATCTTTGGGGACAGCTGGTCTTCCAGGGCAGGATGGAAGAGAAATTTCTTAGGAGAGAGATGGTTGAAGCATAATGTTGCAGACATAGACTTTTGGGTGGTGATGCTTCTGTTAGATAAATAGTAAAGCATCTGACCGGAGAGGATTTCCAGTGTATGGGTTTATGTCCAAGCCTCTCTTGGGTAGAAGCTGTGTGTTGATGTTTGTGTTTCAAGTGTGAGGAGCTGTTGGGAAACATTTCTTTAGGACTCAGGGCTCTAGCAGTCAAAGGATTTTTATTTACATACCTAATTAAGGCCTTGTTTGCAAAGCAGTGATTCTTTCCATCTTTGTTTTTTCCTGGTTGTCTTAAGTCCATGGGAGCCTAAGATTGGTCAGTTCATATATTGCTCGTTTGAGTGTTTATTTTTGGTTGTCTGAGGGTGAGGAGTGGGGAAGGGCAAAAAAAAGAGGTGTGAGTGAGTGGAACTAAAAGCTCTAATTCTGCGTTTTCTCGATTGTAAATTTAGAGGCAAACTCAAGAAGAGGCCAAACTTGTCTCTAAGCAGAGGAATTTGCCTTTAAGTGACATAAAACCAGATGCAGTTGGAATCTTCACTCCAAATAGGGTTTCAGGAATTCTGATGGTAATTCAAATAGTAATTTAGAATTGGTATATCAGATTTCCGAGATGATAAGAGATACAATCTTGAATTAGGTGGCTAAATTTTCTGCATTTTAAGATTGATTTAATTGTGTATTGCATACTTTAGGATGATAGGTTAATTCAATTTTCCAAATGTCTATTATCAGAAGTTATTTTAAAGTTGCTTTATCATTTCTACAAAGCTTAGAATACAAACAAATTATCTGAATTTGTTTTCCTCACTGTAATTTTAATTTAGTAAAATACAGTTATATGCAACTAGAGTTATTTTTAAGAAATCTCATTTATGACAAATATGTAAACTGGAGTGAATGTGTATAAAATTATGGTTTGAGGCTACATTTTAAAAGCTATATTTATGTATTTGTGGTCAGATATTCTGTTGTCAGTAGAAAAAAATGGTAATCTAATTTTATTGTTGTTTACATTCTGCACATGATTTAGTTTCTGCAAGAATAAGGGGCATTGTGAGTGAAGGAGTTGCTAAATGACATTTTTTGAGTTTGTCTATAGCCACCCAATTGGCCTCTTGTAAATTATTCTTTAGCAAAAGCAATGAAAGGATGAATAAAATAATTTGTTAAAGATTTAATATTTGTGTATATCGTGTATGTGAGTAATTTTTGCTTGCCTGTTGCTAGTTAATAATAATAATGGCTAATTTTTGTGAACAACTCAGTCACTAAGCTGACCATTCTCTATGATTCATTTCACTAATCTTGAGAACATCTTTTGAGATTGCTCACATAATGGTTAAGATACTGGGTTTGAACCCCAGTTCTATGTACCAGCTGTGTGAGCTCAGGCACATTAGCTTCCATGTGGCTCAGTTTCCTCATCTGTATAGTGGGGATAATAGCAGATGGTACATCAAGCTTGCTGCGAGAAGTAAAACTTGTAACACACTTGAAACTTACTGAGTGCTCTGTATCTTTGAACTTCTAGATCCTATGAAACAATAGCTTCTTCCAGGATACCATTACTATTGCATGTACAAGAAAACCAAATCTTGGAAAATTAAATGTCAAGTTGAAAGACACATGGTTTGTCATTAGTACTGTTGGTGTCTGATCTGGTGTTTAAATCAAGCTCTGCTTGAATTCAGAGCCTGGGCTTTCAAATCGAGGGTTCAGTCTAGGGAGCGAGTATGTGATGGCCACCGTCTGCCAATGCCTTTTCTTCCACCTTCATACTAAATGTCAGTGCCTCCACTGCCACATTGAGGTCTCAGGACTGGAGAACACCATGCTCTAGCAAACAGCAGAGCTATAAAAGGACCAATGGCAAAGGCTTTGATGGCAAAAGGACTTCATTACAAGGACAACTCCCTGGGGTAGTTAGACTCTGCTTCTTAAGTTCTTTTGTGCGTGAGTGTGTGAGACTTCTTCCTCGTGTCATGCGCCCATTAGCGTATTGCATCAATAGGTTAACTTCTAGGGGATTGTCTCTTACTAGTTTTCAAAGCTTGAGACTTAATTATAATTCCACCAGCCGTCTGTCTATGTTAAGCCTTTCTGGGATCAAACAGAGATGGGAAGTCATCTCTGCTTTTCATTATAATAGTCATTATTATATGCACATTTGGATTGGAGCAGTATTACTGTGAAATTTAAAAAGTGGTTGCAGTTTTGCTACCGCTTGGAATAAGTATTTTCTGCCCCAGAAAATATTATTTTGAAGTGGATGATAAATTTGGTCACGTGTCCCTAGACTTTGAGAACCAGGTTATAGTGACCCAGCAAAATGCACAGAAGCTTAATGGTGTTTGGCTGGGAGCGCCAAAGAAGAACAGTTACCCAAGCCAGGAGTTGGGAACATGCCTGCTACGTTCTAGAAACAGAAGGAAAGAGAAAGACAGGGAGTGGAAGAGGCCAAATGGGAGAAATAAAAGGGGTGATACGTGTAGGGCCTTGCAGGTTGGCAAAAATACCTTTATTATTTTAGCTGATTTCATATCATGAACTGTATCTTTCGTAGTAAGACTGGGAACTCCAGAACTGTCTGGAACTAGGCTCAGGGCTTCTAGAGGGCCAGGCCTCTTGATAAACTAAGGACTTGATGTGGAAAGTTTTCACCTACTCCCAATACTGAGTAGCTGACAGAATTATGGTTCTGGGACACTTCTCCCCTAGCTGGGCCAGACCTTTCATGTGAGCAGAAATATGTATCTCCCTAAGAACATCCGGTCTCTGGGAGAAACTTCTGGTTTCCCCCACCCCCACCCCAAGATGTGCAAACCTTTACTGAGTGCTGGTAGGTAGGCCTGTCCTTTTCCCCTTGGTCATAGATTCCCTGCTTTAAGTGATTCCTAATTTATTATGATACCCAAGGATGGTTTGGGGTGAGCAGTATATAGATTAAATGGTGTGTGTGTGTGTGTGTGTGTGTATGTTTTCGTACTTGCTTGTTCTCACCTTGCTCACCCGGAATAAGGTCCAAGAGTAATTCATTCTCCTCTCTTTGCCTCCAGACTTACCCCAGAGTGGAGAAATTGTATATATAAAATTGCAGATTTTCTGTCTTCCAATGTTCACTTTGGGTGGGAAAAAATTACCTGTGACATAGCTATCCTCAGTGACTGCTAAACATTGGCTCTATTGAGAGAATGTAACATTTTGAGAAGCTAATCAAGGATTTATGTTTTATTATATATATATATATAATTGCAGATTTTCTATCTTCCTGTGTTCACTCTGGGTGGGAAAAGGTTATCGGTGACATAGCTATCCTCAGTGACTGCTAAACATTGCCTTGCCTTTACTGAGAAAATGTAACATTTCAAGAAGCTAATCAAGGATTTATGTTAAGTTTTAGGACCCCCAAGTAGTTCATAAACTAAAGGCTTGCTAGGATCATGTACAAGATAGTTTCCTGGTTTTGCAGATTTTTCAGTTTTATCTCTTGCCTCCAATATCACATTGCACTGAAAAAGGTGGGCAAACTCTGCCAAACACATTCCAAGGAGGTATGTTTAAGTACTCCCTGTGATACAAATCGGAGATGTTTTGTCTTTTGTAAAATTAATCTAAATCAGAATCTAAAATGCTTACTATTTTATCATTACATCATAGACTGACAAGGGGACTTTTGTGTGGAAAGAATACTTATTTAGCAAAATAGGGACTATAGCTGAATTGACTGAGTTCTTCCTATCTGAGTACATCTTTTATTCCTTCCACTTACCTTACTGTATCTTCAAAAAAGAGTAACTTTGCACCTCATTTTAAAGAGTTTTAAGTGACTAGTCTATGTTGACACAGCATATTATCTGTGTCGGAAAGAGACTCAAAGGCAAGTCAGGCTGATTTTAAAGCCTGCATACTTTGCAGTCTAAAACACAGACTTCTCAATAACCTAAAAACTTAGAACTTACTAAAATACTTACCTGCCTTAAGAAGTTTGTGTGGGAGTTCCCATCATGGTGCAGTGGAAACGAATCTGACTAGGAACCATGAAGTTGTGGGTTCGATCGATCCCTGGCCTTGCTCAGTGGGTTGAGGATCTGGCATTGCCATGAGCTGTGGTGTAGGTTGCTGGCGAGGCTCAGATCCCATGTTGTTGTGGCTGTGATGTAGGCTAGCATCTGTAGCTCCGATTGGACCCCTAGCCTGGGAACCTCCATATGCTTCAAGTGCAGCCGTAAAAAGCAAAAAAAAAAAAAAAAAAAAAAAAAGAAGCTTCCATTTCTGTTTGTATTTCACTTAGTAGAGGCTCTAGGTTCCTTAAAGGCAGGGATAGGCTTGTTCACTGTTGTGTCTGCAGCATCTTGCAGAAGACCTGGCAGTGACAGATTTGTTATTGCATATTGCCATGTAAATCATTCAGTCAAATGATTCCAAGAGGAGAGACTCTAGTTTTCTTGACAAAGCATTAACAGATTTGATAAGTAGCTAACACCCATTTTCCACATCTTTGAAAATGGTCATTTCCCAGACCAATGTCCATAGTAGCCATAGCCTGTCCATCCAGAGACCATCCAGAGTCCACATTGCTGCTGACTTTGAATTTGCTCCATAGTAACTGACTTGCCTTTGATCTGTACTAATAAACTGTTTCAGAAATGGAAACTTCAGTATTTAGCGGTGGTGAATCAACATTCACATAGTTCAAGAAATAGCTGAATGATATAAAGATCAAGCAGTTAGTACCCTTAGATTCAGTATCCTGACATAGATGGATGTCAACATTTTTAAGGTGGGGAAAAATGACAGGAACAAGAATATATATACACGGCAGTGAAAAGAATAGACTGTTATGTGAGAATATATATGTATGATATATACATAAAAGATATAAGAATCTATATCATCCTATATAGCCACTATTTCATTGTTAATTTAAGAAAGAGTTAAGTGATTGTGTCTAGCAATTTGCCAAATATCATTCTTGCCAAGGAGAAGTTGATAGTCTCCTGTGATTTGCAGACCTGTAGTTGGATGGCCACCACGCTTTATGATAAGGGCGGTATTTTCTAGAGGAGAAGGGACACCAAGTCATGATGGAGGTGATTGAGGATGGTTTCTGCACACAGTAGAGATGCTTCAACTGAGTCTTGAAGGAGAAATAGAAAAACGCTGGGTTCCAAGCCAGAAAGGAAGGGAGACCGTGGATTATTCTGCTGCAGGGAAACTATCCCTAATCCCTGGGCGGTTGTGGGGGGATGAGGGCAGGAGGGAGGCACACTGTGTGTGTGTGTGTGTGTGTGTGCATGTGCATGTGCATGCACAGAGATGGGGCTAAGATAGTCACCCAAACAGATGACAAAGGGCCTTGTGTACCAGGTTCAGGAGTTTGGATTCAATCCTGAAGAAGCTGGGCCACCTGAAGGCTTGCAAACAGGAGAGCGATGTGATTGAATTCGTGTCTTAGAAATACATTTAGGTAGTATTTTGAAACTCTGTTCAATGGGTGGTAAGTGGGGAGAAAAGACTCCAGGTAAGAAGTTTTGAGGGATTTTTTTATCTGTAATCGTAGGCTTATTTATATAATATTGTTTCTTTCAGCACACATTTCCATCTGCCACTTGCCTTAAGGAAAGCCCAGAATGAATCATGTTAAAAATACAGCAAAGCAGTATTGCGTGTTGGGGAGAGCATAGATTTGCAGTCAGGCTAACCTGGGCTTAAAAAGTCTCAGCTGTTTATTAACTACATAACTAACATGTGGGTGTTGAGAGACAGTAAAGCAGAGGGTTGAGAGAAGGCTCTGAAGCCGGGATACCAGCCATGGCACTTACTAGTTAGCAAGGGTGATGCTGAATAATTGAACTGCTCTCTCTCTCTGCTTCCTGGTCTGTGAAATGAAGAGAATAATCATACCTGCCTGTCAGGTGCAAGGATAGTTAAATGAGTTGGTAAAGCACTTGGAACAGTCTGACTCCTAAGAAATACTTCATATCTATTGGCTATTTTTGTTGTTACTGTTATCATGTATGCTCTCTGAGCCTCTGCTTTCCTCACTGTAAAATGGGGGTTGCACCTTTATCACTGGGTGTATTTCACCTGGTAGAGGCTTAAGGTTTTTTAAAGGCAGGGGCAGAGCCTAAAATACAAAGCAGTCACTGCCAGTCTACTACAGCATCAAAAAAGAATAGCAGCTCTTATTAAATAATAATACATGTTTTTCAAACAAACAGATCCACTGGGACTGGCCACTGCAGGGTCCCCATGGAAGGAGAGGATACTTCCTCCCCCTTTGAGAGCCCTCCATCTCCTAGAAGCCTGTGCAGGTACTCTGGGTACCTGGGGTGCTCAAGAAGTACTTGCTCAATTAATATACAATGCGGGTAGGCTTTAGGTCTAGGTGCTCCTGTGGTTCGAGTGGGAATGGGAGAAGATGGGTGAAAGGTATGATCTGAGATGTAAATATGGTGGGTTGATTACATTTTAGGGAGGTAAACCATTTTTCCAGATTGATATGATTGAGGTTCTGAGTCCAAGCCAGCTCATCTGCTTCCAATCTTCATACACCAGTCTATTTTACCATCCGCTAATTTGCAACATACACTGATACACTTTTATTCAATGCCCTGCTCTTCTGGGACTTTTCCTATTGTGGGGCTATTCACTGATTGCTCAGATCGAAGTCAGAGGAATGATTAAGGATGATAAAACCCTAATTGGATAGCATTTGACTTTTCAGTGGTTTCATAAAAGGTATGGTAATCAGAGAAACTTGAAACCTGACTGTGTGACCTTAGGCTAGTTTTTAAACATCCTTAAGCTGCAGTTTCCTCATCTTTCAAATGCGATAATTATAATAAATATAAAGTTTCCATGAGAAGCAAACAAGTTATTGCTTATAAAGTGCTCTGCACAATGCTAGGCATATAGTAAATGCTCAGTAAACATAAGCTGTTTTTAAAATTATTATTCTTCCATGTGCAAATGATACAAAAATATTATCTGTGCCATAAATCGAGAAGGTTATATTGCTACCTTAATTCTTAAAAGTGGAGCGATCTTTTCAGACCGTTGTGCCATGCTTCCATTACTTTAACTCGCTAAAAATGTTTAGATCACACTTTGGAATCTATATGTAGGTATCTGTTAAAAGTCGTCAAATGGCACATTTTAAGATTTGTGCATTTCATTATATATATTTTACTTAAAAAAGAAGCATAAATATGAATTCTAGTTAATTATATGAATGCTGGAGTATTTAAGTTATTAAGTCTGTAGTATACATATACATATATATATTTATTTTTTAGTTCATATAATGATTTTTATTTTTTTCCATTATAGCTGGTTTACAGTGTACTGTCAGTTTTCTATTGTGCAGCATGGTGACCCAGTCACATATACATGTATACATTCTTTTTTCTCACATTATCATCCTCCATCATAAGTGACTAGACATAGTTCCCAGTGCTACACAGCAGGATCTCATTGCGGATCCATTCTAAAGGCAATAGTCTGTATCTGTTAACTCCAAGCTCCCAATCTATCCCATTCCCTCCCCCTCCCCCTTGGCGTGGAAACAACCCAAATGTCCATGACAGATGATTGGATTAGGGAGATATATATAGTATATTCTTAATGCACATACAGTAAGATGGTTTTATGGGGAATAGTTGTGAAAAAGTAAATACAGTAAAATTTTAATTGTGAAATCCTGGGGGTAGGTTTATGACTGTTCACTGTGTAATTTTTTAACTTTTCTGTATGTATGAAAATGTTTATAAAATCAGTAAAAAACAGTGAACCTAAGATACTTCAATTGACCTAGGAAGGAAACAGTTATTTAGTTTTCATTGTGTACAAAGAGCTCCGCTAGATTCTAGTAAATATACAAAGAAGTATGGGACATTACATTACTTCTGCCTTAAAAAGCTCACAGTCTAGTTGGGGAAGATAAGACTTAAACAATTTGACAAAAACTAAAAGATCATGTTATGTTGATTAAATTATGAAGGCAAGGATTTTCAGTCTGTAGCTTAGGGATCCCCAGGAATTGCAGAGCTGGTACTGAAGGTCAGCAAATTCCATCTGAAGAGCTTCGTCTGAAGGATGAGGAAATTAAAAGGCCACATACATACTTAACTTTTTCACATATGGGCATTCTGTTATGTGTATTAAAATACACATTTTCTTGTCTGAAAATTCACAGTAGGTTTTTGTCATTAGGCACTTTCTCCATCCACAGTTTAAAAATAGACTATCATTCTGGGTTCTGAAATATTTTGGTGTTAGAAAGAGAGCTTCATTCTCAAGAAGATTAGAAGCCACCAATCCAAACAAAAGTGCTCTCAGAGTTCAGAAAAAGAGAGCTCTTCAGCTGGCTTAGGTCTGGCCAGGCTTCAAGAAGGAGGTGGAATCTGAGCTGAGTGTTGGGAAATGGGTAGAATTTGAATAGGTTGAAAAGAGATGGAATGCATTCTAAATGAGGGGCCAATGTGAACAAAGGTAGGATAGTTTGTGAGGAGACCAGTTGAGCTGAACAAGGAATTGATAGTAGATAAGGTTGGAAGGCTCCTCTGGAGCCAAACTGTGAAGGACCCAGAATACTAGGCTAAGGAATTTGGACTTCATCCTGGAGCCAGTAGAGAAGCCATTGAATATTTTGAGCAAGGTGTTGATATGGTGCAAGTGTTTTAGGTGTAAACCTGGCAGCAATTTCAAGGATAGACTGGACTGGGGCGAGTGATGAGCTACAGAGTGGAGGCTTAAGTGATCTGTCCAGATTTTGTATGTAAAGAACCTGACCTGGTGTGATAAGAAGGAGAGGTGGGGAGGAAGAAAAAAGAAGAAAAAGAAAAAGAGAAAAAGAGAAAAAGAAAAAAAGAAATTGGAGTTGCAAGAGACATTTCAAAGGCGCAGTCATCATTGACCAAATAGTGTTTCTTTTACCAAAAAAAAAGTCAGCTAGTCTAGACCTCTACAGAAACCACTGCACAGAGCTATTACAATTTGCTAAACTCCCTGTGAATAACAAGTTGTAAAGTTGACTAACATTTTTTGTTGGCCATGTCTGCCCTTCTGTTCAAGGTTAGTCTGTGTGTGTTGATTTGGTTTTCATAAAGTTGAATTGCTATTTTGAAGAATTCTTCTTTTTCTACTCTCTTTGAAGAAAAAGAGGATGACTTTACATTTGAGGAGGGATAATAATCCTATTCCAGATGAGAGAGCCAATCTAAACATAAGGGATATCCCTAAATACACGTGTGTGGTGTATATGGTATTTGTTTGGGTCATTTTAGATCTACTAACATATAACACACAATCAGTTGGATGGGAATCTACAAAAATCTTGATCTCCACCTAAAACAACTTACATATTAAAAGAATTTATAAACAAAAATAAATAAATAAATAAACATGAGGGATACCTGCTTTTCCAAATGGGTGTTAACCAAAGAAAAAACATTTGGTGTGTGGATATATTCACTTTTAGATAAGGACGAAATAGTTGAGTGGCTGCTTATAATCTTTAATTTATTAAAGGTATATGTATTTAAGATATGTAAAAGACAAATTCAGGAATATTGATATCTTCCATTTTCATATTTCATGTAATAATTTTATTCTCTTCATATATGCCTTTGGTATCTTTTGATAGTACTTTTAAAAACATTATTTTTTGGAGTTCCTGCCATAGTTCAGTGGTAACAAACCTGACTAGTATCCATGAGGATGTGGGTTCAGTCCCTGGCCTAGATCAGTGAATTAGGGATCTAGAGTTATTGTGAGCCATGGTGTAGGTCACAGACATGGCTCAGATCTGGCCTTGCTCTGGCTGTGGTGTAGGCTGGAAGCCACTGCTCTGATTAAACTCTAGCTAGGAATGTCCATATGCTGGAGTCGCAGTCCTAAAAGAAAAAGAAAAAAAAATAGAAATTAATTTTTTCATCTTTTTCTTGAAGGTATAGTTGATTCGCAGTGTCATGTTAATTTCTGCTATACAGCAGAGTGATTCGGATACACACACGTACATTCAAGTATATATATATATGTGTGTGTGTGTGTGTGTGTTCTTTTTCATTTTCTTTTCCATTATGGTTTGTCACAGGATATTGAATATTTTTCCCTGTGCTATATTGTAGGACCTTGTTTTTGTTCCATTCTATTTATAATCGTTTCCTGATGCCTTTTTTTGAGTCATTAGACACATCTTTTAAAAACATGCATTTCCACTTCTGCCTCATGACTTGAGAAATGGTATCATTAAATCTATGAGTGATAAAGCCATTGAATCTGAACTGTAACTTAACACTACAAAGGTTATACTTTGTCATATAGGTTGGTTGTTAGCTCTCCAGCATAGTCATGTGCAGTGTAGCTTTTTAAGGGGCCTTTTAAAGACTTACAACAATATCTAATACTTACCTTTGGGTGGTCACGCCCCACAAATTATTATTAAATCTGTGTGACTTATTTATCTCTCTTTTTACTCATTTGGGAAGGGATCTCTCAAAACACACACAAACTCCAATGATTGATATTCCTTTATACTATTGTATCTTCCCCAAAGAAGAACTTTGTTCAAAATAACATAAGGGACATGTGTCCTCTAAGTGAGAAGCTTTACAGGAACCTGCACATAAGCTGACTGATAATTTGGGAGGACTAAAATGTAATCTTCTGTTTGGTCATACACAGTGTGTTTAGTTGTCCTATGCAGTGTGCCTAGTGATATGCAGTCAGTTGTAATCTACTTTTTAAAGTCAGTTGTACATTTTTACCTTCATCCATTCCTTCAGCGAATATTGAGTTGCACCTCTGTCAAGCACTGTGCTGAGTTCTGTAGGAATAGAAATAGCTATAGTTTTTATCATGAAGAAATTTATAATACATTCAAATGAATAAGACTGTGAAGTATAAAACAGGGTGTAGGGAGTTCCCGTCATGGTGCAATAGGTTAAGAATCAGACTGCAGTGGCTTGGGTTGCTGTGGAGGTGCAGATTGGATCCCGGCCTGGAACAGTGGCTTAAAGATCTGGCATTGCTGTGGCTGTGGCGTAGGTCACAGCTGTAGCTTGGATTCAATCCCTGGCCCGGAAACTTCCGTATGCCATGAGTGCAGCTGTAAAATTAAAACAGAACAAAACAGGGTATAGTAGGATATTCTCCAAAGAAGGTACAAACTCATATTTAGTAGCTCAAGGAAAAGAAGAATCAACCGAATAGTAGCTCAGGCAAGAGTTCACAAAGCAGCCAGGACTTTGGTTAAACCTTGAAGGAACTGGGGGATTCAGTCAAATGGGCATTTGTCGACCATGTACCGTCAGCAGGAAGGGCACTAGCAATATTGTGGGTTTGAGGAAGCATTAAATGTTTTATAGGCCGGTTTGGTTTAAATGTTGACTGTATATATGCACGGGTCATTCTTTGTAAAATGGAGATAATAAGTAACAGGAAAGTTAGGGCAATCAGCTATGACCTTATATTTTGTAACACTCTTATATTCTTGTAAGTTACTAGTTATACAAAGCCAAAATGTGTATGGAAGAAATGGCAAATAAAGCAAAAAATAAAAATGGGAAAAGCTTGGTTTTAGAGTATAGGAGGGCCTTAAAAACGTAATAAATAAATGATAATTTGGGAGAAAATGGAGGGCCCGCTGAAGATCTCAGAGCCAGGAGTGACTTGCTCAAATCTTAGGCTAGGGAAAGATAAGTATCTCTGCTTAAAATGGAGAGAGTAAGAGTTCCCGCTATGGCACAGTGTGATCAGCAGCATTTCTGCAGCACCAGGACATGGGCTTAATCACAGGCCAGCACGGTGGGTAAAAGGATGTGGCATTGCCATGGCTGTGGCATATGGCTCTCAACTGCTGGGGGCTGATCCCTGGCCCAGGAATTCCATATGCTGCAGGGTGGCCAGAAAGAAAGAAAGAAAAGAAAAGGAAAGAAAAGAAAAGATTGTAGAGAATAAAAGGCCAATTTGCCAGCTTTTCCAGGAGAAGAAGCAAAAGGCAATTAAGCTAATGGCTGTGAAGTTAGAAAGAAAATGTGAGCGATTAGAATTGTAGAAATGATGGACTTGGCAGTAAGGTGTGAGGAAGGAGGAGCCTGGAGGGATCAAGGTGAAATGGAAGCTTTCAGCCTGGGTGGCATGACCAGTACAAAGGGATAGGGTGATGATTTTGTGTTTGAGCAGCTTGATTTGACTCTGACGCAGGCAAGGGCATTGCATAATTGGACCCCATGAAACAGATGTGTATGTGGATAGAGTGAATTCTCTACATGAAGGAGTTTTTTTTTTGTTTGTGTGTTTTAAACTGTGGCGAGGAAAAAAATGATTGTGAGAAAAAATTCAGGCAGATAAGGACTTAGAATTATAGAACCACAGAGTAAGCAAAGGAGGAAAATCCAGAGAAAAGGATGAGTACAAGGAGCAAAAGGGAAACCTTCCTGTGTTGTATTGGTCAGTGATGAGAAAAGTGTCAGAGGAAGACCCAGTCTATAGAAGAAGTAGGGAAAATCAGGATGGAGAAAAGTTTGCATTAGGCTGTTAGGAAGATCCTTTTAGTAAAATCGTAGCTATAAAGGAATGATGCAAAGGATTCAAAAGAAGGTTATGTTAAGGATTTGAAGGCAAATTTTCAAGAAACTTAATGATAAAAAAGGGAGAGAAGTAGACCATGGTTGAGAAAAGTTTTTTTTTTTTTTTAGGAGAGGCATGTCTGTTTTTTAAATTAGGGGAGATAGACGGGTTCCCTGGTGGCCTAATGGTTAAGGACTTGGTGTTGTCACTGCTGTGGCTTGGGTCACTACTATGGCTTGCGTTTGGTACTTGGCCTGGCAATTTCCACATGCTGAGGGCACAGCCAAAAAAAATTAGAAGAGGTCGAAGGGAAGTAGCCCCTTGAGATGGAATGTTTGAAGATGTTGGAATCAAATGATCAAATAACGGAGGATTGTCGCAAAGGAGGGATGGATGAGGCGCCAAGAATAAAGGTGTAAAATTTAAACCCTCCTAAAGGCAAGGAAACCTCCATTGAGATTCATCCGTGGGAAAAAGGGAAATGTCAAAGCAAGATCATTGAAAAACTTAACGCAGCGTCTGCATTCTTGATAAAGTAGTTGGTGAGGGCATGTGCTAAAGAGGATGGGGAATTAGATGTGGTTTGGGGAAGGTGGAAAAGATCCAGTGGAAACTTTTAGGCACAAGAAATGGAAAAGGAGGGTTGTCAAGGAACGGGATGACTAGAAAGAATCCAGGAAGCATAAATTTTAATGGACTCCGTCAGCAGGTGAATTGTGGTCTCTCCGATGCTCAGCCAGCCAGAACAGCAGCTGAAGAGCGAACAGCAAGTGATTGCCAAATCTGGGATTAGAGCTTGGCAAACGAAGATGCTTGGGAAAATGAGGCAACACTGGATCCTAGGGTGGGAGTTCTGAGTTCCAGACTGGGCTGACGATACTGGAGTGGGAGAATGGATGGGAGTTTTGAAAGACAGGATGTTCTAGAAACAGACTCAACAGACTTTGAAAAACTTATGGTTACCAAAGGGGACAGGTGTGTGTGGGGGAGGGAAGGGGTGGACTGGGGGTTTGGAATGGAAGTGTTCTGAAATTAGGTTGTGATGATGGTTGTACAACAAAAAACGTAATCAAATTCATTGAATTATTAAGGGAAAAAAAAGATTGTTCTGAAGCACATTAACAGTTGGTCTGGCAGAAGTGAGCAAATAAAAAAGGCGAAAGGTAACCTTATTTAAAGGCAGTGCAGTTCTAGGAGGTAGTGTAGCCGAACTGTTTAATCGCCAGTGTGGAATGAAGGTAAACCTCACTGAGATAGAAGAGAGAAAGGAATCATAAAGAGCAGGAGAGGGATGGTGAAGGAATGTTTGAAGTCCTGGAGCATTATCGGAGGAAACAAAAGAGAAAGGAAGCAAGTGGCAAGCAAAAGAAAGCTGTACAATCACAGTTGGAAGTAAAGTTATGAGATGAGCTTAGATACTGCTTGGGGAGGAGGTACGGCTCATCCAGCCTGGTGCCTTCGCTGCAATCCTGGGCAAATTCTTAGCACACAGACAGCCTTCCAGTCCAGCAGGCAAGGCTGTCCTCTGGGGGAGAACTTGCTTTAATTGCCCTGTTAATGTATAGTGAGAAATGTAACTCATCAAATGAACTGGATACTTGTCTTCTCCTCAGATGGGTCTATCATCTGCCTGGAGATGATGTGACTGCCACATTCAAAGTGGAACCAAGAGTTGCTTGATGAGCAGGCAGTCATGGTACAATGGGTTAGTCGGATCATCTTGAGAGTTGATGTCCCCAAGATCCAATGTTCTGATGGATCTGTCTCCCCTTATATGTATGGTGAACAAAGACAGGGTTCTCTTTTCCATGGGCCACTTACTGTATATTCACCCTAAACAGTGCTGTAGAGAGGTGCTCATGTTTTCCTTACAGAATCCTCTACCACAATCATACGTTCACCGTCTTCCTGCTAGCCTGTTTCTTCAGAGAGAGTATGCACTGATTATAATGACCGAGGTATACATTTTCTTAATAGAATCATGATTTAGTCCTGCCGTCTTGAGTTACATCCAGGTTACTTTGATTTGATTTTGGCTGTCCTGAGGCAATGGCCTCATGGTTATCTCAGACAAGTCACTTAGCTTTAGAGTCTTCTAATTTACTTTTCAAAGAACAAGCTTAATTTTAATGTGAAGTTTATAACAGATTTTTGTCCTGGAAGAAAAACACTTCGATTTCTCATCATTACTTTCATAGAGACACTACAGTGATAGAATAACTATAAAAGCATGGCCTCTGGACCTAGCACCATGCTAAATGATTCATAGGCGTTTATCTTTTTTAACCTTCTCATGAGTGTATGAGCCCCAGGAACTGACAAGGAAGCTGAGGCACCCAGAAATTGAGTAACTTTTGCAGATTCATACTGTTAATAGCAAAACTAGGTTGAACTTCAACAGATAATTCCAAAGCTGGTGCTTTTAACCCGTTATTCCCTCCTTCAGTCATTCATTTATTTATTAATTATATGTCTTAACTCTATTCTCTATTGCTCCCTGGTGCTATTCCCCAGGAGGAAAGCATTCAATGTAGCAGTTACACAATATTGCTGTGACTAATGATGATGATACATGTAGTTCATGTATCATCATCATGATACATACTACTTTATAGCAGATACTTAATATGCATTTTAATACATCCCTATTGCATTCCTATGGCATAGGTATTTTCTTTTCCTGTGATGAAAACCTTTATGATACACTCTGCCAGAAAATTTCAAATATGCAGTACAATATTATTGACTGTAGGCACCATGCTGTACTTAGCATAGCTTGTATATTTTATAACTGGACCCCTCTTCATCCATTTCACCCACCTCCAACCCCCCTTTGGCAAACCGCAGTCTGTTCTTTGTATCTGTGGGTATCTCTTCTCTTTGTCTATGAGTTTTGATTTGTTCATTTACTTTGTTTTGTAGATTCCACATATAAGTGAAATTATACATTATTCATCTTTCTCTTCTGATTGATTTCACTTGGCATAATACCCTCAAGGTCCAAGTATGCATCTTTCTCTTCTGGTTGATTTCATTTGGCATAATTCCCTCAAGGTCCGCTCATGTTGTCATAAATGGAAAGAGTTTATTCTTTTCTATGGCTAAGTAGTATTCCATTGTATATATAGCAGGAGGTTGTGTATATAGATATCTACTCTATACCATAGTAGATATCACATTTTAAATCTTGTAGATGAGATCATTAAGGTTGCAGAGATCATGTAACTTTTACAAAGTCTTATAGCAGGTAGCTGAATTGTCTCCAAAACCAAAGCTCAGAGACTTTGATAGATGGAATTTGTGGCACCTTTGGAGGGTAGCAAGTTGCCCAGTATAAATCAAGCCTACAGTGCATGGTTGGATGAAGCTTTTGAAGGGATTGGGGAGGTTAAAGGGGCAAAGGAGAATTTCTGAGTATTTTAAAAGGATTAGTAGTCCTTAAGTATCACGTGAACAATTGGAAATTTGGATTGGTAGAAAAAAAAGACAGCCTCTTGAGTGGGGCAAAGGACAATAAAAGTTGCTATCTTCTGATAGACTGACAGTGTGTAGTGAAGGAAAAAGTGTAATGGAGATAAAAGACTTGTTTTATCCTTTAATTGTTTAAAGAAAGACAGCTCATTCATAGATTTTTCTTTTCAGGTAAGTAGTTTAGATGGGGTGATTGTTCTCAGACATGACAACACTTTAAACTGTTCAAACTTAAGAGAAATATTCAGTATGTTGTGTTTTTAAATTCAAAGCTTTGGAAAGGTGCTCTGTTATATCACCTACTACAAATTTGTAAATTAAATATGATGGCGCTCATGAGTATGGGTAAAGGTTTGGTGGCCAGAGACTATTCTTGTCTTTTCAACTTTCTAGTGGATATATGCTTGGCAACCACAAAGCCAGAAGTGGTCTCTGTTTATTTGGCTTTCATTCAGAAACTCTTTTCCATCACAAAAAAATCACCAGTTTCTTTAGCATCAGGTCACTGGTATCAAAGATTCAGTTACAGTACCTGATAAAATCACAAATATCCTGGTGGTTATTCTATGTCCTGCTTCTTCTCTCCAACAGTGAGTCTTTAAAAAAAAAATTGGGTTCATCAGGAAAAGGGAGTCTTTATTCTTTAGTGTATAGATGAGTGTATTTGAACAATAGCAAAAAGCAGTGGGCTTGGGGCCCAAAAGAAAAAGTATCCTCTTCTTTTCCTTCCTATTCTTTTTGCCTATTTTAATGGCATCTCCAGTATAATTGAATATGCCTCTTGGGAGTGAAAGCTGTACTTGATTGAGCTAATTATGGATAATAGTTGAGGTCAGTCTTTGGGGGTACAAGAATAGGAGTGGATTGGCATAGTCAAGCTTTCCTGAGTTTTATAGTCTAATCTAAAGATTCATAGACCTTAGATTTGGCAATGACTTAGAAGTAATCTGGGCTAACATCTCACACCATGGAAAAATTTCTCCTTCACTGTCTTTCCCCAACAGACAGGTGGGTGTGGACCTTCTGTTTGAGATCTTCCAGTGAGTTCACTAGCCTGGAGCGTTAGCACTCTTGGAAGACAAGGATTGCAGGGGTTTTGCTTTCCACTGTATCCACAACGTGTGGCGGTGCCTCAGTTTCCTTACTCTGCTGTAGAGTAGCTCTACGTATCGAGAAGTGCCACTTATTGCCATTTCTTCAGGCCTTGGAATAAAAAAAAAAATCTAACATTAAATCTCATTTCTGCCACATACTCAGTGACTTTGGATAATTTCCTAACCCCTCTGATTTCAGTGTTGCCATGTGAAACAAGAAGGCAGTACCTAACTAGTAAGTTGGTGAGTCATGTTCTGAGACCTGCTTGTAGAATTCTCGTCTTTTTCTGGGCATGTGGTATTTGAACTGAGTTCAGATTCTCAAGTGGTAATCTTCTGTACAGAGTGAAATAGAACTCTTGCTTCAGATGTACAAGGCATTATATGAGTTCTTTTATTTATTTATTTATTTGTCTTTTTAGGGCCGCACCCACGGCATATGGAGGTTCCCAGGCTAGGGGTCTAATCAGGGCTGTAGCCACTGGCCTACACCAGGGTCACAGCAACAGGGATCTGAGCTGCGTCTGCGACCTACACCACAGCTCACGGCAATGCCAGATCCTTAACCCACGGAATAACACCAGGGATCGAACCCGAAACTTCATGGTTCCTAGTTGGATTCATTTCCGCTGTGCCACAGCAGGAACTCCTATATGAGTTCTTTTAAACACAGGGAGATAAGGATATGGACAACTGAGTAGGAAACTAGGCACTAGCAGTGGTGTCCCTGCCTTCCTAAATCTGTGGCCGTGTAAGGATCGTGAAGAGCAAAACCCTTAGATTTCCTGGAGGCCTGAAGAGAGGAGGAAAATACAGGTTGGCATCCAAATTTGTCAGCATCATCTAAGATTGCTAATCCAGACCAACTGGTGGAAAAACGGGAACTTCAGTCATGCTGTTGTTGGGGCCACATTAAAACAATCAGTTGAAGGTGATTCTGTTTGGAGTCACTGGTTTTATTTTTCAACTTGGTTTAGAAACAGTCTAAATAATTAATTTTTTGAAAGTAACTGTCTGCAGCAACCATTTATAATGTGTATTTTAGAACTCTGCATCATGCGCTCACAAGAGTCAGAGGCCCAAGGGGGTGAGTTTGTCCTTTGTCTTATGTTTATAAGAGATTGACAGTGTTGAAGAAGGAAAAGGTGTGTTTTCTCCATCACCCTTTCCCATCCCAGAATGTGTTTACATGATGAGAGAAGCCTCCCCAGATATTTCTCTTGTTAGGGCCTTCATTTTGGGAAATAGTTCATTGATTTTTAGGTAGCCTCTAAAATATGATTGTACTCTTTCAGAAAACCTGCCACTAGGGTTGTATAACTTCCAAAAAGTTGTCCACACAAATTCCAATGGTAGCATTTCACTAGTAGTTTATAGAGAAAACAATAATGCTATCTCTTTATTTAAAAAAAATCTAAACCTAGGGGCAAAGGATTCTGAGGTGGTCTGGCTTATTATCTGTAGGGGTACAATAATATCATCCCTATGTTAGTGGAATGGGTTTGTGTAGTGTGAATCTAAACATTTTTATTTTATAGACCCAAGGGACTTTACCAAAGATCATGTTTTCCACCAACTGTCTGCTATTGTTATTATTTTTAAATGAATATTTTTATTTCTGCCTCATTTTATAATGAGTGTGGCTTTGGTACTAAGTGTCATCATACAATGATGAATAGACAGCTGGGTATGCCTACGTGGTAGTAATAATAATTAGAGTGGTCTCTCTATTTTTCAGCCCTGCTGGATAACTGAGAAAATGTGTGTGTGTGTGTGTGTGTGTGTGTAGTAAGAGTGCACATGTGTGTGCACCTGTCCTAGAGCATCATGAAAGCCTCCCCGTATCAGTTCCCACATCTTCAAGTCTTTCTCTTCATCATTTTGACTCTGTTTGGCCAAATGGCTACAAACCTAAGGAAATAATTTCACATCCACAGTAGGTACATTTTGAGGGATACATTATTATTTTAGTAGGCACCTTAGTAAATTTGCAAGAAAAAAATGACTTGAACTACTTTTCGTTTAAAGTATTACTTTTAAAGGGTAACTTGTCATACTAGATGTTTCCTTAGGAAGAAAAACTTATCTGAATTTCAAAAACCCTCTATTACGAATATTAATCTGATTGATATTCAAATAGGACAAAGTTGAATTTTAAATTATTTTCTTATAACTGTTTTGAATGTTATAGCTTCTCTATGTGCCTTTACAAAGAACTATTAATTGGGTATATGATATGTGTTGTTTATTTTTGTAGTTAAAACAGAGCCAATGAGCAGCAGTGAAATAGTTTCAACAACAGCAGACGGGTCTTTAGACAATTTCTCAGGTTCAGGTAAGGAATAAATATTAGATTTTCACATTAATACAAAACATTTTTCCTGTTGTCTGTATATATACAGATGTATGCATGTGTATGTGTACATGTGTGTGTTATGTTTATATATGTTATATTATCTATGTAATACTGTAAAGTTTTTCTTAGTCACATATTTGCAATTCCGATGTTTTCATTCAGTGTGATGAAGTGTTTGCTAAGATGTTGGTATCCTATAAAGGACATGAAATCAAAAGGGTTTTGTTCTCCTGTCATCTCTAAATTATCTTTATTATGTTAATGAGTCCTTCTCTCTCTCATCTGTATGATTTTTATAATCATGCAGAATTTGGCTTCTGATACCCCCTAAACACACTTGCCAAGTCAACTTCCTAAGAAACTGTCACATCAACTAGAGATCAGACTTTGTAAAGCAGCTTTAAATCCTTAAGTTCGTTTTTAATGTCTTTCACATTAAGAAAGTCTGCCTCCAACAAACAAATATCCACGTTTCAGCTCTGTGGTAATGAAATTGCTAATAAGAAGGTGATTGTGATAATAAATGAGCTGTGAGGATATGATTGTGTCTTTGTCAAATTATCCAGCTTGGACTATTTCAATTAAAAATCAATATTTATCAGAAATAATTCCTATATTTTTGCCCTTTTCGGATTATCTACTGTGTTTATAAAAACCTCTCAGTTGGAAATGCCATACTTTTCTAAATGCATGATTGATTTCAGGTAGCTCTTAGGATCATTTCATAGATACCTCAGTTAAAAGGAGTTATACATAGATGTAAAACAATATAGATACACAGCTTGTATGCTAACACCATCAGCTGGATGCAATAAAAATAACAAAAGGTGATATATCCATACTTCTTCATAAAGCATTTACCCAAATTTGACTTAAGACAGGCAGTGTGCTTGGTGCTATTATGGATTCAAAGGTGTATGAGAACGGTCCTGGCTTGTGGCTTATCAGGACAAACAAATGACCAGACCATCACAGTACAGCTTGATGATGCTAGAGGGAGGCCCGGGACCCCAGAGAACACCCAGGAAGGACCTAGTGAAGACCAAGTTGGGGTGGGTGACCAGGGAAGGCTTCCTGGTTGCCTGCCCTCAGCTTTAAAGAACAAGTAGGAGCAAAGCACACACAGAATTGGGGAGCAGAAAGCTGGACTGATGGAGGATCCCATAGGAAGAGATGAGGGCGCAGAGGTGTGGACTTAGTTGAAGTGCTGATGGTTCAACATTCTGGTGCAGATAGTGTGAGCAGAGTATGCATGGGGGCTGCTGAATAGGGAGGCAGGGGCCAGAGTATACACGGGCAGGTGCATCCTGCATGGTGCATGTGTTTTACCCTGAGCGCCATGGCAGGCATCAGAGGAAGGGGGTTGCATCACAGTCACTCCAGAATGACTGCAGCAGGACAGAGGGGGAGGCTGGGGAAGTGACAGGGAGAGACCAGTTGGGGGGGAGGTTTGCATTCATTTGGGCAAGAATTACTGAAGACCTGAAATAGGGTGCTGGTAATGGGTGTAGCAAGGTGATGGATTCAGGTGTGTTTATGAAATAGAATTTATGGTCATTGTGACAGTGAGCATGGATATGAGTGAGGCAGAGATGAAGTGAAGAGTAAGGGAATCTGAGAGGCACATGATTGAGAAAGAAAGGTGGTGGCTCCAGGGATGGCGGGTGGGGGGGAGGGGCGGTTAGTGATGAAGTGACACCCCCCCGAAGAGGTTGGAGCTCAGGAAACATCTGGAGTAGAAATTCTCAAAGTGCAGAATTGAAGCTAGCAGGGGATAACAAAGTGGAAGATAGAATCCGCGGAAAACTAATATGTGAGAGATGGGCAGAGGATACGAGGACAGCACAGGTGATTGGGGAAGAAGAAAGAGTGCTGAACTGGAAGTGAAGGCAGGAAGGAATTTCAGGAAAGCGCTGTCTATGTGATAGATTCATGTACAGCATTTAAAATGTTTTTTTAAAATACTTAATGAGGGAGTTCCCGTCGTGGCGCAGTGGTTAACGAATCCGACTAAGAACCATGAGGTTGCGGGTTCGGTCCCTGCCCTTGCTCAGTGGGTTAACGATCCGGCGTTGCCGTGAGCTGTGGTCTAGGTTGCAGACGCGGCTCGGATCCCGCGTTGCTGTGGCTCTGGCGTAGGCCGGTGGCTACAGCTCCGATTGGACCCCTAGCCTGGGAACCTCCATATGCCACGGGAGCGGCCCAAGAAATAGCAACAACAGTAACAACAACAACAAAAGACAAAAAAAATAAAAACTTAATGACATGAGAAAATGTTTATATTAGGTGCAAAGCAGGATACAAAAGAGTCATATGTTCAGTATAATCATAGTTTTGTGGGGGTTTTTTTCAATAAAAGTCATTTATATGTATGCATAGGTGTCTTTGTATAAAAATTAATGTTGGCTCTCTCTGGATGGTGGAATATAATTTGAATTTTATTCCTCCGGGCTTTTTTTGTAATTCTTTGTGGTGTGTGTGTGTATATATATATTTTTTATATGCATAGTCATACATTTTTTAAAAATAATTTTGGAGTTTCCTGGTGACTCAGTGGGTTAAAGACCCAGCATTGTCACTGCTGTGACATGGGTATGGCCGAAAAAAAGTAATCATTTTGAAGTACAAGTTAACACATATCACTAAGAGATAAACGTTTTTGACAGTATATCTGAATAATAGTATTGTATGGCATCATTTTCTTCCTGATTTTTTTTTATCACAGTACTATGGGGAAGAATTTCCTTGTTTTTAAGAAATATACCCTGAAGTATTTATGAGTAAAAGGGCATCATATCTGCAACTCCAAAAAAAAAAAAAATGGGAGCTGTACATGTGCCTATATATACACATATAGAGACAGAAAGAGACTAAAAGATGAAGCTAATCTCATAAAATGTTATCATTTGGGGAATTTGGGTGATGGACATCTGGGAAGTTTTTCTACTATTCGTGCACCTTGTCTGCAATTGTCAAATCATTTCCAAATAAGAAAGTAAAAGATGAGAAGCATGAGTGCACTCAACCAATAGCTGTTTCAGTGGACAAACGGTCTTCGTTTCCTTTGTACCCAGTGGCACGTGTGCCTTCCTTCTACGACTCCAACATAGCTCCTAGCACATAGTATGCACTCATAAAGTTTATTGAGTGGGTGGATGACTTGATGAATAGGGTGAGGAAGTGGAGACAGGCACAAGAAAAATGTCTTTCAAATCCATGAGTGGTAAAAGGAGAAGATGAAGTCATCTATTAGAAGGCTAGAGGGTTGGCGTTGGCATTGAGAAGGTCAGGGTGGTTTGGGCTGCCAACACACACTTGACAGAGGCAGGGGTGAAAGGTATAGGCACAATGGAAGTTACTGATGGAGAGAGGGCCCTGATGGGACAGGGATGGCTTAAATTCAAAACAGAAGGTGATCAGTATAGAACAAGAATCACTTTTCTAGGGAAGAGTGTTGAGAAGTGAGGCAGATGAGTTTGAAATGGAGGACGAGGGGGTGCATTGCTGGAATTCCTGCCTGATTCCTCTGTTGGAACCCATTCATCTCTGTCATTACAATTAGCCTGCAAGCCCCATCAGACCTTCTTGCCTGCCTCCCTTGATTTCTGTCATTCCTCTAATCAGGGCCTCTGCAAGGGCTGTCCCTCTGCCAGGAACATTTCCCTATACACCTGCCACCTACCTGTCTCCCTCACCACCTTCACATCCCACTTCTCAGGGAGGCCCGCCCTGACCACCTTAGTGGTACAAAATCCTCTCTATAGACTTCCAGTCTGGGTAACGAATGCGCTGAGGCCCTGCCCACTCAGTAACACTTAGAACGTTTTGCAAACGGTGTCATTCACTTGTGCGTTAGGTTCACTGCTGGTCTGTCACCCCCAGAAATGTAAGCTTGAGATAGTAGATATCCCTGGCACCTGAAAAAGTGCCTGGCATGTGTTAGGCACTCAGATATTTACTAGATGGGTTCATCAGTATATGAATGGATTAGTGAATGATGGCTTCTACTTTTTCCTCTGCGGTGACTCAGTGTGAAAGTCTTATGAGCTTGAAGAGATGGAGAAGAATGAAATAGATGCTGTGAGAAACTAGGAAGCTTGAAGCAGCTTCAAAATATGAAGGAAGGACAATAGTAGAGCTAAAGGTCCAAACAGAAATTAAACTAATGAACGTAGAAACTCTCTGGTAGAGCAGGTTTTTTTCTATAAGAGCTTAGCTGCCCAGGTCAGAAGACATTTATCTTGATCCAGGGTTGAGGATTTTCTGGGTAGGGCGTGGAAGAATATGAAGAGAAGCGAACTGAGGGTATCAATAAAAGACTAGTTTAAAGTAACTATTGGGTAGGAAGAAAGTGAAGGAAGGGAATAAGTCGAGAGAAGTTAAGGATGTCAGGGGTCCTGCGTGTCTTGATAGATTGGACAACAGATGAGATGGGAATGAAGGAATGAAAATTCAGAAAAAAGAGCAAGTTCCTCCCTTAATCTCAGAACTCAGCAAGGCCTCCTACCCCATGCTTCTGGAGTTGGTTCTTTATGCTTCCTTTCCCCAGCCTTCATCACTCTTTTGCAAATTACTATGCCTTGGTGTTCCTCCTGCTAAGCTGTAGCCCTGTGAGAGCAGAGATTCTGTTTGTCTTGGTCATACTTACCATCCCAGTGACCCTCATGGAATGGAGCTCATGAGCAGTGGTCGGTACATATTTGTAAATAAACAATGAGCCAGGCTGTGTTGTTGTGGTGTGAGACTGGAATGGAGACAGAGGTCCAGGATGTGGTCTTGAGCTTGATGGTTGACATAGAAGGCCAGAACTGAGGTGGAGACAGGAGAAAAGTGTTAGAAGCATGGCCTGAGATGATGTTGGGATGTGGCAGGGGCCACCATCAAATATTCAAGTCTTCGATAAATGCAAGGCAGTGCTTAGGAGGTGGGTCATTCATCAAAGTGTTAAAGAGTCATCATGAACCTCGGGGAAGACAGAGTTTCCTGGGAGAGCAGAAAAACAGTGGTTTGGAAGAAACATCTGGGAGAGGTTAGGAAGAAGGTGAAGGGAGGGGATAATAAATTGAGAGGTGTTAAGGATGTCAGGGGTCCTACGTGTCTTAATGGATTGGATGAGGTGGTAATAAGTGAAAATTCTGAAAAAGAGCATGTTCTTCTACCATCTTCTACCATTAAGGAGCATGGTGAGGCTCACTCTTTTCCAGGGCAATCACCACGTATCCTGGTGTGGGGAGACTGGTGGAAAGGGGTTGATTTTCCAAGGCATGTGGCTAAATTGAAAGATACAAGGTTGTTATGTTTTTTTAATTATAGTTGATTTACAATATTCTGTCAATTTCTGCTGTACAGCAAAGTGAATATATATATATGTATATATATACACACACACACATTCTTTTTCTCACATTATCCCCCATCATGTACCAACACAAGTGACTAGATAAAGTTCCCTGTGCTGTACAGCAGGATCTCATTGCTTATCCACTCCAAATGCAAGAGTTTGCATCTACTAACTCCAGACTCCCAGTCCATCCCACTCTTTCCGCGCCCCCTTGGCAACCACGTCTGTTTTCTATGTCCATGAGTTTGTTTCTTTTCTGTAGAAAGATTCATATTTGTGCCGTATATTATGTTCCAGATATAAGTGATGCCATATGGTATTTGTCCTTCTCTTTTTGACTTACTTCACTTAGTATGAGAGTCTCTAGTTCCATTGGAGTTGCTACAAATGGCGTTATTTTGTTCTTTTTATGGTTGAGTAGTATTCCCTTGTGTATATGTTCCCTGAAGGACAAGGGTGGGGATAGCCATGACCAATGTCAGGATGACCCCCTTTCTTCTTTATCCCTTCTATTTCCTTAGGATGCCCAGAATATATGGGATGTTAATTTTTATTTTATTTTATTTTATTTTATTTTTTTCCAGCTGTACAGCGTGGGGATGTTAATTATTAAGCTTTCATGGAGAGGGACTTAGGAATGGTGAGCACAGAGGAAAAGACCATGGTGGAGCTGCTTCTTGGAAATAGCTTTCTCCTGCCTCCTCTTTCTCTTATAAACCCGAATTCCTATTCATAGCCTCTTCAGCCATGGTTTTTGCATCTTTGCTCATGAAAGGGAGGGAGGTGGGGAATGGAAAGAGAGAGGAAAGGAAGAGGAGGGAAGGGAAGAGAAAAAAATAGAGAGAGAGAGAGAAAGAAGATAGGATGATGGGACTTGGTGTTGAGGGTGAGGTGGAGGGTTGTGATACGATCTAATTTTTAAGAGGTCACTCTTTGCTGCTCGGAGAATTCTTTGCGGGAGAAGAGTGGGGAGAAGGTGAGGAGCAGGGGGCCCGCATTGCCTGGTTCAGAAGGAAGAGGACTGTGTCGATCCCTGGCCTTGCTCAGTGGGTTAAGGATCCGGTGTTGCCGTGAGCAGTGGTATAGGTCCCAGATGTGGCTTGGATCTGGTGCTGCTGTGGCTCTGGCGTAGGCTGGTGGCTACAGCTCCGATTAGACCCCTAGCCTGAGAACCTCCATATGCTGCGAGTATAGCCCTAAAAGTTCAAAAGACAAGAAGAAAAAAAAAAAAAAGAATGTCCCCAGGCCATTTCTCAAGGTAAATAAAATGGTTCTCTTGACCATTAGTAAATGCCAAAATACACCTGCCAGAGCCCTGGGGACGTGTGGACAACACTGTTTCAGTATTTTTTAGTGTTTCAGTATTTTTTTTTTCATGTTATGTAGAGTTTTAGCATCCTTGTTTCCTCTCACTCAACCTTTCTCCTACTTCTCACACATAAGTTTAAAGAGAGAGAGAGAAAGAACATAGGATAATGAGACTTGGTGTTGAGGGTGAGGTGTTGAGGTTGTGATATGACCTCATGGTTCCCAGTCGGATTCATTTCCACTGCGCCACGACAGGAACTCTGGGACATTGTTTTCTGCCTTAGGTTATTCTGGTCTCATGGAATTAATCTTCATTCTTTGATTAGTATTTAAAAAGGTAAAGGTGTTTTAGGCAACTTTAAAAAAAAAAGTATAAGGTGAAAGATTCTTTAAACATTCTTTTTTATTTTAATTTTTTTTTTTTTGTGGCCACACCTGCAGCACATGAAGTTCCCAAGCCAGGAGTCAAAATGGAGCTGCAGCTGCCAGCCTACACCACAGTCACGGCAACACCAGATCTGAGCCGCAGATTGTGGCAGCGCCAAATCTTTAACCCACCGAGCGAGGCCAGGGATTGAACCTGCATCTGCACAGACACTATGCGGGGTTCTTAACTCACGGAGCCACAACAGGAGCTCCAAGGTAGAAGATTCTTGACTTTAGGCCACACAGAGGTCACAGGATTTAGCAAAACCCCTGGAGCTATGACTTACTATGTGGCATCACATATTCAGTGATTTTAGGTGTACAGTTAGGAAAGTAGCAGCAGACACTCGGGCGGCATCATGGGTTCTTATTCACATCTCTGTAATAAGGAGTCCTATTCAGTCTGATTTCTGTTGCTAGAGCTCAGGCTTCTTATGTATGTTTGTAAACAACTTAATATAATCAATCTTCAAGTCATTATGGTTTAAAAAAATCTACTTTGCTGATTGGGAAAACCTCACATTCTCATTAAACAAATGTTGTTTATTGATTACTTAACATATGCCAGGCCCTAACAGGTGCCAGAGAAACAAAGGAGAGTAGCAGGTCCTTGGCCCCAGAAGCTCATGGGTAGCAGAATGGACTAACATCTGGCCAGTGCATACACTGGCCATCATGCAGTGTGAGAAGCACCACATTGCCAGTGTTTACCGCATTCTAAGGAAGTAAGGAGAAGGAAGATGTTATCTAAACAGAAAATGATGTTTGAGTCCTAATGGAGGAGTCAGTGTTTAACAGGCAGAGGAGAGCATTACAAGGCAGTACGGTCTGGTATGAAAAATAACCAAGACAAGAGTTCCCACCATAGCTCAGCAGTTAGCGAACCCAACTAGCATCCATGGGGATGCGGGTTCGATTTCTGGCCTCGCTCAGTGGATTAAGGATGTGGCGTTGCTGTGAGCTGTGGTATAGGCCGCAGACAGGGCTTGGATCCAGCGTTGCTGTGAGCTGTGGTATAGGCCGCAGACAGGGCTTGGATCCTGTGTTGCTGTGGCTGTGGCGTAGGCCGGTGGCTGCAGCTCCGATTGGACCCCTAGCCTGGGAACCTCCATATGCTGCGGAAGCGGTCCAAGAAATGGCAAAAAGACAAAAAAAAAAAAAAAAAAAGGAAGGAAGGAAGAAAGAAAGGAAGAAAACTAAGACAGATAGGAAAATGCATGGCATACACAGTTAGTCTTCAGGTCCAAGGATGCTACGTGACTCTAAACCCAGGAGAGGTGGAGGCTTTGGATACTTCATATCTGTGTATACTCTGCCAAAGAGCTTGGAATATTTTTCTGGGGATAATGTGAGTATAGTGGAGAGATTGTGAGCTGGAAAGTGGATGTGAAGATGTTTCCAAGTCAGAAAGATCATGGTGGTGGCAAAGCAATAGTCAGAGGGTGGTGGCTGGAATGCGGGGCAAGTAGCTAGATGGCTGTTGCTCTAGTCCAGGTGAGATGTACTTAGGATCTCCCCTGGGATGGGAGGGCAGGGATGGAGAGGGCAGGACGGCTGAACAGGCATTCCTGGATTGGAGATGGGTGGCTCAAGAGTCATATAATAGGATAGGGAAAAAAGATGATGCTGAGGTTTCTGGTTTCTGTGAAGGGGTCAGGAGATCATGTTTTGTTGTAAAGAGTAGGCAGATATGGATTCAAATACCAGCTTTCCTGCTTATTTGCTTGGATGTGTTACTTAATTTCTATCCCCATATGTACAGTGAGGACAAGGAGTCCTGTTTGTTTTGTTTTCTGCTGGAAGGTCCCAGGCTAGGGGTCAAATCAGAGCTACAGCTGCCAGCCACAGCCACAGCCACAGCAGCGTGGGATCCGAGCTGCATCTGCAACCTACACCACAGCTCTCAGCAACACCAGGCCCACAACCCACTGAGCGAGGCTAGGGAGCGAACCTGCCTCCTCATGGATTCTAGTCGGATTCATTTCCACTGTGCCACAATGGAAACTCCAAAGAGTCCTGTTTTTAAGCATTTTGCTGGATAGATGTCATGAGGCTTGTCCATGGAGTGGAATTAAAAGTATGGAAGGAAGGGCAGATGTGGGGCAATGATAGTGGAGTCTGGGAGTCATAGATAACAAACATTTCTTACACAGACACTCTATGTCATTGATTCATTTTGTTCTCACAATAATCCTATGAGGTGTAAGATGTATTATCACCATCATTTTACATGAAAACAGAGCAAGGCTTAGAGAGATCAAATAAGCCTCAGAAGAGTTGGATCTTGAATCTGAGCTGAAATTAAATTCTGATTCAGGGAGTTCCCATTGTGGCTCAGCAGGTTAAGAACCTGACATAGTGTCCATGAGGATGTGGGTTTAATCCCTGGTCTCGTTCAGTGGGTTAAGGGTCTGGCCGTTGCCATGAGCTGTGGTGTCGGTGGCAGAGGCAGCTCCAGTCCAGCATTGCTGTGGCTGTGGCATAGGCTGTCGGCTCCAGCTCCAATTCAACCCCTAGCCTGGGAACTTGTATCGGGAATAGGTGTGGCCATTAAAAAAAAAATTCTGATTCTAGAACCCATGCTCATATTACCACACTCTGCAGCCTCTCAAATCTTTCTTCACATAGACACATATGTGATGCATAGAACCTAACTCAAAGCTTCATAGAGCCTACCTTATGCTGTATAAGAACCCTGATATCTTCTATTCTTTCTCTATTTGTTTGCAAAAAAAAAAAATGGCTGAGCGGAACCTATTTGGTCGAGTTTATGATCTTTTCATGGGTCGTGACCCACATTTTGAAAAACACAGGGATGGAGCTAGAGATGAATAAATGATTTTGGTGGCTTTCACAGATGGCTTTGGGGGTTTTTGATACTGTGTTGTACTTTCATTTTTTACAAATTTCTAAGTAGGATTATCCAGGGAAGATAGTACCCCCAAGCAACTCTGCTGGATAAATCTACTCTGCCCTGGGGCTCTTTCCAGACTTGGAAAAGGCTGTGGCTGCAGATGACCCCGGGGTAAGTGTCAGTGCCTGTGGTCCAGGCGTCTCTCACGAATTCCTCCCTTCTGTAAATTGCAGTATTTAACTCATCCTCCCCCCACACACCCAGCTTTTTGTGTCTCAGCCTCCCCACATGGGACAGACCAGACTTGTCTTTTTCGCATGTTTGCATCTGCAGCATTGAGTTCAATGCCTGGAACAGAGCAGTGACCCAACATGTGCCAAGAGAGGGGGACACCCGCTGAGCTGGCCTGCCCTCTCTTGTGAATGTGGCCTCCAGCTCTGCCAGACCAAAGGCCAGAGGTCCAAGTCTGGCAGCTCCCAAGAATAACAGTGATCTCTGTCTATTTTCCTATTGCTGCGTTAGGCCTCTTTGCTGTACTGGGACACGACTAGTCATAGATTTTGAGATTCTAGCCCAAATCCGGCACCGTTCTCCCAAACACAAGCTAGAAAACTGCATTTGAGAAGCACATTTTTCACATTGTGAAAATGTATAAAACTTGGAGTGCGTGGAAGCTTATGAGGTGTTTTAATGTCGAGTAGAATGAATATATAATTAGAGCCTCTGAAGACACTGATTATTAGTAGAAGAAGAAAAAACATATTACATCTTATAATAATTGTAACCAAAGCATTTGCATCTTAGCCAGGAAAAGGATAGGAGGAGTTTAAGGGGAAAGGGGAAATAAATATAAATATGTGCCTCTGTATATCCATACTTATGTGTCTATATGTTTATGTAAATGTGTATGTATATGGTAAGTGTATATATGTAAATGTGTGTATGTATATAAATTGTATAGCTATTTATGTACTTTAATGTATAGCCTGTATTTGCAATGAATGAAGCCGAGAAGTACCATGTTAAGATCTTCTGTTGGCAAAAAAGAAAATGAGTTTTTGCTTCTTTAGTTCAAAATGAAGATAAAAGCATATTTGGTAGGGGAGGTTATTGTATTTCTGCGATATATTGAATCAAGTATTTGTGCTTAAAAAGAAATGAAATTCTGCTTAAATGCTTAAATAATCTCTTAAGGACAAAAAAAGAAAACTTTTTCACTTGAACCCTAAAGTTACGCATATATAACTGAAAGGCAGAGGAAATCCACCTCCACACAAGAAAAAAAAACAGGCTTAGTTTGCAACTTGGGAAATTTACGATAGTTATAGGAGGGTGTTTTTATTTAAAAAAACAAACAAACAAACAACAAAACAAATGTTGCTCAATCAATGCAGGCAAATGAGGATCTGTCTTCTTTCCACTCTGCTGAGAGATTAGCCCGTGTCTCTTGGTGACAGTCTCAGGGCCGTGTGTCCCCTTGAATACAAACAATAGACCAGATGACCTTCTGTTCATGCCCTACCTGGCAATTCAACTTCATCCCCCTTTTCAGGGTGTCTTTCCAAATTGTAGCCCAAACTTTCTGTATTCTTCAAGTATCGCCACGGTAAAGACCTTCAGGGAACACGGACAGGTATTTTAGAAGATTCTGACTCTGTTTTCTAAGAGCTGATTTCAAATTAGAAGCATTTTGGAGTTCCCACTGTGGTGTCGCAGGTTAAGGATCCAGCATTGTCTGCAGTGGCTCGGGACACTACTGAGTCACAGGTTCGATTCTCAACCTGGGAACTTCCATATGCAATGGGTGTGGCCATAAACAAATAAAAATATTAAGAAATAAAATTCAAATCATTTATTTGGTTCCTTTAGATTCCTTAGTATAGTGTAACTTTCTACCAGGTTGACTTATGAAATTGCCATTTCTTTAGGTTAAAAAAGTCTGCAATTCCATGTGGTCAGCCTATAGTTCAAACTTTATCAATGCTTTGTACATATTCTGTCTTTTGCTTTGATAATGTGCATTCTTTTTTTTTTTTTTTCCCCAGCCATTGGGAGCAGTAGCTTCAGCCCAAGACCAAGTCACCAATTCTCCCCACCACAGATTTATCCTTCCAAGTAAGATGTATTTTCTCTTAATCAATAAATAACTTTTCCGAGTAGTCTTTTATCTTATTTCAAGTCATGTTTGGTGCCCAGGTGTTACATCTGAATTTAAGTGTGTTTCACGGAGACTTCAATCTATTTAAGCAAATTTATTTGGCACGTCCCCTAGGAGGGGCACTGAAGGAGTTCAGTTGTTTGTGTATTATACTTGAGAGTTAGACTTGAAGCTACAGTCTTTAACTGGAATTTGTGATATGGTTGTTAATCCGTTACCTTGCATGTTTCCATCTAATGCATGGGCTTTCTATTTTCTGTCATTTCTGACAAATAGCAGACCATACCCACATATTCTCCCTACCCCTTCCTCACAAACTATGGCTGCATATGGGCAAACACAGTTTACCACAGGAATGCAACAAGCTACAGCATATGCCACATACCCACAGCCGGGACAGCCCTATGGAATTTCCTCCTACGGTGAGTAATCCTGCTGCCTGAGCAGTGACACTATCTAGTGGGCAAACCTGGACATGCGAAAGTTTCACAGAGGTGACACTTACAGATGGTCCTCTTGGGCTATTTTACGAAGGGTTATAGCCTAAATTCTTAATAGCATTGTTTCTAATGAGCCTTAAGAACTGGGGAATACTTCTCTTGAGGTCAGAGGTGGCAAATAGCCTGGTTCGCATGCCTTCTTGGTCTCATTTTTTTTTTCCATTTATATCTCCATTCTTCATTTGCCATTTGAGCGTTTGGCTCTGGAATCCAAAGTATTTTGGTGCATATTTTTGATAAAACTTCTGTGAATGAAGTCTTTTGGGGTAAAGATTCATTTCCTATTTATCAGATGCCTCACTGTGATTAGAGAAGGATAAGTGGAATTCACCAAACCCTCGTTCTCAACTTGAGGGGGGCAGGGAGTGTCATCAAATTTCAGCATTATCAACCATTAGGAAAAGTGATCTATATATAACAGCTTGGGCTGCAGTTTCAAGAGGACGATCAGGAGACATTTAAAAGCTCACATCCCTATTTGTTCCCTCCCACATGGAAATGATACTTATCATGGTATAATTTAATTCAGTTGTTACAGAGTCAATACCTGTAAATTATTTTCTAAGTCTAGCAAAACCTCAAAGTTTAATTTAAAAAAAAAAATCTTAGGATTCTCAAATACCTTCTCTTCCATTGAATGTGAATTTAGGCAAATTGCAACTTGTTGGAATAGAAAAATTTGAATCATTGGCATTTTATTAAGAAAGAAGTGAAACCTAGTGATCAACTTGAAAGTTTGGAAGCAAGAACCAATAGCCAAGACTGGTAGAATATTTTGTGATCAGTATTCTAATTCTGCTTCTGCTGTTGTTGTGTAGTTGTCGTTTCAGTATATTGAAAGAAATAATGCTCTTTAAACATTTTATTCATTATTAGGAGTTAAATTGTTTTTTTGCTTTTTTGTTCTCTGCCTTTACCCCAGATCAAATTGACCATGTATAAATTTCTTATAAAACAGAGAGAAGTTAAAATGGAATTTATCTAGGACCTCATCTTTTCTAGTTTTATTTTAAAACTCTCACAACGAAATGTGATCTAGTAAGGTGCTTTACCACCAGACTTTAAAAACAGCCATAAAAAGGACTTTCTAGAATTGTCCTTCGTTTCCATGACTTTGATTCAAGTTTCTCAAAATAATATTAAATATAGGCCAAATTTATCTGTGATTTACTTTTAAACAATTTCTGTGCTAAAAGAAGAAAAGGGTTCCCTGATGTAAATTGTGTCACTTCAGTTCTGTAATGTGAGTTAAGGCAGACCTGAATATGTGTGTTCTTAATGTTTATTTGTAAGCTGATTATTTGAAGTAGAAATGTGTTTTCCAGTGCAAACCATTCGCAAGCACTGGAGACCTACCAGTGCTGTGGGAGAAAGGTACCTCCTGCAACTGCCTCGGCTGCCGCTCCCTTAACTCTCTCATTCTTCTCTCTCCTCCCCATTCAGTCAGGGCTGGGTCCTCTTCCAACTTCTGGGCTGTGGGTTAAGGACTCTTGTAGATCTCAGCCATCAACAGATGTCCCTGTTGTCTGAAATAGTTGTTCCAGTAGGGTGAGGGGAGCAGAGGTTCTGAGATTAGCCTCAGAATGAGTAGGGCGAGGAATGAATAGGGGGATTTTCATGTGGTAGGTGGGGACTACGGAGGTAGTGAGAGTAAGGGTCAGTGTAAAGGGCTTTGACCCCAGAGCCTTCCAGGCATAGAAATATCCTAGGAACAATTCTTAGTCCTTAGCATTTTCTCTTTTTGTGCCTTGAGGACAAGGAAATTCCCCCAGTGCTTCTGGCCAGGCATTCTATTTTTTCTTGGGTCAGTGCATGGAAAAATATGTCAGCCTTCTCCTCATGGCTTGCTCCTGAAAGGAGAGCACATAGTTTAGGGTTTCTAACTGCTGACTGTTCAGATCCTGATGGTCCTAGAAGACTGTCTCCAAGGACTTGGGTCCCCTGATATTTCCCTTCGATCCAGTGAGAAAAGATAGGCCAGACTTTTCATAGTAAGACCAGTAGGTTGGTGGGGAAGAAGAGGCCATTCCATTCCTCGCTGCATCTGCGTGGAGTCGGCCAGTGGGATGAGTGGGTGGAAGCCATAGAGACACCAACGATGTCGCCTTGGGCATTTTCTACCTCTTCCTGTTTTTCTTTACCTGTTCTGATCACAAAGATTCCCATCCTAAGCCTCCAGGCTAAAAACAGAGGTGGTCCAGGCGAAGACTGGAAGCAGATCATTATAGCAATATAGAGAGGAGGAGGAACATCTGTATTGTGACAGCACAGATGAGGAAGGGGGTTTCTAGAGCCATTCAACCACCTGTCTTGGGCAGTTGTTTTTCCAGCAGCCATTTATAAGTGGGGGTCATTCATTGGTTCAGGATTGCCTGTACAGGGAAAGTCACATTTTTTAAATGCTGAGGTTATGTTAAGACTTAAATGAAAAGCCATGATGAGGTTATTCAGAGACACTTCAGGAATTAGAATGGGCTCTCTCAGCCAAGAGTCAGATTCTTCCAGTGCCTTAGGAAAGTTACCTAACTTCACTCTGCTGATGAAATTCCCCTAAAATGGAAATAAACAGTGAGACTACTGTGTATTCTAGATCCCAAAGATACTATTTATCTTAAGTGCAAAGTAAAATTATTCAAAAATGTGAATTCCTTTGGCAGAAATTTTCCTCCCCTCCTTCTGTGGGAATTAAGGACGGTTGTTAACTTTCATGTCTGTCTTTAATTATGATCCAGGGCTGAGCCCTGTAAAACAGTATTGCCAAACCCAAGCCCTGAAATTAGGATGTCAGCCTGGCACATTGGGAAGTAGTGGGGGCCACACATACATTATTTTTATGTTATGATATGATAAAAAGAAAGCCTACTTGAGGTTACACTTAAAACAATTATGTTTGAATAAATACTTACAAGTACAGGGGATAAAAAGGGACCTACTGGTCAACCTCTCTCTGCTGTTTATAGATCACTGTGCTGTCCTGCAGGATTGAGTTCTTTACTCTTCTCCTTCCCTTGTGCTTACTTCTTGGTAGGATCTGGATATTTGGGAGGTTTCCCCCTTTGTTACTGAGTCCTGTGCCCAATATTGCTACCTCTGATCTCAAAATGAGTTGTGTAGGAAAATCAGCTTGTGGCAGAAAAAGAAAAAAACTGGCGGAAAAATGCTGTGAAGCTTGAGATGCTGCTTGATTACATTTTTAAAAAGTTTTATTTTTGCCTTTTTTTTTTTTTTTTTTTTTGCTTTTTAAGGCCACACCTGTGGCATATGCAAGTTCCCAGGCTAGGGGTCAAATTGGAGCCTACACCGCAGCCACAGTAGTAGTGCAGGATCTGAGCCATGTCTTAGACCTACACCACAGCTCCAGGCAACACCCGATTCCAGACTCTGAACGAGGCCAAGTATCGAACCTGTATCTTCATGGATACTAGTCGGATTCGTTTCCGGTGTGCCACAACAGGAACTCCTATTTTTGCTTTTTAGGGCCGCACCCATGGCATATGGAGGTTCCCAGGCCAGGGGTAGAATCTGCCGGCCTACACCAGAGCCATGGCAACACGGGATCTGAGCCACGTCTGCAGCCTACACTACAGCTCACGGCAACACCCCATCCCCAACCCACTGAGCGGGGCCGGGAATCAAACCTGCATCCTCATGGATACAAGTCGATTCGTTTCCACTGTGCCACAGTGGGAACTCCTGATCACTTAAAAAATTTTTTTTTGATTCTGACATTAAATCATCATTGCAACATTTAGAATAATTTAGTTCACATTTAATGATGGCCATTTCTTGACTATAGAGATCTTAAACTTTTGTAAAACAACAGAACTAAATATAGACATGATTCACTGGAGTTAAATGTGAGAGAAAATGGAATTCAGAACAAAACAACAAAAAGGAACACTGGGGAGGGGCGTTCAAATCCTTAAGAATCCTGGCCTGGTTGTTTTCCTTCAGTTGAAGTTATAGTTAAGGCTATTTTGCTCTAAGCATCCCTGCCCTTGGTTGTTGAGAGACTTTTGGGAAATGTTTGTGACTGAATGGTTGGGGGTGTGTTTTTGTATATTTACCAGCTTTTGAATATGAACAGATAGATAAGCTATCCCTAACTGATTTAGGTGCATTGTGGGCAGGCATCAAGACTGAAGGTGGATTGTCACAGTCTCAGTCACCTGGACAGACAGGATTTCTCAGCTATGGCACAAGCTTTGGTACCCCTCAACCTGGACAGGCACCATACAGCTACCAGATGCAAGGTCTGTATACACACTGGCTTAGCTCTTTTCATTAACCCTGTTGGATAATAGTTTCTTTCTAAAATGGAGCCCTATGTTCTGTGTAAGTAGTGGATGAGGTGGTGAAAGTGGACTGGACTTAGAGGCAAGATCCCTGGCTCAAGTTTGACTCCTTACTCCCCTACTCGCCAGACCTAAATTTCCATATTTATAACATCCAAGGGTTAGAATGGATGATCCCTAAGCTTCTCTTCCAAAAAAAAGCTCTAAAATGCTTTGCGAAGTTGAAGTTTTCTGCCTTCATTTCTATCAATTAAAAAAAGAATGAAAAAAAGCAAAGTCAGTGATGTAAGAGGTTGTGGTGTGATAACATGCTTGACAACGCTGGCCCTTGGTGTGGCTGATCTGCCTTTCTAAAAGGACTGTGATGTCTTCATTTTCATTATCATGCTCTAGCAATAGAGTATGTGGTATGTGTTGACATAATGATCTGCCAAAGACCAGGAGATCAGCTTGACAGCCATTCGATGCCATCTTTTAAGATACTGCTTTCCAAGGACCCATCCTTGAGTTCTGACTTTTGAAACTATAGACAAAGCATAAGGTAAGTGCAAGTCATATGGAGTGACAGCTGAAAGCTTTCGTTGTCAAAGCTGTCGCAAGAATAGGCACTACTGTCATTGGCAGATTATTATCATGCAGATGTGCCTGTCAAGTGCTTGAAAATTGTTCCCGCATAAATATTTTCTTAATATTTTGTTTTTATGACAAATCAGTTTAATGAATCACATTGGTTCTCTTAATAGGGCCAAGCAAGCTATAGTGGAATTAAATCACTGATCACTACTTTTTGACTGAAGATGTTCCTATTGTAGTTTTTAATCTTTTTTCTATCTTTTATCATATTCTTCATTACATTAAAAATATTCATTTATTGGAATTCCTGCTGTGGCACAGTGGGTTCAAGATCCGGCTTGTCTCTGTGGAGGCACTGCTCCGATCCCCGGTCTGGCACAGTGGGTTAAGGATCTGGCATTGCTGCATTACAGTGTAGGTTGCAGCTCTGGCTCGATGCCATCCTTAGCCCAGGAACTTTCATATGCCATGGGGGAGGCTGAACAAGAAAAAAAAAATTTGTTTAATAATTTGTTTATTGCCAGTATGTTAGAAAATACAAAACAAAAATAACTATAATTAGGAGTTCCCGTCGTGGCGCAGTGGTTAACGAATCCGACTAGGAACCATGAGGTTGCAGGTTCGGTCCCTGCCCTTGCTCAGTGGGTTAACGATCCGGCGTTGCCGTGAGCTGTGGTGTAGGTTGCAGACGCGGCTCGGATCCCGCGTTGCTGTGGCTCTGGCGTAGGCCGGTGGCTACAGCTCCGATTGGACCCCTAGCCTGGGAACCTCCATATGCCGCGGGAGTGGCCCAAGAAATAGCAACAACAACAACAAAAAAGACAAAAAGACAAAAGACAAAAAATAATTATAATTAAATATCCTATACATTTGTTATCACTTTGATATATATTCTAGATATGAGTTATGGGATTATATTGTATAATGTAGTATTGTAACCTACTGTTTTTTGAAGAAAATTTTAAATTGGTTTAATATTTTTTATTGATGTAAATACTATAGAAGTTATTGGTATATAACATAGTGATTCACAATTTTTAAATGTTGTGTTTCATTTATAGTTACTACAAAATACTTGCTGTATCCCCTGTGTTGTACAATACATCGTCGTAGCTTATTTATTTTATATGTAATAATTTGTACCTATAATCCTCTATTCCTATTTTGTTCTTCCTCCCCCCTTATCTGTCCCCACTGGTAACCACTAGTTTGTTTTCTATATCTGTGAGTGTGTTCCTTTTTTTTTTTTTTTTGTCTTTTTGTCTTTTAGGGTTACACTAGCAGCATCTGGAGGTTCCCAGGCTAGGGGTCAAATCAGAGCTGTAGCCCCCGACCTATGCCAAAACCACAGCAACACAGAAACGAGGGATCTGAGCATGTCTGTGACCTACACCACAGCTCACAACAACGCCAGATCCGTAACCCAGTGAGTAAGGCCAGGGATCAAACCCACATCCTCGTGGATGCTAGTCGGTTTCGTTAACCACTGAGCCACAACGGGAACTCCCTGTTCCTTTTCTTTCTTTTTTTTTTTTTTTTTTCCTTGTCTTTTTACAGCCACACTTGCAGCATATGGAAGTTTCCAGGCCAGGGGTCAAATTGGAGCTGCAGCTGGGGCTTACCCACTGAGTGAAGCCAGGGATCAAACCCACATCCTCACAGAGACAATGTTGGGTCCTTAACCTGCTGAGCCACAGTGGGAACCTGTGTTTCTTTCTTGTTATATTTACTGGTCTGTCTTATTTTTTGGACTCCATGTATAAATGATATCATATAGTATTTATCTTCCTCTGTCTGACATACTGCACTTGGCTTAATACCCTCTAGGTCCATGCATGTTGTTGCAAATGACAAAATTTTATTCTTTTCTGTGGCTTTTATGGTAGTATCCCATTCTATCTGTATCTCCTTTGTCCTTTTATCCGTTGGTGGACAATTAGCAACATGCTGTTTTTAGTAACAAATATAAACATCTTTCACATCAATAAATTATATTCTAATGTTTTAATGTTTGCATAATTTTGTAGACATATCATATTTAACGAAGCCCTCTGTTATTAGACATCTAGAGCAATGCTTCAAACATCTTATACACATCCTTAATTATTTCCCTCAAGTAAATTTAAGTGTGGAATTGCCAGGTAAAGTATTTTAAACTCTTTCGAGGATGCGTTATATATTTATACAAGGAAAGAATGTGAATTAGAGTGAACACATAAATATTTTACTTTAAAAATTGTCATTTTGGAAGGTCCAAGACTTCATTGTTGTATTTTTTTAAATGGAGAAGAAAAACCATTTTTTCTTGTCTTCCATGGCAGTGTTCATCTTTGTCTTATTATTTCTAATATGTTTCTTAAACTTCAGTAATGTCTTATAGACATATTTCCAGTTTATCATTTTAAGAACTTTTTCCCCTGGGCAGGAAGCTAAAATTTTATGGGACCAGGTCCACTAATCCTTTCATATTTGGTTTTCCTTTGGTTTCAAAAGGCCTGACTTGTAAAGTTTCGACATGTTTGATGGCTACAAAATTAAAGCTATCTTACAACAGATAGTTTTTATTGTTAGAAGGCTATTGCTAATTGCCTGACTCCAAAACTTGAAAGCTACCCTGGGAGAAGACCTGTTTCTCCATGTGCCGAATATCAGTTGAATAAAGGGATAAAAAGAACAAAAAGGGATGAAGCGGCTTCATTAGAGAATTGGAGAGTCTGAGGCTTTAGTAATGAACTGGACCATAAGGCAAACAAGGTCTGTTTGCCATAAAGCTTTCATTCGTGTCAAGGAGAGAGGCCGTAGGCAAGCAGATAATAATGCAATTATTGGGTCTTGGGTGAGTTATGAAGGAAATGAATAGGGTGCCATGGTGGGTCCTATTTCCCTCCCAGCATCCAGGTCTCCTTGAGGAGAAGTGGTTCCTAAAGGTCAGAAGGAGGGAGTTCCCATCGTTGCTCAGCGGTTAACAAATCCGACTAGTATCCGTGAGGATGTGGGTATGATCCCTGGCCTTGCTCAGTGGGTTAAGGATCTGGTGTTGCCATGAGCTCTGATGTAGGTCGCAGACGTGGTTTGGATCCCATGTTGCTGTGGCTGTGGTGCAGGCCAGTAGCTACAGCTCTGACTGGACCCCTAGCCTGGGAAGCTTCATATGCCTCAGGTATGCCCCAAAAAGAGGGAAAAAAAAAAAAGGTCAATAGAAAACAGGTGAAGCACTGTCCAGAGAGATGACCTGGCTTCATGTATGACTCCTGAGTCTGAGCCCCAAGTAGCTCCCTGGTTACCATCCACAATGAGCTGAGGAATAGCGCCTTAACCATTTAGAAACTTTTATGGTAGGTCAATAGCAAATCTTATGTTGGTAAAATCAAACACTAATTTTTAAGAAATGGGACTTGTACTCTGTGTCTTTTCTTTTTTCATCTCATTCTTTGAGTCATACGTAACTCTTTTTTCTTTCTTTCTTTCTTTTTTCTTTCTGGTCTTTTGTCTTTTGAGGGTCGTACCCACTGCATATGGAGGTTCCCAGGACAGGGATCGAATCAGAGCTACAGATGCCAGCCCACACCACAGCCACAGCAGCTTGGGATCAGAGCCACGTCTGCGACCTATACCACAGCTCACGGCAACGTCCAACCCTTAACCCACTGAGCAAGGCCGGGGATCAAACCAACGTCCTTGTAGATACTAGTCAGATTCGTTAACTACTGAGTCACGACGGGAACTCCGAGTCATACATAAGTCTTAAATTTTGCTAAATTGTCATTCTGGGAAGAGTTAGGAGAAAAAGCTGGTGCTGTACCTCAGAAAGTTCAAGAAATATTGCACATGAGAATTAGTTTTATCTTTCTCTCCTCTCAGATGAAAAGAATATGCAGCAGAAAATTCCTAAGAGGACTAACTGTCAGAGTTATAAGCATAACATTAGAATAAAGAGAAGAGTGGAAACAATATTCCACTAAAACTTTTTGTGTTTTCATGCATCCTTTGATTGAATGGCCTTTCCAGTGGGATTTTGAGCCCATTTTCCATGAATGAGGTATTATTTCACATGGATATTTCTATAATGGCACTTGACTCATACTTAGAAAAATCTAAAATATGACTTTCATATATCAAGCCAGATAATATTCTGTTAACTTGAAACTTGCTAATAATATGATGATGGATAATGATACATAATATGCTCTAGACGCCTGGTGATCAAATTTGGATCAGTAATTAAACTGATTAATATGTATTACTTATATAGTAAATGCATTGTAAAAAATGCTGAAAAAAAAAAAAAAAGGAAGTTCCCATCGTGGCTCAGTGGTTGGCAAACCTGGCTAGGAACCATGAGGTTGCAGGTTTGATGCCTGGCCTCACTCAGTGGGTTAAGGATCCGGCATTGTCATGAGCTGTGGTGTAGGCCAGTGGCTACAGTTCCAATTCAACCCGTAGCCTGGGAACCTCCATGTGCCACTGGTGTAGCCCTAAAAGACAAAACACAAAACAAAACAATGCTTCATTAGTATGAAATGATTTTATGTGCCCAGTCATGGGAGTCTATTGACTTTTCAATACTTTTTTAAATATAAAATTTTCTAGAACATTCTCCAAATTCTGTTATCCTTAATGAAGAAGAGTGACTTTTGCTTATACCAGTCTTACAGCTGTTAGAAAATTCTTAGAATCCTGGAATGAGAATGTATTATTTTAGTGATTTGGGGGTATTTTACCTAGCTCTTTCTCCAGGATCTTTTGACCTTTAAAATATAAGGTCTGGCAGCAAGAACTGACAGAATATTGTAAATCAACTGTAATTAAAATTTTTCAAAAATAAAAAATAAAATGTAAGGTCTGGGAATTCCCATTGTGGCTCAGCGGAAAGGAACCTGACTAGTATCCATAAGGATATGGGTTCAATCCCTGGCTCTGCTCAGTGGGTTAAGGCTCTAGTGTTGCCATGAGCTGTGGTATAGGTCGCAGACGTGGCTTGGAGTCGGCATGGCTGTGGCCATGGCTGTGGCTGACAGCTGCAGCTCCAACTCATCTCCTAGCCTGAGAACTTCCATATGCCGCACCTGTGGCCTTAAATAAATAAATAAATAAATAAGGTCTGATGGTGAATTACTCAGAGATTTAGCCACTAGAACTTCAAAATATTAGGAATGTTGGACTGATTAATTTCAGGAAAATTTATGATGATCACCTCTTTTTCTGTCAGATTTAGAAGGCTAGACTAAAGGTGCAGTGAATTCTTGCACTTTGCTCAGTAGTATACATTCTAGAATCAGGCTGCCTGTTGAACAGCCTTGCCCTGATAGAGGTGGAATGTCAGCATCCGCATGGGGCTTGACTTTGTTTTAACCCTTTCTTCACATTTAAGAAAAGATCTATTTGGTAATTTGTGGGCATTTTGTCACTGCCTAGCCTTGTAGGCTTAGCACCTTCATTTAGTCCACGTGAACCTTCTGGATGCATCCAGCTCCAGTGCTCAGCACTTGTGTCTGTGTTAGGCTCCAGTACATTCCAGCACATGCTATTTTAAGTCAAACAAGGATGCGATTTTTGTTTTACATGCACTAACATTAAAAGCCCATGGAGTAAAACCTCAGGAACTGGGAAATCTCACTTTCACTTTTGCCGCAAGATTCTGGACAATTCTGTTTCTGCTTTCTTTGGATCTCTTTTGTACATCCAGTGAAAGATTAAGGGAGAAACTGAAGTTTAGCAGAGAAAGACACAATGTTTCTGTTCGTAGACAAATGTAGATTTCACCCCTGAGGAAGGGAACTCCTTGCTGTTAGTTTTTGACATCTTCCTGCTCCCCAGGGTCAGCCTCAGGGTTTCTGGATGGCATGAGGGTTGGATGGCATGAGGTTTTTCTTGACCCAGCATTTGACAAACATGCAAATGAGCGAGCTGAATGAGGCAGTGTGGGTGGATGGACAAAGGGTGCTTGGAAACTTCTAGGTCGCTTGTGCAGATCCTGTCCATAGCGTTTTGCAATGCTGGCAATCAAAAGGTACTGTCAACGGGAGGGGGGAGCATGTGACTCTGTGTGTGACGCATGCTCTGACACACACACGTGCATACACACACGGAAGACAAGAAAACCACTTAAGAGAAACTGTTTCAGCCTTTGAGTTACAGACCAGTTTCACAGAATATCATGAGCAAATTTTATTCTCCTTTTATGTGAAAGAGGCATCTGACTTGAAATCAAGCTTTTAGTTGTTTTTTTTAACAGCTGCACCTGTGGCACATGACAGTTCCCAGGCCAGGGACTGACTCTGAACTGCAGCTGTGACTCACACCAAGGTTGCGGCAATGCCAGACCCTTTAACCTGCTGGGCTGGGGACTGAATTCTTGCCTTCACAGTGACCCAAGCCACTGTAGTTGGATTCTTAACCCACTGTGCCACAGGGGGAACTCCTAGTTAGAACTTTTTAAAAACACAGACCTATTGCCTGTGTCCTCATTCATTTACCTCAATGTATCCTACCCTGTGGACTTAGAGTTCCATGGACCACAGAAAATAAGAAACTGTGTTTATAATTTTGAGGCTGAGCCAGAGGAGGACAGTGACATTTTGCTTAGTCTGTTTGAGGTAAGGAAAGACAAAGGGTTTTTACACAAAAAGCAGTTAAAATCAGGTCTGGTCTCTTAGCTGGTTAAGCTTGCTTTGAGGCAAACCCGGTTTTTCATAGTAATAGTTGCAGGGGGTGACAGTCTTTTCTCATATTTTCTTCTTCACTCTCTGGTAATAGGTCTGAAATATACAAATGTTTGTTAGGCATGGAGAGGTCTATGTCACGGTGAAAGTGAAAAATTGGGTTTGATAAGGACTGTAGTTCTCTTCATTTGGGGAAATGAATTTGGAATTTTGTGCCATGAAATTCTTGCTTGTTTTTTTTTTATTATTTCTTTATATATGTATTTTTTCTACTGCACAGCATGGTGACCCAGTTACACATACATGTATACATTCTTTTTTCTCACATTAAGTGTTCCATCATAAGTGACTAGACAGAGTTCCCAGTGCTACACAGCAGGATCCCATTGCTAATCCACCCCAAAGGCAACATTCTGCATCTATTTACCCCAAGCTCCCAGTCCCTCCCACTCACTCTTCCTCCCCTTGGCAACCACAAGTCTATTCTCCAAGTCCATGATCTTCTTTTCTGTGGAAAGGTTCCTTTGTGTCATATATTATATTCCAGATATAAGTGATATCATACGGTATTTGTCTTTCTCTTTCTGAGTTAATTCACTCAGGATGAGAGTCTCAAGTTCCATCCATGTTGCTGCAAGTGGCGTTATTTTGTTCTTTTTTATGGCCGAGTAGTATTCCACGGTGTATATATACCACATCTTCCTGATCCAGTCATCTATGAGTGGACATTTGGGTTGATTCCACGTCTTGGCTATTGTGAATAGGGCTGCAATGAACATGTGGGTGCATGTGTCTTTTTTAAGGAGAGTTCTGTCCTGATATATGCCCAAGAGTGAGATTGCTGGGTCATATGGTAGTTCTATGTATAATTTTCTAAGGTACCTCCATACTGATCTCCATAATGGTTGTGCCAGCTTACATTCCCACCATCAGTGCAGGAGGGTTCCCTTTTCTCCACATCCCCTCCAGCATTTGCTATTCGTGGACCTATTAATGATGGCCATTCTGACTGGTGTGAGGTGGTATCTTGTGGTTTTGATTTGCATTTCTCTAATAATCAGTGATGTTGAGCATTGTTTCAAGTGCTTGTTGGCCATCTGTATACCTTCCATGGAGAAATGTCTATTCAGGTCCTTTGCCCATCTTTCAATTGGGTTGTTGGCTTTTTTGCTGTTGAGTTGTATAAGTTGCTTGTATATTCTAGAGATTAGGCCCTTGTCAGTTGCATCATTTGAAAGTATTTTCTCCCATTCTGTAAGTTGTTTTTTGTTTTCTTTTTTGTTTCCTTTGCTGTGCAAAAGCTTGTCAGTTTGATTAGGATTTGACAAAGTCCAACATCCCTTCATGATAAAAGCTCTTACCAAAGTGGGTATAGAGGGAACATTCCTTAACATAATCAAAGCCATTTATGACAAACCCACAGCAAGTATAATACTTAATGGAGAAAAGCTGAAAGCCTCCCCATTAAAATCTTGAACAAGACAAGGATGCCCACTCTCACCACTGTTACTCAACATAATATTTGAAGTCTAGCCACACAATCAGACAAACAAAAGAAATAAAAGGCATCCAAATAGGAAGAGAAGAGGTAAAACTGTCATTGTATGCAGATGACATGATACTAAATATAGAAAACCCTAAGGACTCAACAGGAAACTACTTGAACTGATCAACAAATTCAGCGGAGTAGCAGGATGTAAGATTAACATTCAGAAATCAGTCTCATTTCTGTATATGAACAATGAAATATTAGAAAAGGAATACAGAAATACAATACCTTTTAAAAATGCACCTCAAAAAATCAAATACCTGGGAATACACCTGACCAAGGAGATAAAGAACTTATATACTGAGAAGTATAAAACTGTAATCAAGGAAATTAAAGAAGATGTAAAGAAATGGAAAGATATTCCACGCTCCTGGGTTGGAAAAATTAATATCGTAAAAATATCCATACCTCAAAGCAATCTACAGATACAATGCAATCCCTATCAAATTACCCATGACATTTTTCACAGAACTATAAAAAACAATCCAAAAATTTATATGGAACCACAAAACACCCAGAATTGCCCAAGAAATTCTGAAGAACAAAAACCAAGCAGGAGGCATCTCTCTCCCAGACTTCAGGCAATATTACAAAGCCACAGTCATCAAGACAGTGTGGTACTGGTACCAAAACAGACAAACCAATAGAACAGAAAGAGAACCCAGAAGTTAACCCAGACACCTTTGGTCAATTAATCTTTGACAAAGGAGGTAAGAATATAATATGGGAAAAAAGTCTTTTCAGAAAGTATTGCTGGGAAACCTGGACAGCTGCATGCAAAGCAATGAAACTAGAACATACCCTCATGCCATGCACCAAAATAAACCCAAAATGGCTGAAGGACCTAAATATAAGACCAGACACCATCAAACTCCTGGAAGAGGAGTTCCCATCGTGGCGCAGTGGTTGACGAATCCGACTAGAAACCATGAGGTTGCAGGTTCGATCCCTGTCCTGGCTTAGTGGGTTAAGGATCTGGCATTGCTATGAGCTGTGGTGTGGGTCGCAGATGCGGCTCGGATCCCGCGTTGCTGGGAACCTCCATGCGCCACGGGAGCGGCCCTAGAAAAGGCAAAAAGACAAAAAAAAAACACACAAAAAAAACTCCTGGAAGAGAACATATGCAAAACATTCTCTGACATCAACCTTACAAATGTTTTCTCAGGTCAGTCTCCCAAAGCAACAGAAATAAGAGCAAAAAGAAACCAATTGCTTGGTTTTTTTTGTCGAGTATGTTCAAAAGCAGTTTTCCCTTGTGTTCACACGAATATGTGGAGCTGGATGGAGGCATGACAGCATCAAGGGAGGTTGTATAGCATGTCTTTCCAAGTGTTTTATTGCCCCAGAATAGCAGTGACGGTGGGGACATTCCTGTCATTCTGTGGCAAGAAGGTGTCAGGATTCGCCATGATGGATAAGAGGATCCGCACAGATGCACAGGCTCGAAACCCAGAGGGCTGGGGAAACTCTGCTTTGTTTATTTTCTTGGAGGCTTTATTGCTCTTACTGAAAGGAAAAAATAACACCAATTCAATTCGAATGCCCTCTTTGTGTATAATGTTGTTGGTTCTGTTAAAGAGATCGGGGTTCCAGCCAGTGAAGAGAGACAAGAAAGAAGGGCTGAGCGTGGTTAACAGGACGTGGAGGGTGACAGCTCCTTGGCTCTCTGCACCTCGCTGATCTGGGCTCCTTATGAAGTGGGAACAATCCAATAATAATCCAGTAAGGGCAGCCACCTTGATTTCCTTTCGTCTGCCAGTCTCCAGCTTCTCAAATAAATAGCAGCAGTGTTCCGGTTTATTAGCTTTTCTGAACCTCAAAATTGCTTAGCAAAATGCACTGAAAGTTTTTTGTAAATTTTTAGTAGAGTGTAGTTGATTTACAATGCTGTGCCAATTTCTGCAGCAAAGTGATCCAGTCATACATATATATATATGACTTCTTACATTATCTTCCATCATGGTCTATTGCAAGACATTGGATATAGTTCCCCGTACTACACAGTAAGACCTCATTGTTTATCCATTCTAAGTGTAATAGTTTGCACCTACTAACCCCAAACTCCCAGTCCATCCCACTCTCTCCCTCCACTCCCTTGGCAAAGTTTTTTTGTTATCTGTAGAAAGGCTATTTTTTAAATTTTTTTATTTTTTGTCTTTTTGCCATTTTCTTGGGCTGCTCCCACGGCATATGGAGGTTCCCAGGCTAGGGGTCCAATCGGAGATGTAGCTGCCGGCCTACGCCAGAGCCACAGCAACGCGGGATCCAAGCCGCATCTGTGAACTACACCACAGCTCACAGCAACACCGGATCGTTAACCCACTGAGCAAGGGCAGGGATCGAACCCGAAACCTCATGGTTCCTAGTCGGATTTGTTAACCACTGCACCACGACAGGAACTCCCAAGAAAGGCTATTTTTTGAAAGGAAAAGTGCAAAACTCCAAAGATACTGTTTTAAGAAAATATCTATTAAAACTTTTTAATAGTCTGTTAATGATAAAGCACTTTGAGATTTGTACTTTCTGGCATAAGATGACAGGATAGAATTGTCATTGGTGAACTGCAGCTTGCACTGATGAGCAAAATTTCTCCCTAATTGCTTTGCCAGTCTATTCACATTTATGTTTTACTTTGTGGCTTTTTTTTTTTTTTTGGAATCCTAGAATTGTTTTCCTTAAGTTGATTTTTTAACAGTCATATTTTGTTGCAGATCCTTTGATATCTTGTGTTATTTCACATGACAGGTGTTGGAAATTGTATGGCAACCTTTTGAAATCCAGTAAGAGTGATAATTCATCGGCGATCGATACCAGTGTGTTGTCAATATGACTTGGTTTTTATTAAAACGTACAGAAATCGATCAAGAAAGATAACGCTCAAGGCTTTGCAATCTTTATTGCCTTCGTGAAACATGGTCTTTGGGATCTAAAAACTGATGTAAAAAAGGAAAACCTGGTCATTTAAAATCCTTTTTATAAGAAAAAGGGAAAACTGCTTTTCAATAGCCCATCTGGCCTTCAGAGGCTTTTCCCTGGGGAGCTGGGCTGACTTCTGCCACATAGATCGTGCCCGATGATGGACATAGCCCGTGGCAAAGAGGCCAGGGAAGGAAAGCAAATGGACCTCTGTGAAAATACACGAGGGATAAATAGCATCCTGCTTGCCCAGTAAGTGCTAGAAAATGCTCTAAAACATGGGAAGTAGAGACAGGCCCCAGCAGGTTCCAGCATTCTTAGGTTGGCTGGGATTTGGGTTTTTAATGTGAGTCCTTGTTCTCTGTGAAGTAGACCTTTGACCTCCACGTTACCTTTTTTTCCTTTTCTTTTCTTTTTTGAAGTTTTTTGAAGTTATAGCTGGGCAGGGTTCTCCGGGTTCAATCACACACACAACTTTGATTTCGTATTTTAAATTATGTCATAAATCAACATAGAGTGGGTTCTTCTTAACTATGAAAAAGTAGTAAGGATTTATTAATGCAGGGTTGGAGGGGTTGGTTTACGTTTAAACAACCATTGTTTAGCACCTATAGGACTCGGTGGCCACACCGGGTCTTCTGGCAAGACTGTTTCTTGTTTGTCACGGTTGACAAGACCGCTACTCTTTGCCTCTAGGAACGAACCCCTGATGGCGACAAGAAAGCCAGTCTTTCTATATGCTAGGCCTGGACACCTTTATGTAATTTACTTTGAAAATGACTTAGCAGCCTCAAGAGTTACAATGAAGAAGTCTTTTAGAAATGAAATTGTTTGATGCCAGATTTATTTGTGAAATGTCTCAGATGCCCTTGTCTCTACCCTTTGTGTGTCCGTTGATGTTTGTGTAGCCAAAAATTTATACCGCATTTCTCTCCCTGCTTTTCCCCTTTGGTAACCATAAATTTGTGTTCTCTGTCTGTGAGTCTTTCTGTTTTGTAAATAAGTTCATTTATATCCTTTTTTTGTGTGTGTGTGTGTCTTTTTGCCTTTTCTGGGGCCGCTCCTATGGCACATGGAGGTTCCCAGGCTAGGGGTCCAATCGGAGCTGTAGCTGCTGGCCTACGCCAGAGCCACAGCAACTCAGGATCTGAGCCCGCATCTGCAATCTATACCACAGGTCACGGCAACGCCGGATCCTTAACCCGCTGAGCAAAGCCAGGGATCGAACCCGCAACCTCATGGTTCCTAGTCGGATTCATTAACCACTGAGCCACGACGGGAACTCCAATCCTATTTTTGATTCCACATGTAAGTAGTTAACAGATACAAATTATGTATACACTAGATAAACAACAGGGACCTACTGTATAGCTCAGGGAACTATATTTAGTATCTTGTAATAACGTATAATGAAAAAAATACATATATACTTGAATCACTTTGCTGTACATCAGAAATGAATACAGCATTATAAATCAACTATACTTTAATAAAAAAGTGAAAATACCGCTTTTCACAATATATAATTATTTTCAGCATTACCGAATCAGAACATCTAAAGGGTGGATTTCATGTGGTAGAATGGTCAACAGCGATCTGGAAGTGGAGCTAATGGTCCGTCCTTGACTGGGAATTATTGGACAAGGAAGTTGTCATTCTCTCTGCTTTTTTGGAAAGTGGCAAGGATCCTGCCTCACCTGCTTTACATTCAGATGTGACCAATAACCTGAGACAATGGATGTGAAAACCGTTAAATATAAATGTACCGTAAGAGTTCCCATCATGGCTCAGTGGAAACGAATCTGACTGGTATCCATGAGGATGAGGGTTTGATCCCTGGCCTCGCTCAGTGGGTTAAGGATCCAGTCTTGCCGTGAGCTGTGGTGTAAATCATAGACATGGCTCAGATCTGGCATTGCTGTGACTGTGGTATAGGCTGGCAGCTGTAGCTCCCATTCAACCCCTAGCCTGGGAACTTCCCATATGCTGTGGGTGTGGCCCTAAAAAAAAAAAAAAGCAGCAAATACAAAAATAAATAAAAATACCATAAAACATAGGTTGCTACTGCATTCTGATTTTGAAATTTTTTTTCCTATCCAAGCAAGACTCTTATTTTCATGAATATACCCATCATATACCAATCTCTGAGCTAGATCAGTGAGACTTTATGAGCTGTTCACAATCCATGATGTTTAATTAAGATTTTATTTGGTTTAAAACTCTGCTGGATTTTATTTCTGGAAATTCGGAAATATTTCAAATCCTTCCAGAAAGTGCTAATAGTTCCTGCATTTAATGTTCTTCATATAATTTACATCTAAAATAGTGCCTATAATCTAGTTTTTAAAGATAAGCCTTTATACACCATCTAGTATAAAAGAAACCAGTGATGTGTGTATCCTTCAGGTTAAATCAGAGATGAACAATTGTTATTTGATTATTTCTCCTTTCCCCACTGTCTTCTTCAATGTTGAACAAACAAGGAAGTTGAGACCTTTTTCTTTCCTGATGTCTTCACATCACCCCAAACAGCCTTCTATCATCACCACAAAAAATAGAAATAATGGAAAGGTTTCTGTTCCTATACCTGATTCTTTTTTGTCTGTTTGTTTGTTTCTTAGGACTGCACCCACAGCATGTGAAAGTTCCCAGTCTAGGAGTCAAACTGGAGCTGCAGCTACCAACCTACACCACAGCCACGACAGCTCTGGACCTGAGCTGTGTCTTCGACCTACACTGCTGCTCGTGGCAAATGCCAGATCCTTAGCCCACTGAGTGAGGCCATGGATTGAACCCACATCCTCATGGATACTAGTTGTGTTCATTACTGCTGAGCCACAATGGGAACTCCCCTGTTCCTGTCCCTGATTCTTTATGACAGTTGTATCCTTACTGCTTTCTGTTGTCACTGCCACCCTGGATTGCATCTCTCAAGTACCAGTTCTGTCTTCTGTGGGAGCCTACATGAAACCCTCCAAAGGCACAAGTCAGACACAGTTTCTCCTTTTCCATGTGAGACAGGTGAATAAATCTGACACATGAATTTGAGGACCTTATAATCAGAATGAAAACAAAGCTAATGAGGGTTTGTTTAGTCCTGTAATAAGAACAAGGGTATCAGTTATTAGTGAGCTCAAGTTCCCAGAAGGTAAGATCAGAGCAGGGAAAGTTTCTTGGGAAGAGAGAAGTTCATCCTTCAAGATAGCAGATGGCAATAGAGGGAAGCATTAAACAAGAAGAACAAGAAGGAGTAAGATGAGTTTTCAGGATAGCAGGAGCCCAGCCTCAATGCCTGTGATGAGCTGTGAATAGGCAAGCTCTAGGAAGCGGCTCGGTCAGCCCATTCCTCTCCTCGGCTCCTCCCTCCCCAACTGTCCAACCCAAACCCCAGCCCCCCATCTGCAGGTCCAAGTATATCCTTGCATTTAGAATAGCTGTCCCCCACCTCCTCCAGGGCTTACCAGGAGAATCAAAATCATAACATTTCCTGTGTCCCAGTGTCCTAACATTGGTACGTTTAGCCTTCCAATTCTTGGGTGTTTCCAACAAAGAATGCCATTTCTTTCCCCGAACTGTTATTCTTTTCTTCAACAAATGATTGAGAAACTCCTGTCACCCAACTTCGTCTCTCTTCCTACTTCCCTGTATACCTTCCACTCTCTGATCGTCTCTTTGGGGTTGTTTATCCTCATCTCATGCCTGGAATACACTTCTTGACATTTTCTGTGTCTGTTTTCATTGCCTTCACTGAGCAGCTCCACCTCAGAACTTATGTGGCCCACATAGGTCACACAAGCTGATGTTTCTTGGGGTTGTTTTCAGGAGAGTGTGCATTTTTGAACTGTCCTCAAGGGGCAGACTCATGACTCGCACTTTGTTTGGTCCACAACACCCTCTAAAGTAGTCATAGAGCCTAGGAAGCCAATTTGAGGTGCCCATAGATGCTGTCAACGAACTAACTTGAACAGTTTTTGTTTTGTTCTAGTAACATACGCAATCTTCCCATTCGGAATATCAAAGTTCTCAACTTTAAGAGGAAGGCAATGGCACGAAAAGAACTTTGTCTCTTACAGATGTTCTGAAAGGAAAGATTTTTCTAGATTTTTCCTAGAGATGACCATTTCCCCTCCCTGCCAAAAAAAAAAAAAAAGTGTGGCTATGATTTTATACTGTACTAAACTAAACAGGTAAGATTTTCCTTTTAACTAATGAGGACGAAGGTATCCCCACTGCCACCCCACTTGGCGAGGATCTTAATTCCAAACTCTACCAAGAATAATATTGGGCTTTATAGGCGCTTCATCTGAACCAGTCTCTGCCAAACTCTTTGAGAAAGAATGGGTTCTAAAGGGGAATTATTTCTACTTGGGGAGAATTTGTGATATAAGATTACCTAAAATGGAGAACAGTTTGTCATAGAATATTTCTGTTCTCTTTATTTAGAGGTGACTTTTCATGTAGAGTCATTGGTGTCTAGGAAGGAAAATACTTCTGTATGGTTTTGGTAAATGAATTCTCATTACGAAGCCTAATTCTCTGACTTAAAGTGGTAAGTGAAGACTCAGAGGATCAAGCAGAAACTCTTCGAGGAGGGATCCTGATGGAAGAAGATCTGTTTTTCCTGGTCATGTCTTTGCTTTTTCTTCCCTACAGCATCCATGTTCAAGCATGTATCAGCATCTGGCACAGGGCTGCCTTCTACACAGATACGCCTCTTCTCCTGGGCCTGTGTAGAGTAAGAAGTGGGTTTAGGAGCTATACATGAAGGCTTTCTTGGGAGCCTCATCCTTGCTCTTTTGCCTTTGCTTTATGGTTTTCTAAGCTTGGGGAGAAATTCATCTGGTGGTACACCCAGTCTGTATCAGATCTGCTATCAGAGTGAGACTCTTTACTCCTCAGGAGCTATGTTTAGCAGCTCAAGGGCCATAAATACCCAAAACAGTCTCTGAGAAGCTTCCATTCTGTAAATGCTTGATGAGTGTGATTATTTTCCTAATGTAAAGACAAAGCTTATACTGGTGTGGTTTTTTGCAGCAGTTGCTAAAACACCAAGTGAATTGGTTCTAAAACCTAGTGGCTAGAAATCAGAGGCTCTGGATGTTTGGTAACCCCGCGGATTTTCAGGTCACATCCTCCTCCTCCTGGTCAATAAGACGGTGATTCCTTTGTCTGAGGAGGGGCCTAGATTTGCACCATTTTTTTTTTGTCTTTTTGTCTTTTTAGGGCCGCACCCACAGCATATGGAGGTTCCCAGGCTAGGGGTCCAATTGGAGCTGTAGCCACCAGCCTACGCCACAGCAACACCCGATCCGAGCCGCATCTGCGACCTACACCACAGCTCACTGCAACGCCAGATCCTCAACCATTTTAACAAGCACCTCCTGGTGATTCTGTGGCAAGTTGTTAGTCATATGTTGAGTATGTTGCTAAAAATTTTGAAAAGCAAAAGAACCCTGGTAACTTTGAGAGGTAATATACTATGCAGGTGAAGAGCTTCAATTCTGGAGCCAGATGGCTTGGGATTGAATCTTGGGTCTGCCGTACCTGCTTGTTATCTTAGGCAGTCTACTCTTCTGTAAAATGGGATATGATAGTAGCTACCTGAGGGTGTGGTTATGAGGGCTTGTGAGTTGTAACATATAAAATTGTGATTTGGGTCTGGCTCAGAATAAGCATTCAGCATGTTTTAAGTACTATTGTTTGTTCTTGTCACTTCTGTTTTGATTCTGTGTTTGCTTTCTATGTTGTTTTTGTTTTGTTTTATTTTCATCCTCAGAGTGATCCCTAGGAAAACCTTAGTGAATTTCAGAACTTCCCATAAAGCAGTAGAGAATAGGATAAAAGGACATGAGAAACCGTTGTGTTCACTCTGAAACCACTCAGAGCTGTGTTAATTTCTCTTCCACCCCATGGCAGCTATATGACCATAACTTAAGCATCTGTTTCCCTGTAGTGTCGAGTTATTGTACAGGTAAAGGATGTAAAAGATGAACTTCCTCCTGACATAGAGCAAGCTTTCAATGCATGTTATCCAGTCATATTGTCCATATACATTATATCGAATATACACATGGCACAGAGATAGGGAGAGTGAGAGAGAAAAATTCAGTAATCCAGGTTTAGGAAGAAAGAGACGAGGGGAATTCAGGGAAGTTTTTTCTCAAGAAAGGAGTTTCTAGTCCGTGGTGAATTGGGAAGCTGATTACAAGTTAGCCAGGGTACAGTGGGAGGGAGGGAGAGGTGCAAAGAGTAATTTTAAGAGAAACATGTTTCCCTACTGTGAGGCTGGAAGATATATCGGGGGGGAGGGGGGCGGTCAGGGTTGCTGGGAAGAGCCCAGAGAAATCTAAGAGACAAACTGAAATCAGACCAGCTAGCGCCTAATATGTAAGCCCTGGTAAGGAGTTTGAATTTTATTCTGAGGGTAGTAGGGGGCAGTTACTTTTATAACAAGGAAGTGAGAAGACAAGATATGCATGTTAGAGAAAGTATTCTGCTGCTTGTGTGAAGAATGAACCAGAGGGGACCAGAAGATCGGCAGGAAACCAGGAAAGGAGACTATTGGAGAAATCAGTGCTGGTGCCCCAGACTGAAAGTTTGCAGTTCCCTTTGCCAAAGTCCTGCGGGGAGGCGGGTGAGGTGGCCCTGCAGGCCTGATTCTGGGGGTTAAAAATTAATATCGCCTGAGCCTGATTATCCAGTATGTCCACCTCTGCCCCAAGTAAGTTAGACCCTGGTGGAAGTTGCATTAAGCCTCCTAGGCCACTGGAGTACCATTAAACTCCTGCGTCTGCGTATGAAATGGAATGGAATCTCAGCCTGCAGTCAGCCAGTAAATGAGTATAACTTATGTTGAATTCCAGCTAATGTACAGTCATAGAAGTAGCATGGAGTCTGGAAATTCCCTCGGGTACCATTTAGAGTACTGAACTGTGATTTACTTGGTCAGACCCCAGTGGCCTCTATGTGCCAATATTGCTTCCATGGTCTTTTCTACTTTGTTCCAGGGAATAACTTATGGAATGAAAACATCCATTTTTAAAATATATTTTCTCTATCTTGTTCATTTTCTTGGTGGATGGGGATTATTGAGGTCAGTATTTATTGTTCAAAAATGTCTTGTATAAATGAAAGTAGCAAGTCATAACCTAAAAATGTGTAGTTTAAATGAAAAGAACAAGTCATAACCCAAAGCATGTTTTCCAATCAGATACATGTAATAGTTAAATTAAAGGGTTGTTTTGTTTTTTTTCGCAAAGTATTGATCTTCACACACCTACCCAAAATAAATTGAATTTTTTTACAAGGAATTTTTAAATGTTCATTATAAGTTCGTGATGTATATATTGAATATTAATTGTTCCCTGACACACAAATATGCAGAGTGAGTCATATGCCTATAAAGTCCAATGTTAAAAAATCAAACAAACAACTAATGTTGACTTGATAAGTCCTATGAGAGCCAAACCTAAATCTTAGTCCTTCTCTTGTTCTCACCCCAGTCCATATTTAATGTTTGTTTAATGAATACGTAGTTGCTTCGTGCAGATGAACATCCATATGGGAGGCTTGTCTATTGCAGCCCCAATATTCATAGTAGAATAAGTATATTAGTAGTGTGAGAACTCTCTGCTTATCTGTGATAGGTGTTCCAGGGACCTTCAACAACTGATATTCCCAAAACTTGCAAATGGGGAAACCTCAAGCATGCATCTGTGATGAGTAAATTTAAAACGTTCTTCGGAACTATTTTCCCTTTGTAGTAAAAATAACGAATCCTTGCATCAGGTTTTTAAAGTTCAGAGATGCTTGATAAGTAAGCAGGAAAAGGAATTTTACATAGGCAAAGAGATTAAGTCCTATTTATGTAGTTTGAGACTGTAAACAGGGAAATGATACATAAATTCAGTGGAGACGTTTGGAAATGTTTACTGGAATAAACAGTAACGGTTCTGAACATTTGTGTGTAACTGTGGATTGTGCATTGTGTTTTCCAAAACATTACCTCATTTGATCTGTTTAAGAAGCCTATGAAATAGAGTTTGTGCAGATAGGGAAATTATATCTTAGAGTGGTTAGGTGATTTGTCCAGTCCAAATAGCTCATAAGTAATGCTTGCAGTTGCCAAGGGTTGGGGGAGGGAGTGGGATGGACAGGGTTAGTAGATGCAAGCTGTTACATTTAGAATGGATAAGCAATGAGGTCCTACTGTACAGCACAGGGAACTATATCCAGTCCTTTGTGATAGAACATCATGGAAGATAATATGAGAAAAAGAACGTATATGTATGTGTGACTAGGTCACTTTGCTGTATAGCAGAAATTGGCAGAACGTTGTAAATCAACTATAATTTAAAACAAATTTTAAAAGTAATGAACTGGAAACTCTAATCTGTCTTTTTTGACTCTTAAACTAGTACTTAAATGTTCAGTAGCAAGTAAATAATTGGCATATATTAACCACCACATCATACCTGGAGGCGTCTGTGACCAGTTGTTCACTTTGAAGCCTTTCTCCTTAAACTGCCAACACATTTACTGCCTAGACTGGTTATTTGCTATAACACTATGGTTTTGACAAAAATGGTTTTTCTACTTACAGAAGTAACACAGGTTCTAGGTAGAAAATTTTAAATGTATGTTGGCTCCATCAGTGTATGTGACCCAAATTGCACCCCTCCATAGAGTCTAAGATTTGGGGGCTTTTTTTGTGTGTGTCTTTTTAGGGCTGCACCTGCAACATATGAAGGCTCCCAGGCTAGGGGTCAAATTGGAGCTGTAGCTGCCAGCCTACACCACAGCCACAGCAACGCAGGATAACAAGCCACATCTGCGACCTGCACCACAGCTCACGGCAACCCTGGATCCTTAACTCACTAAGCGAGGCCAGGGATCGAACCCGCATCCTCATGGATGCTAGTCAGATTCATTTCCGCTGAGCCACAACGGGAACTCTTGGAAGCTTTTTACAAATATTTTATGCTTTTAAAAATATTTGTAATGAGATTGCAAAAAAGGTATTTTTACTGCTTTAGTTTTTATTTTAACCAGTTAGTATGAAGCTATGTCAGTAAATGTCATTATGACACTACTTCAACAACTTCATAATATTCATGTTTCCAAATAATACCTATTGAGAACTTGGGGATGCTTTTTCTGTTTTGTTATTGGAAACAACACTAGGGAACATCTTTTCTAACTACCTGGTTGTACAAATCCATGTTTTTTTCTTTAGAGTAAATGCATAGCAATAACATTGCTGGGTTAAACGATATATAAAATTTCTCGAGCATGACCAAATAGCCTAATAACTTGTTCTATTTAAATTGCTATCTTGTCACGTATGAATGCCAATTTTTTACACATTTGCCAATCCCTGATCTTTTTCAAAAAGTCATTGCCAAAATAGTCATAAAAATAGTGCCTTGTTGCTTTGCATGGTTTAACAATAAGATAGTAAAAGATTTCCTCTTTTGTTTGAATCCTGCATAACCCATGAAGACATTCAATAAATAGAATGTTACCTGCACAGCACATGTAATATATAAAACTTGGCTCATGTTCCTCTTTGATTTTTGTTTTTATCAAATACTTCAAGTGCTTTTATTCATTCTTCTGTGAAATGAAATAATCAGCTTGTTCAGAAGGCCACTCAACATGGCAAGTATGTTCTGGAAAGCATTTTGGGTTTTGGGAAGTAGCATCATAGTTTTTGAACTAGCAGAAACTTTGACTTTAACATCTATGAGATCCCGTCATGGCTCAGCGGAAACAAATCTGACAGGTAACTATGAAGATGCAGGTTCGATCCCTGGCCTCACTCAGTAGGTTAGGGATCTGGCATTGTCATGAGCTGTGGTGTAGGTCAAAAACAAGGCTCAGATCCTGAGTTGCTGTGGCTGTGGTGTAGGCCGGCAGCTGTAGCTCCAGTTGGACCCTAGCCTAGGAATCGCCATATGCCACGGTGCAGCCCTAAAAAAGACAAAAAATAAAATTTAAAAAAAAAGAAAGATCATCTAATCTGATCCCATTACTTTACAATAAGCATATTTAATGTAAAGATGTGAAAAATCCTGTCGTGCTTTACAAATTGAAATGGAAGACCTGAAGTCTAATGTTTTCTGCACACATGTTTAATTTTGTCCAGAGTTGATATGAGTTCCTCATGTCCTCCTAAATTTAAACCTCTTTACTTTTTAATTCTTTGTAGTATAGGGAAACTATGCTTGTCAACATTTTAAGAAAACGAAATTTTAGCCACGTCATTGGATTCTGGTTTTTGAAGCTCAACCAAATGCATTTGCAGTAAACTCCAACTCTGCCTTATCTAAAGAATAATTTCCTACATGGGCACATTACACAGCCTAGTCAACCATATTTCTTTTTCATTTTGTTTTAGGTAGCAGTTTTACAACATCATCAGGATTATACACAGGAAATAATTCACTCACAAATTCCTCTGGATTTAACAGTTCACAGCAGGTAATTTAAAAAGCCAATTTAACTTCTGAAATTTGGAAAAAAAAATGCAACAGATGATTTTCTTAGAAAGAAAGATCTGTTTATATTACACTGTAGGTAAGAGCTTTCTGAAGCCTTCCAGGAGTTTTTTTTCCCACCTTTAAGCAAAACCTCTGTAGCAATTTTTTAGGGTGGTATTATTTGGTTTGGGGATTGATTTAATTTTACCTAGTAATGCATCATGGAATAGAAGAAATATGAAGAGTGATCTGATCTTACCTAAAATTTATTTGCAAATCTGCACACACGCATCAGTGCGTGTTCCTTTGTGAATTCCGGGAAGACAGAAACACAAACCTATTCACGCTTATACTCTGGAATGTAAACAGTAAGTGGCAGTGTTCTGACAGGTGACGCTTATGTGCTCTGATTTGGTAGGACTATCCATCTTATCCCAGCTTCGGCCAGGGTCAGTACGCACAGTATTATAACAGCTCTCCATATCCAGCACATTATATGACAGGCAGCAACACCAGCCCTACGACGCCGTCCACAAACGCCACTTACCAGCTTCAGGAACCACCATCTGGCATCACCAGCCAAGCAGTTACCGATCCCGCAGCAGGTAATTACATGCATTTTATTAGTCCTGCCGGCTGTATTTCTGGGGGTTTAAATGCATTTTTCCACAGTCATAGATTCATGCAGTGGTTGCACACTTTTGACAAGTTTTGGCAGGCCCTTAATATAAATCAGGCAGCGTGATTGCGGCATTAACTTTATTTGCATTTATTGTTATTGGCTTAAAAATTTTAATATAAAGTATATAACTTCAAAGGTATGAGATTGAGGTTTTATTTAGTTGTAAATATAGTCAATTTTTAGGATCTATGTATCACTTTTTAGATGCATAATTATAAATATTTAACTATAATTCTTAACTATAATTATAACTAATGTGTTGACCTGTGAATGAGAAAATAAATGACATCCCCTTGAACTTAATGTTTGCCATCATTAAATATTTAATGTTTTTCACAAAACCAAATAGTATCCAAGGGTTGATCATGGACAACAGTAATTCTCTTGGGCCGCCCTTTCCTGTTCATGACCTGCCTCACTGTGAAGGTTCTAACAGGCCATCTGAATTGTGGGCGTTTTTTCGTTCTTCTGAACAAGCCTTGATGGGCCCTTTCATATTTTAAATGAAAGTCTTTTCATCTCTGGAAGTTTTTTTGCTATGTCTTCCATGCTTCTTCCCCTCTGTTAATTCTTTTTGGAATTCTCAATAGTGTATGCTTGATTTCCTGAACTGGTCTCTGCTTATGTTTCTTATGTTTCCTCTTGTACTTCTTGCATCCGTGTTGTAACTTTTTTCCAATGTGGTCTCTCCTTTCATAGATTCTGAGATGAGCTATTATCCTCAAAGAAACAGTGGGGTGGTTTTCCCTTTGCCTTTTATTTTATTCCTAGAGCCAAAGAGTACTGTGTCAGATTAAAAGGGTCTTACATTCTCAGACTTACTTCTATGATGGGATCATAGTGTGATAATTCTAGGTGCTTAGCCCAAATTGGGGCAGGGGTGGCGGGGACTCTTATGTAGTAGATGCTAATTTAAATTTTGACTGTAGGTTTATCTTATAAATCTTAGCAAATGACCCTCCCCCAAACTCCTTTAAAGTGTTTAGTTGTCCACTACATTTTCTCCTAAATGCATGCAAATGCTTTTTTTTTTTTTTCCTAGAATAGGAAGTTAAATCAATTCCTACTCTTGTATTCCAACTAACTATAAATACTGACTCTTTTTCTACTGCACAGCTCACCTCTAAACATGGTTATCCTTGGTCATCGTATTCCATTTACTTTTATTTTAAAAAATTATTTGGATATAATATTTCTCACTTAGTTCACAGGTATAAAAACAGCATTCATAGAACTTCATATACATGTTTTTTCTTTTAATTAGATATCACATCTATTTAATCTCACCAATAGAGAAGGTACTAAATGTATTGTAGAAATTACTGTAGAATTTTCCTCTCTAGTCACATCAGCTTCAAAAGGCATCAAAAGGAAAGATATGGATTGTTCATATTTAGAGATAACTTGTGTTTTTATGTGAACTATCTGTGTCATGCAAGCTTCTTGAGGACCTTGAAGGAATTTTGAAATGAGGATAGCTATGTGAATGAGAAAGAGAAAAACTCTTTAGGGTCTGTAGAATAAGACATTGAGAAAAGAAGACAGAATAATTTTATTTAATTCATTGACAATTTGGTTGTGAGGAGCACAGTATAAACCAGATTTGTGAAGACTTAATCATGTTTCTTAAATGAAGGTTGATTAGAGCTTAAAAAAAAAAAAGGCCATTTGGACATACTACAAAAGTTTACCTCTGAAACTGGACATTATTGTAAGTGAATTTTATGTATATAAGGGATGCCATGTGAACGAGTGGGAATGAGTGGCCATGAAAGTCATGCCAGATGGGAAACAATGCGAAATTATAATTTTTTAAAGGCATTTATAATTTTATTTTACAATTGAATGATCTATTTTAGGCTTTATTTGAATGAAACTTAGTGTTTTAGGTACTTATTTCAATTCCATTATCTTTATGGCTACAGAATAGGAGTAAATTGAACCGGAGAGAAAATGGTATTTTTCATATTTTTGATCTTTCATATTTTTTATATTTTAGTATTTTTTTATATTCACCATTTTACCCTAAAATTCATGTGCATGTGTAACTTGTATTACATAGTTAGGAGTGGAAAGTTCAATGAGTTTACACAGCGAAAAAGAAATGTGGATTACTTTAAAAATTCAAACAAGATTTAGTCTTTTTTTTTTTTTAATAGCATTTGTGGTAAGATTGTAGATTCAACCTAAGTTGTTTGACACTAACTTTCCTTTCTTACTAGTCATGGATAAAAATTATAGATTTATCCTTCTTAATGAAAAGGAAGTGTTGATGATAAAGTACATAAAGATCATTAAAGAATTAGAAGGAATGATTTATTACGTGTAGCCTAATATTTTTGTTTTGAAATTGAGTAAAAAGTAGTTAAACTAATGAATGTCTTTTTGTTGAAGTTATTTCAGGTATTTTTTCTTTTAATTTTAATGGTCTATTGGGTTCAAAGTCAGTATTTCCTAGTACTGGAGAAAATACATTGTCAGATCTTATGTGTGACCAAGTTTTTGCCTTTGAGTTTCCTGGAAATTATGCAGCATCAGTGAATCCACAGTAGATGTTCTCCCCTATTTTGATATCTGTTCTTTATTGTTCATAGATTGGTTATGTCATAATGAACAAATAAGATAACCTTGTAAGGTTTTCCAGGGCAAACATGCAAGGACCCATTTGTTTTTAATAGTGCATTTTATTTTATTTTTTTCCATTTTTTTATTACTCAAATGAATTTATCACATCTGTAGTTGTATAATGATCATAACAATCTGATTTCACAGGATTTCCATCCCACAGCCCAGGCACATCCCCCCACCCCCCAAACTGTCTCCTCTGGAGACCATAAGTTTTTCAATGTCTGTGAATCAGCATCTATTCTGCAAAGAAGTTCAGTCTGTCCTTTTTTCAGATGTCAGTGAAAGCACTGGATGTTGGTGTCTCATTGTATGGCTGACTTCACTTCGCATGATAGTTTCTAGGTCCATCCATGTTGCAAAAAATGCTGGTATTTCGTTCTTTTTAATGGCTGAGTAATATTCCATTGTGTATATGTGCCACATCTTCTTGATCCACTCTTCTGTTGATGGACATTTAGGTTGTTTTCATGTCTTGGCTATTGAAAAGAGTGCTGCAATGAACACTGGAGTACATGTGTCTTTGCAAGTCATGGTTTTCTCTGGGTAGATGCCCAGGAGTGGGATTGCTGGACCAAATGGGAGTTCTATGTTTAGTTTTCTGAGGAATCTCCATACTGCTTTCCACAGTGGTTGACCAATTTACAATCCCACCAACAGTATACTAGGGTTCCTTTTTCTCCACACCCTCTCCAGCACTTATTGTTTGTAGACTTTTGGATGATGGCCATTCTGGCTGGTGTAAGGTGGTACCTCAGAGTGGTTTTGATTTGCATCTCTCTAATAATGAGTGATGCTGAACATCTTTTCATGTGTTTCTTGGCCATCTGTATGTCTTCTTTGGAGAACTGTCTGTTTAGATCTTCTGCCCATTTTTTGATAGGCTTGTTTGTTTTTTTGGTATAGAGCTGCAGAAGTTGTTTATAAATTTTGGAGATTAATCCCTTGTCCGTCGATTCACTTGCAAAGATTTTCTCCCATTCTGTGGGTTGTCTTTTTGTGTTGTTTAGGGTTTCCTTTGCTGTTCAGAAAATTTGAAGTTTGATTAGATCCCATTCGTTTATTTTTCTTTTTATTGTCAATACTCTGATAGGTGGATCTGAGAAGATGTTGCTGTCGTTTATGTCAGAGAGTGTTTGGCCTATGTTTTCCTCTAGGAGTTTGATAGTGTCTGGTCTTATATCTAGGTCTTTAATCCATTTGGAATTTATTTTGGTGTATGGTGTTAGGGAGTGTTCTAATTTCATTCTTTTCCATGTGGCTGTCCAGTTTTCCCAGCACCACTTATTGAACAAGTTGTCCTTTTTCCATTGTATATTCTTGCCTCCTTTGTCATAGATTAGTTGATTGTAGGTGCTTGGGTTTAATTCTGGGCTTTCTATCCTGTTAGCCCAGAATAGTGCATTTTAGAAATTATATGAGCAACGGTAATCTTTCAAGTCCGTATTGTACCATATTACTTATAAATATGTGCCTCCTCATGAATCAAGTTCAAAAATTATTTTGTAATGAAATATTGAAAACCATCATCTCCTTTCATGAGACATGTGTAATACATGAAAAATAATGTAACTTGAATGTAAAAGCTTAATCTCAAAATTTAAAAAGTTAAAAACAGGGCCTTTGCATTCATTTTTTTTTTAAATGAGTTTTATTAGTCATGCAGTGATTGTGGGTTAAAATAAAATTTACATTCTCTGGAATCCATCTACATAGTGAGAAATATAGATTTATCTGATCATTCAGCAACACTTTAATTTACTTGCTGGACTGAAGAAAATAGTGCCTATTCTTCAACTTGCAATACCAGCCTCCCCCCTCCAATGAAAGAACATCTTGGGTGCTTCCAATTTTGACAGTTATAACTAAAGCTGCTATAAACATTTGTGTAGGTTTTTGTACAGACACAAGTTTTCAACTCATGTGGGTAAATAACTAAGAGTGATGGTTGGGTTGTATGGCAAGAGTATGTTGAGTTTTATAAGAAACTGCCAAAATATCTTCCAAAGTGGCTGTATCAGTCTGTGTTTCTGCCAGCAGGAATGAGAGTTCCTGTTGCTTCTCATCCTCACCAACATTTGGTGTCATTGTGCAGATTTTGGCCCTTCCACTTGGGGTGTTGAGGTATCTAGTTGTTTTATTTTGCACTTTCCTAGTGAAATATGTTGCGTATATTTTCATATAATTATTTGGCATCTTTTATCTTCTTTAGTAAGGTAGCTGTTCAGATCTTGTGCTCACTTTTTAATCACATTGGTTGCCTCCTTATTATTGAGTTTTAAAGGTTTTTTAAATTTTTTGGATACGGGTTCTTTATCAGATATTGTTTTGCAAATTTTTTCTTCTAGTCTGGATCTTATCTTTTCATTCTCTTAATATTATATTTGCAGAGCAGAAGTTTTTAATTTGAATGAATTCCATCTTATCATTTTTTTCTTTCATGGAACATGCATGTATCTAAAGACTCATTATCTACTATATTGTCTATTATGCATGTATCTAAAGACTCATTGCCAAACCATGGGTTTTCTCTTATGTTATGATGTAGAAATTTTGTAGACATAGAGTTGTTCATAATATTCCTTTATTATCTTTTTAATGTCCACAGGATTGCCAGGGATGACTCCTCTTTCATGTCTGATGTTAATAATTTGTGTCTTCTCTCTTTTTTGTCTTAGTTAACCTGGCTGCAGCTTTATTGTTTTATTGACTTTGTCAAAGAGCTTTTAGTTTCATTGATTTTTCTCTGTTTTCCTGTTTTCAATTTTATCGACTTCTCTGATTTTTGGTATTTCTTCTGCTTACTTTTGATTTAATTTGCACTTCTTTTTTCTACTTTTCTAAAGCTTGAAGTTTAGATGATTGATTTTAAATCTTTCTTCTTGTCTAATATACACATTCAGTGCTATGAAATTCCCTCTCAGCACTGCTTTTGTTGCATCTCACAATCTTTGATAGGGTTTGTTTGCTTTTTTTTTTTTTTCATTTTCACTTAGTTCAAAATATTTGTATTTTCTTTATCATTGAAAGTTTCCCTTTCAAAGAGGCATATATTTATAAATATTTTATTGAAAAAAACTCTACGAATTTGATATATTATTTGTCACATTCATTCAGTTAGTCACATCTTCCCAATTAAGTGCTTTCCTTTTGTTAGAGAATGTATTTAGTATCTGAGAGAAGAGCATTATGTGGTACATTTAATTTCCACTATCTGTATAAGACAATTTTGGTCACAGTAAACAATTCAAATCTAAAATTGTAATTTCATATCAAAAACAAATCCAGGATTAATTTTTAAATGGTAGATTTCATTTTAAATTTCTTCTAAATTTTTAAAAGGTATTTTTTAAATTATAAATTTTTTTTTAAAAGTTTTCTTTTCCAAAGTTAATGATTTTTTTCTGTCTTTAAAAATATACAGAGGTAAGAAAAAAGAAAAAGGCATTTTAGGATGTTTTCTTTTTGTGATAATATCTTAACTCTCATTATCATCTCTTGGCCACTGAAGTGTGAAAACTGTATTATTTCCTTGTACTGAACCCTAAAATCTTAAGGCATATTGTTACCAATATAACAATACATTTTTTTCAAAAAAGTGATAAAAATTATTTAACCACTTGTGAGTAATTCATGAATGGATTTTTTTTTAAAGATTTTCCTACAAAGAACACAAGTCATTCTTTTAAAAATGTTCTTTATCATATGACATATATATACGTACACATATATATTTAATTAAAATAGGAACACTCATTTGTAATCCATTTACTGTACTATAAAATAATTTGGCTTGAAAACATTTTTCTTGTCCAAAATCTCCTAGAGCATCTCATGATTATTATGACAGTGCTCATAATAATAAAATAAAATAAAATATAAAAATACAGTTATTATGTTAAAAGCTTTATATTATATTACATGCAGTCTTATCAACAAACCCATGGAGTAGGTACTATTTGTCTCCATTTTACAGGTGAGGAAAATGAGGCACATGGCTCTTGAATGCTCAATGTATGTTAGGTATTATTAAGTTAATTAAGAATTTTGAAGCCAAATTCTTATGAATGGACTATTCACTGTAACATATTTTTAAAAATGATACACAGCAATCAGAGAGCGGGGCAAGAGTAAATGATAGATAAATGTTTTAGGTTAATGTGGAATAAAAACTATTAGGAATGAATTTTGGTGCAGATGCCACAGAAAAGTTCATTTTTCAAAGGATTTGTCCATTTGAATTTCTAAAAACAACAACAAAAAAAAACCTTGATGTCGAAATCTACCTTTTCATGCTCTGACCGCATGCAGACAATTTACTGGTAAAGGTATGTACATGAATCTTGCCAATATTGAATTTCAAGTGACGGAGGAAAAATCAGTTATAAGAGGGAATTCAATATGCATGGGAAACCATTTGTTCCCTCTGCTTCTTTGATCCTTGCCAAGGCACAGGAAAGTAGAGCAAAGCGCATGAAAAACAGGGGAACATTCTTGTGCAAAGTGGCAGGAGAGCGCTGAGCTCTCAGAGGAATTCAGTGTGACAGGCTGAAAAGCTAAACTGCCAGCCCTTTCCCTGTGAAAGCAGGAAATTTGGGCCACATCTACACTACCTACCATATCTGTTAGCTGCAGACAGGATCCCAAGCTTTCCAAAAGACTCCATCTTGACTCCTGCATTTTGCCAAGTGAGCGGTTTTGCAAATCCTTCGGCCATCCTTGCTCCTTTTCACAGATGCCTCCTGGACTTCGGAGAATCTTGCAATTTGTTCAGCCCGAAAAAGCAACTATTTCAGCAGAACAATTTTAACGAACACTTTAGAAACATTTGTCAGCAAAACAAATATTTGTATCCGAAATAGCCAGGCTATTAGAATGTGAGAAAACAAAGCAGATGTTTGTTTGGGGTTGTTGTGTTTGATTGTCCTGATGGCATTTGTTTTCTTTCTTTTTCCCACTCCCCTCCCCCACCCCAAGGGGATGTACAGTGTTAACCTTAATGAGATTATAAAATTCTTGGAAGTAAAATTCACCCTTTGTTTTATATTGCTTGGAATGTGATAAAAATGAATTGCCTTACCTTTGAATTTTGTTTCTAAGAAGTGAAAATTTTAGTGTTTCAGCATTTACTTATTGGCTGCCTCATTACTAGTTTGTTTAATTTTTTTCAGTTAGATGGCCTGAAATCAGGATGCCTTATGCAATCAATTTTAGTACACTTGGATTCCAATATGTACCAGTTTCTTATATTTATATAAAACGTGATCTTTATATAAATGATAAAAATAAGCACATAGTACTGTGAGCTAATTAGTTTACTAACCTCCCAAGCATTTATTATTTTATCTTCTCTTGTAGCTAATTGAGTCAGTGTTTCAGCAAAGTATTAAATATCCCATGGAACCAGCACAAATCAGTGTCATAGGTTCCCTTGTTTAAGTTGAAGGACATCAGCATTCACTGATTCAGGTTTTTTTTTTTAATTCTTTGTTAAAGGATAGTTGATTTACAATGTTCCTTCAATTTCTGCTGTACAGCAAAGCGACCCAGTCGTACATATACATACGTTCCTTTTTTTTTTTTTTTTTTGATATATCCTCCATCATATTCAGGGAACTGATTCAGTTTTTTAACTGGAAATGGTTGGGGAAAGGACGTAGAAAGTTATCAGTGTTTGCTATCCCTTTACCTCATTAATTGGGACTGGATGGTTTAGTGGATAAGTTTTAGATTATCTTTTAAATAAAGGTAATATTGATGATTAATGGCTATCAATTTTATTCTTAGCTTGATAGCCAAAAAAAAAAAAAACTTTAATGAGTGGTTTTTTTAAATTTACTGATTAATGAGCATGGGACAAAATTATAAAGGCCCACAGGGGTTTACAGAGAAGAGTAAAACCCTCTTCATCTTCAGCACCCAGCCACTCAGTTTCTTTCAGTAAAATTTCTTTTTCTTTAATGACTTATTTTTTCCATTATAATTGGTTTACAGTGTTCTGTCAGAATTTCTCATATGTCCTTTTAAGGATGCAATTAAACATACACATAGCACCTGCCTCTGAGAACTTTTTTCCCCATGTTCAAATGGGTATACTTTTTTTTTTAATTGAAGTATAGTTGATTTCTAGTGTTGTGTTGAGTATGTGTAGTTTTTGTTTTTGTTTTCCTTTTTAGGGCTGCACCTTTGGCATATGAAATTTCCCAGGCTAGGGGGTGAAGCAGAGATACAGTTGCTGGCCTATGCCACAGCCACAGCCACGCCACATCCTTAATCCAGTGAGGAGGGCTGGGTATCCAACCCACGTCCTCAGAGATACTAGTTGGGTTCATTACCACAATGGGAACTCCAAGCATGTATGCCTGTAGTTTTCTTTTTCCTTAAAGATAATAGCACACTATACATACTATTTTGTAACCTACTGTTTCGCTTAGTAATATACAGAAAAAAATTCAACATGTAGTTTTGTTTTGTTTATATATTTTGAGCACTTACTATGTGCCGAGCATCATCTTAAGCACCAGGCATGTGTGAACTTGGTCCATTCCCACCCAAGTCCAGGAGGGAAGCAGTGTCCCCATCATCCCCATTTTACAGGCTGGGAGGCTAAGGAGAGTCAGTGACAACTCTGGATTTAACATCTGGAAGCTTGGCTTTAAGCTTGAGTGCTTCATCAGAGAAGCATACTGCTTCTTCAAATAGTGTGTCTAAAATTTCAAACAAGCAGAAAAATGAAAATGTCAACAGAGAGTCCTAGAGGTAGTAGCTGTATGGTGTTGATTTTCTTTAATCATTTGTGGCTTCTATGAGTGTAATCACTCAGCAAAGGCATCTATTAGGAGACATTCAGTTAAATATGTGTTAAAAGCTTTAAGGAGCTCTTTTTGCTGATAAAATAACATAGGTCTGAAATGATAGGGACGCAGTATGTTCTGTAGCTAAGATGATCTTGTACTGTGTTTCCTGAATGATAAGATCAGCTTGTGGGTCTCTTGAATGATCCCACAACCAGTTGTACACTCTCTCTGAGCTCCCACTTTCCTGATCTGCTCTGTCCCTACTCCCTGTTTATGCTGTTTCATGATCCGCTGCCATGGCCCTGCTGAGGAAACAATTTTCACAACACCTCTGTAGTCATCCCCTCCCCTTTCCCCGTAAGGACCTCCTTCTCTACTCTGCCAGCTTTTGTCTATTTTTTCTTTACATCTCCACTCACAGTTCACGGTTGATGGGCACTAAGTATAGGGATCATGATTTTCTCAACTCGGGGACAAAGGAAGCCGTCCGTTTTAAAGAGAAAGCAGGCATCTTAATCTGGTATAATCACCTTCTAGCACTTTTGAAAATATTTCCATGACTCCACACACTTCACCAAGTACTTCTTTGGAGAATTAAACTTGCATGTTCTTCAGAGCCATTATTTAAGACAAATTTGACTATTTTTCACTTTTGTGTAATGGCTGATATTTGAGTACAATTTTCCAATGTTGTACGTTGTACGTGTGTGGTTTCCACCTGGCTTGTTGATTGACTTGATAATCACAGCTGGGTTTGGAAGTCACGTCTACCGTTGTTTCTGTGAGAAAACAGCTTCTGAATTTGACTCAACTGATTTAAAAATATTTAGCTGATTTGAAAATTGACAAGTCTCTTTTACAAATCCACTTCAGTGAGAACTTAAACCTGAAGCAGTTGACCAATAGGGCAGCTTTGAATCTTAAAGGTAGCTCCGATTCAACCCCTAGCCTGGGAACCTCTAAATGCTGCAGGTGTGGCCCTAAAAAGCAATACACACACACACACACATATGTATATATATATGCATAGGTGTATACACACACACACTGAGAATCTTTTTAAAAATTTTTTATAATTTTATTTAATTTTTTTAGGGCCACACCCACAGCATATGGAAGTTCCCAGGCTAGGTGTTGAATTGGAGCTGCAGCTGCCAGCCTACACCACAACGTGTGATCTGAGCCACATCTTCGACCTACACCACAGCTCATGGCAATGCCAGATCCTTAACCCATTGAGTGAGGCCAGGGATTGTACCCAGATCCTCATGGATACTAGTCGGGTTCATTTTGCTGAGCCACAACAGGAACTCCTTCACTGAGAATTTTATATGATGTAATGTAGTGTATTCAAGGCTTTGATGAGGTTGTTTGTTTTTTGCCAAGACAGATAGCTCCTACTTTAAAAATCTCCCTGTACAGAATTATGTTCACACTGTCTGGCAGGTCACTCTGAAGGCTTATTGGCCCATTACTTCACAGATCTGTGTGGATTCTAAGTAACTTTCTGAAGACTGCCATGGGCCTTCTTCAGGGCTGTGGCCTTCCACTTGGGAATCTTCCCTGATTAGATCTCTTCATTTTCATATGAGAATGTCATTTCCATCTCAGAACAGCTAACTTAGTAACAAGTTTATGAGTTTCCTCTTAACTCAGCAGCCAAGACTTTACTCCACTCAGGAGTTCCTGTTCTGACTCAGTGGGTTAAGGACCTGTGTTGTCTCTGTGAGGATGCGGGTTCAATCCCTGGCCTTGCTCAGTGGGTCAAGGATCCAGCATTGTTGCAAGCTGCAGCATAACTCGAAGATGCGGCTTGTATCTGTGTTGCCATAGCTGTGGTATGGGCTGCAGCTGCAGCTCTAATTCACCCCCTAGCCTGGAAACTTCCATATGCTGCAGGTGCAGCTGTAAAAAAAAAAAAAAAAAATCTCTCCACTCCAGGGAACTCATCAGTATAACCTCCTACTTTATTGCTATCTAAAAGTCAAGTAGAAATTTGATGCTGTGGGTTGCCAGAAGGGTAAATGATGGTCCTATTCTTCTAGATAGTTTCAGTTTTACCCTTAAAATATGCAAGATGCTTGGACATCAGTGCTTTGTGCTCTGAAGTGCCAATCAGCTATGTGGAGTGGGTGTGATCAGCCTTAGAAGTTAGAGTCTTGTGAATCATGGTGTTTTATTTACCATGAGAATACATTCCTGGCATCACACAGCACCTTCTCAATGAGCAATCCCACAAGGCATCTCCACCTTGTCTTTGCACTAGGAACACCTATGTAATTGGTTTCTCTCACCCTCTGTACCCTATGAGTTTTTGAACTATTTGTGCCTCTGCCTGTGTTGACTGCAGACCTTCGGGCAAGCAAACCTGTGCTGGCCGCACTTCCGCTGGCCTTATTTTGTTTACGTTTCCCACCTTAGTTTTTCTTCTGATGTACCACTCATTGTTTTTTAAAGATGCTCTGCAGTCACCATGTATATTTTCAGTGGGTATCTTAAATCCTTTCTGGAGAAAGGTAGGAGATACATTTCTCAGAAGACAAAATTAACAATTAAGATGTTTTATTCAAGTATAAGGACCAGGAGTACCCATTGTGGTGTAGTAGAAACGAATCCGACTAATATTCTTGAGGTTGCAGGTTCGATCCCTGGCCTTGCTCAGTGGGTCAGGGATCTGGTGTTGCTGTGAGCTGTGGTGTTGATTACAGACATGGCTTGGATCCTGTGTTGCTGTGGCTGTGGTGTAGGCTGGCAGCTGTAGCTCCAATTTGACTCCTAGTCTGGGAACCTCCATATCCTGTAGGTGCGCTCCCCTCACCCCCACCCCCCGCAAAAAAAAAGAAAAAAAAAAGTATAAGGGGCAGGGAAAAGATTCAGCACACCATTCCATGCTCAGGAAGCACCTGTTTTGCACATAACATTACAAGCATCTTTTCAGTGCCACCATGTTGGTTAATAGGTGCACATAAGCCTCTTCAAGAGTCACATAAGTGTGGCCTCCCAAGAGCACCTACCTCTCCATCTTTTCTTCTCTCTGCTCCAAGTCTTATACCTTTCCATGTAATTAATAGGCTTGTATTCATTTCACTTCAACTCATTTGTATAAAAATGCATGTTGCCAGTTGTAACATGCTTCCCAAATGTAAACGTTCATTTTCTCTACCACTGACATCATTTTCAATTTCTGCAGTTTCTTTCTTTTCCATCCCCAATGATATTTTAAATGTTCTGAGCATTCTAAGAACTTTCCTTCTGAGGAATCTGTTTCTCATCCAGTTTCCCATTTAATGTTTTTCCCGATGTCTCCGATTCAGTACATTTGTTCCTGTAATTACCTCCCTTGACTCAGCTTGGATATTGATAAAGATTATAGAGGGAGCACATTTCTCTTGAGATTTATTCCTTGATCTTGCCATTAAATTTTTCTACACTGTCCTCCAGTGGAAGGAAAGGCAGAAAGCATGGTTTCTCCTACTGCTACCTTTAAATAAGGGTTTAATGAGGTTCTTCAGCATTTCCTTAGCTATTGATGGAGCATCTCTTAATTACAAAGTACCCTTAGGTTCAGTGGGGATACAGTGAGCAAGAGGGTTAGTCTCTGTCCCTAGGAAGCATTCTGTGTGAACAGCCAACCCTAATTTTAAACAAGGTCCTGCTAGAGAAGCAGCAGATTGCTCCAGAAGAATACAGGAACCAGAGATTTCTTATGTAAAGTGTTTGGAGAAAAAGCTAATAAAGGGGGTGAAATATATCCTTAGCATCAAATGTGAATGAATCAGGAACAGAAGATGAGGAAGGGATATTCATCCAAGGCTAGAAGTGCAGACTTTTTTTTTTTTTTTGGCTTTTTAGGGCTGCACCCATGGCATGCACCCATGGCATGCCTAGGGATCGAATAGAAACTGCAGCTGCCAGCCTACACCACAGCCACTGGCCTAGGCCACAGCCACAGAAATGTGGGATCCACGCCATGTCTGTGATCTACACTACAGTTCGTGACAACGCTGGCTCCTTAACCCACTGAACAAGGCCAGGGATCCTCATGGATACTAGTCAGATTCCATGACCACTGAGCCATGGATACTAGTCAGATTCCATGACCACTGAGCCATGATGGGAACTCCTAGACTCTTTTAAATGAGCTCAGTGATGGCATCATTTCCATCAGAACAAACTTAAACTATATTTAAATTTCACTGAAGGATGAAAATATTTTTAAGCTGGAAGATCATTTTTTTAATTGTCTTTACCATAAGGTGACTTTGAACAATGCATTTCACATGGCAGCATTAATATGTTGTGCAGAATATTTCAGCATTAAATTATCTTATATAATCTTCATGATGGTACTATCCTCATTTTACTGCTGAAAAAGCTGACGTCCAGATAATGTGCAGGTAATTATTTAAATGACAAGTTAACCTCACCGTTCAGATTGTACTGTCTGGATTTGTCAGTTATGCTGTCCACTAAGATGAAATTGGAAATGCTTGGTTTTCTGTATTCTGTCTTGGAAGTTGGAGAGAATGCAGAGATGGACCAGAAATTTCAGGATCCATCCCCTCACAGGTGGATTATTTCCCTAACATTGAAAGAGAAGGAGGTCACATTTTCAGTGCAGGTTCCAGAAACCATGCAGCTAAGCCTTGGTCCTGGGTAGCTCTTCTCCTCCAGTTGCAAACCTCCTGGAGAGGTGTTGGCTAAGCCTCCCCATCGGGGAGCCCATCAGAGCCTGGACCACCTGTCTGTGTCCTCATCACTACAAAGCAAGACTTCTGGCTTGGAGAAGTGATGCTCTCCTTGAGAAAAGTCACTTCGGGTCCAGTCAGGTGTGTGAGGCAGAAACGGCAGGTAGAATGAGAGAGATCATCTCAAAGCCTAGAGGAAGCCCTGACTAATCTGTTTTCCACTTTTCCATCCGAACATGGCCTCACTTTTACTGTGAAGGTTAAGGTCTACTCCTAAGTCTGTCCTGGATGAAGGCAGTTGAACCCAGAAGGTAGAATAAGGAAGCAGGTTCTCCTCCCATCAGATCCTCCCTGAATGAGCCACATTGATTGATAAATGCTCACCTGTGATACATTCCTTAAGAGAGTGTTTAAAATTAAATTTTCCATTGGGGATTATCAGTGATCATGTGTATCTTGTGAACCAGGGATGTTCCCTATGCCAAATTGTTAGTTTATCCCATGACAGATGTTTATTGATTCTCTGGAATGTTCCAAACACTGTTCTAGACACAGGGTCCTTGGCAGTGAACAAAATAAAGTCTCTGCCCTGAGGGAGTTTACATTCTACCAGGGGATTCAGATAATAAGTAAATACAAAATGCATCTGTGGGGGTTGCTGTTGTGGCTCAGCAGGTTAAGGACCCAACTAGTCTCCATGAGGATGCAGGTTCGACCCCTGGCCTCACTCAGTGGGTTAAGGATCTGGCATTACCATGAGCTGTGGGCTAGGTTGCAGGTGTGACTCAAATCTTGTGTTGCTCTGGCTGCAGTGTAGGTCTGCAACTGCAGCTCTGTTTCGATTCCTGCCTGGGAATTCAAGTGAGGCCATGAGAAAAACAAACAAACAAACAAAACCATGCTTCTTGTAGTCAGAAGTGCCTGGAAGCCTGACATGCGTGTAAAGAGAATAGAGTTAGGGGAGGTGAACTATTTCAGAAGAGGGGTCTGGTGGGGTGACATTTTAGCAGATCCCAGAAGAGGTGAGGAGAGAGCCACCTTGATATCTGGGGGAGGAGGGACCATGCCTGGTAGATGCAGAGAGTGGCAGGAAAGCCAGCATGGTTGGAGCCCCTTGAGAGAGAGGAGTGGTCAGGGGCAATACTAGAGAGGCCAGATCACAGCAGGCAGGTGGGTCTCAGAGGACCTTGGGTTTTATCTTAAGGTGAGAAGTATTTAAATAGAAAATGACACAATGTCCTGACATTTTAAAGGAATCTGTCTGGTTGTTGGACAGAGAATGAGCTGCAGAAGATGGGGCCTGGGGCCATCACATGGGAGAAGATTCCCGGGGTCCATGGTATAAAGGGGGCCAGGCTTGGGTGCTCTGGGTGGAGGTGGTGAAAACAGTCAGACTTGAAAGAGATAAGAAAGTAGGAGAACCACCAAGATTTGTCAGTGGATTGACTGTGAGAAGTAAGAAGAGAGGAGTCATTAGGGACAGTGTGGGGCTCAAACTGCCAGAAAAGTGCATTTGCCATTTATTGATGGGGAAAATGGTCAGAAGAGAAGGTTGTGTGGAGGGAATCAGGATTTCTATTTGGCACATGTTAAGTTTGAAATGGCTGTTAGAAATCCAAGAGTTCTCTGGTGGCCTAGCAGTTAAAGGATTCAGCATTGTCACTGCTGTGGGTCAGGTCACTGAAGTGGCATGTGTGCAGTCTCTGGCCTGGGAACTTCTGTATGTGGAGGGCATGGCTAAAAAAAAAAAAAGAAAGAAAAAGAATTCTAAAGAGGAGATGGCAAATAAGTTGTTGGATAAATAAGTCTGGTATTCATAGGATAGTTTGGGACCTAAATTTGTCAGTCAGCACCACAAATGCCATGTAAAAATGAGGTACCTGAATGAGTTGACCAAGGCCACAAGTGTAGATAGAGCTAAAGGAGGTATAGGGCCAGGGGAAGGATGGGGCCAAGGGAAGTAAGCATTGTATGAGTAAGGTGATCTGTGTGCAATACTGGTGAAGGCTTGAAAAAGAATGCAGGGAGTTTGCATTGTGGCTTAGTGATAACCAACCTGACTAACATCCATGAGGATGTAGGTTTGATTCCTGGCCCCACTCAGTGGGTTAAGGATCTGGCATTGCTGTGAGCTGCAGTGTAGGTCACAGACACGTCACTAAGGATCTTGACAAAGGGGAGTATTGGAGGAGGGATGGAGGAAGTAGCATGAATGGAGTGGATTCAGAAGGAAATGGGAGGGGAGGAAATTTACACAGCAGACATTCATGGTTCTTTCCATTATTTTCACTATACTCTGCAAGTGGATAAATGGGGCAGAAACTAGAGGGAGAAGTCGGGGGTGTTTTTTTTTTGGGGGGGGGGGACAGGAAATACATTCAGTCTGTAGGTATAGGTGAGCAATCCAGAAGACAGGGAATGCTGGCTGAAGAAGAAGAGGGGGCTGGGGTCTCCTGCCCAAATGAGGGGTTGGCCTTGGGAACCCAGAAATCCATCCATCCTAGCAAGAGGGGAGCCAGACCATTAAAAGTACTGTCAGGTGGGTTTGCCAGGCATAGAAAGTGTGGAGAGTGGGCACTTCTGTTTTCTCAGTGAATGAGGTGGCAGGTTTCATGCTTGAGGCTGCAAGACTCGGTCTTGAGTGGCAGGTTTTCCCATGCTGTCCCTCAACAAGTCAGGAATACGGGCAGCACGGAGGTTCTGGGAGATTGCCCAGCATGCGTGACATAGATGGTCTGTCTTTGCCCATAATCCCAAGGTGGTGTTTCCTTCACTGGCTCAAGGGTTTGTGTTATGGGACAGTTACAGGTAGGACTCGCTCCATAGCACAATGAAAATGCAGACCCTTTGCTCACAGATCAAGACCTTCCAAAAGGCACAACTGAGCATCCAACCACCTGTGGGGCCCCTCTGAGCACATGGCTGTGGAGGTGGCCCGATACAGAGACACCAGTGAAATCTGCTCAAACACAGCAGTGGGTGGTAGACTAGGGTGCTGTCCAGAGCTAGGACTTCCTGAGAATAGAGCTTTGTATGTTTACCTTTCTTTCAGAAGCTTACCAAAGAAAGGTCAAATTCAAACAGGGGAGTTGCCATCATCACAGATGAGGAGATGGAGGTACAGCGGGGTTCCACGAAAGAGAGCAGAAAATGCATCAGAACATCTTAGAACCCTTTATCGCCAACACTCACTAGGGATGCCCCCCGAGTCAGAAGTCCCCACATCACCAAGAGTGGGAAGGGGATGGTGGAAAAAGTGAAACACGGCAACATCAGAGGTTGCAGTCCATTATCAGTATGGATGTGGTATTAATAATGATCAGTTTATTTTAAAGACCTAAGAAAATTCCTCCCATTCATTCCTCAAACTCTTATATTGAAATTTGAATGGAAGATTAGGTCCAGGGCAAGGATAAGATGACCAATTTTGTAGCTGCTTTAAAATGGACTTCTTTCAAAGATTGTTTTCCAAAAACAACGTATAATGGCTTTTTTGAAGAAGTTTTCCAACATTGTTCCCCTTTCATTAGAGAAAAAGACTTAAGCTGAATGTGTTGTGTACGTATATGTCCATCCTCTGCTGTGAGCCTTCGTTTTCTATGGTAGTGATTCTCTCACAGGACCGTGATGATGTGACATTTAAGCCACCACTGGAATTTCTTTAGAGTTTTGAGAATATTCAGAATTTCAGTTTTCAACTCTAAGGATCTCTGAGTCTGGAGCTTGATTCCAGGCTGACTTACAGGAGGGGAGAATCTCTTTTACGGTGTTGTCAGAGGACTGGGGAGGGTTTGGGTAGCAACATGTGTCAGATGCAGTTGTCAGAGGTCACTGTAAGTCAAGGGACAGCTAAGTGATCAGTGTGAAAGGCATACACACCACTTTTCCATTTGGCCTTTCCCCTAAATTTCTGAATTTTCCTGTACAGTCTTCCCTCTGTATCCTGGGGGATTGGTTCCGCCACGTGCCCTCCACCCCGTACCAAAACCCATGGGTGCTCACGTCCCTTTTATAAAATGACATAGTGTTTGCATGTAACTGATGCACAGCCTTCTGTATACTTCAGACCACCTCTAGACTATTTATAATGCCTGGTTTAGTGAAAATGCTATGTAAATAGTTGCCAGTGCATGGCAAATTCAAGTTTTGCTTTTTGGAACTTTCTGGAATTTTAAAGATATCTTTGATCTGTGGATGCTAAACTTGAGCATACAGAGAGCCGACTGTATAGTGAACAGCATGGCTTGACCATGGCAGGGCCCTTGAATGTTTCTGTCCTCAGAAACAAGCTTAGCTTGTTAGCAGTGCCACTGGTGCCTTCCTGCTCCTGTCATTTGTGGTTGTGTCCTCCAGATTCAGTAGACAGGTGTCCCCAAGGTCACATACCTGGAGCAGGGCCCATCTTAGAGCAGTTTCCTTAGGCTTGGTGCCCGCATGGAGATCTGTTTTGTTGGAAATGGAAACACAAAATGCCTCCCAGGATGGAGGTATCTGGTGCCTGTATTAACCCAAGGAGAATCTGTTTTGCATGTCAGTTTACTGTGTTCATGAGAAAAACAAAATCTTCTACCCTCCTCCTGCCTTGTTTGCATATTCAAGGTAGGGGTGTTTTGATAACATGATGGCTCAGCTCTCTTACCACCTGCGATACTTTTTCAAAAGTATATATTAAATTCCGTTTCTACTTATTATCAGCTTCCCCAAATGAGCACCTTATTTTGAACCTTGTCCTCCAATTTGTTCAGCAACTGTGTTTCACTTACCATATTTACCACACAATTGTAGCATTTGATGTCTGCATCAGTTTTGAAGCATCTCCAACATCTCCCAGTTAAAACCATGTATTGCTATTCTGCACTTAATGAAATAGTAACAACTTTTTAAAAACAGTAACAACCAATGCCTGTAAGGCTGTAGTAAAACTGGCACAGTTTAAATGGATACAGTCCTTTGGAAAACTGGCAAGATGTGTAAGAAAGTAGGTAACATTTTGAGGGAACCTTGAGAAATAAAGTCCAACAAGGAATCTGGATTAAAATTTACAGTAGGCAGTAAATCCTGCTGGTGTCGAAGGGTTGGAGTTGCCTGAGGTATTTTAGACCAATTAGTTTGAAGGTGACTGAGAGGGAGAGACAAAAACTAACAGCTAGTGAGATTTGGCAAATATTGTACACCTGTAGAAGGTAGAACTTTCAAGTTAAGGCATCTAGACTATCTCTTCAACTTGACAAACCAGGAGACTAAGAACTAAAATATTTGGAGGCAATTTCTCCAAGGCTCAGGTAGGAGTTATGAGCTCAGTGAACCAAATGGAAACTTCTGAGTTCCATTCCTGATTTTATTTTTAATATTGAAGGATTTATGGAACACTTTGGTGCTATTTACAAATGGAGAATTCTAATGACCTTGTATAGATTTTAATATTTTATGATTGAATATGTAAACATAATTTTTTTTTAATCTTTTTGCCATTTCTTGGGCCGCTCCCGCGGCATATGGAGATTCCCAGGCTAGGGGTCGAATCAGAGCTGTAGCTGCCGGCCTACACCAGAGCCACAGCAACGCAGGATCCGAGCCACGTCTGCAACCTACATCACAGCTCACGGCAATGCCAGATCCTCAACCCACTGAGCGAGGCCAGGGATTGAACCCGCAACCTCATGGTTCCTAGTCAGATTCGTTAACCACTGAGCCACGACGGGAACTCCTTTTTTTTTGTAATCATAAATTTTTAAATAAGCTTTAAAAAGAATTACAACTATTTGCCATTTGTAAGTATTTTGACTTGCCAGTAGAAATAGTTAGACAATCTTCATAGATTTAATAGAGTTAAAGCTTAACTTGAGAAACACTCATTCTTTTGATCATTGATTTTTTTTTTTATGTGTATTTTGTGCTCTGGATTCTTTTAAAAATTTTTTTAAATTTATTTTTTATATTATTATTATTATTATTATTACTATTTTGTATTTTTTGTCTTTAGGGCCACACTCACAGCATATGGAGGTTCCCAGGCTAGGGGTCTAATTGGAGCTCTGGCTGCCAGCCTACATCAGAGCCACAGCAATGTCAGATCCGAGCCGTGTCTGACCCACACCACAGCTCATGGCGATGCCGGATTCTTAACCCACTGAGCAAGGCCAGCAATTGAACCCACAATCTCATGGTTCCTAGTCGGATTCATTTCCTCTGCACCAAGATGGGAACTCCTGTGCTCTGGATTCTTAAAGTGCCCTCAGCATACAAAATAAATACCACCAGGACTGCCCTCCAGGAGTAGGAGTGATGGCATTTACTTAAAATAACTGAATCAAATTTATCCACTGTGAACATAATTACTTGCAAAAACTCTATAATAACCCTACAATAGAGATAAACGTAAATAGAAAATTCTCCAAAATTTAGAAGGAGACTTCACAAAGAAGATACTCAAGCTTGATCTTTAGGGATTAATGGGAGTTTCACAGACAGATCAGGGAAGGCAGGTAAGTATGGAGAAGAGGCATTCTAAAAAAGGGAACAGTATGTGCAAAGTCAGGAAACAGCATGACATCTTCAGAGAGCCAGGATAATTGGGTGTGTCTGAAGTGCAAGGGAGGGAACAGTTAGAGATGAGGTGTCAGAGCTTGACCCAGTGGGGCTTTTTTCTGCTAGTGCTATGCATGGTTCTAAGGACCTTTACGCAGTATTTTTATTTTATTTCATTAATTCCCCTTTTACGGATGGCGGAACTAAATCATAGAAAAGTAAAATAACTTGCACAAAGTCATGCTAGTGGGGTCATGATTCGAAATGTGGCAATCCAGTCTGCAGCTCAGTCCTAAAATCTAGACTCTTTCTCCTGTTCCACACTGAGCATTTAGAGCATCGACGGGTTTTCAAGCTTGCTGTTATGGTGGTGCAAACAATAGTTGAAAGGCTGCTGGTGGCAAACTTGGAAACAGCCTATTGTAAGAATAAAGACAAAGGATGATAAAGGCCTAAACTTGGAGCCAGAGTATTTAGGAGGAAAGACCACATAATGTTGTCTTGATTTGATGGAGTCAGTAAAGAATTTCTGGCTTGGGAGTTCCCGTCGTGGCGCAGTGGTTAATGAATCCGACTAGGAACCATGAGGTTGCGGGTTCAGTCCCTGCCCTTGCTCAGTGGGTTAAGGATCCGGCGTTGCCGTGAGCTGTGGTGTAGGTTGCAGATGCGGCTCGGATCCCACGTTGCTGTGGCTCTGGCGTAGGCCGGTGGCTACAGCTCCGATTAGACCCCTGGCCTGGGAATCTCCACATGCCGCGGGAGCGGCCCAAAGAAATAGCAAAAAGACAAAAAATAAATAAATAAATAAATAAATAATAAATAAATAAATAAATAAATTCTTTATTTTCTGGCTTGGAAAACTGGGTAGATGTTAGCACCATTCATTAGACTCTTTAACAGAAGCAGATTCAGTTTGGGAAAACTAGTCGTGGTGTTCATGGGGTATTCAGATCAAGCGGTCTGGCAAACAGTGGGATGGCCAGGTCAAGAGATGAGGAGGTGAAGCTTTAGGATCATCCGCCTGGGGCTTATATTGAAATCCTTCTTACTGATGCTACCAACCACGTAGAGCCTATAGAGACATAGGAGGACCACAGAGGGAACCTCTGGTGCACTGTTTCTCAAAGTTTAGTCCACCCATGGAATGCCTGGGTGCCAGTTGTTTATAGTTGGTACATGATGACAGAAAGGATTTGCTTCAGCTTGTAATGGTGACCAAGCACACTTTACTTGAGCTGACTTTAAAACAAACAAACAAAAACCTTAGCAAGACTTTTTTTTTGGGGGGGGGTCTTTTTTTAGGGCTGCACCTGTGGCATATGGAGGTTCCCAGGCTAGGAGTTGAATCGGAACTATCGCTGCTGGCCTCTGGCACAGCCACAGCACACAGCCTCAGTGGGATCCTTAACCCACTGAGCGAAGCCAGGGGTCGAACCTTTGTCCTCATGGATGCTAGTGGGGTTTATTAACCACTGAGCCATGTCGGGAACGCCTTAGCAAGACTTTTCAATGAAGGAAGCCTTGCATTGATTAACATCCCGATGCAAACTCCTTACTTTGTCCCACATCAGTACTTTTAGTATCACTGAAGTGGAGAACACCAACGTTTAAGATTTGGGCAGGGAGAAAAGTATCCAAGGAGAGTGAGAAGGAATAGTGTGCGGGTAGGATGAGAAGCAGAAGAAAAGGAAGTCAGGTTATTCTTATGGGTACATGGTTTAAAGGATCGAATGGTTAGCACAGAGAGGTCAAATAAGACTGAAGACTGAAGATGATTGGATCTGGCCATCATAGGTTTGGAAATTGACACCACGTAGGGTCATCAGCAACTTTTTTGGAGTTCTACCCTCTGTTTACTCTTCTTTCTGCTCTCATTTTTCTCCCACCAATGTGCCTCCTAAATACTTCTCAAGCCTATACGTTCATACACCAAAGCCATCTTTGACTCTAAATTTAAAATACTTTTGAACTTGTTCTTATTTTTCCTTATCTCTTATCTGAAGCTGTTAATCCCTCTCTCTGTCCTGTCATCTTCTTTTTTCTGTACTGCACTGACCTTGGTTCTCCTTCTCATACCCCACCCAACTTTCTCTGCCCCATTCCTGCTACACATACCCCATGTTCTTCGTGACACCCATATCTTTCATTATATTGTATGTGGTGTCAATTTCCAAACCTAAACCCAGTCTAGGTTTCGTGCCTGAGCTTCAGTTCAGTCTAACAGCCTACTGGACATCTTTATGGGAATGCCACAGTCTCTTCAAGTTCACTATGTCCAAGCTGGACCCAAATTCTCACCTACGTTTTTCTCTCTTCCATCCCTCTTTCTTCCCGAGTCCCATGCTCATACTACAATCTGCCCTGTGGCCAAACCACTGGCATGAGCATCGTCCTTGACTTCTTCCTTCTTATCCCATTAGTTGCTGATTTCACTGCCAAAGGACTCTTCAAATCCAAAACTCTCCTTTATTCCTGCTACCGGGATCTGGACCACCATCAAGCCTCAGCTACATGACTGAGTTATCCTCTTGACTGGTCTCCCTTTGTCAATCTTCATTTGTCTCTGAGACCCTGGCCACACTGAAGCTGGAGTCCTCTATTTAAAAACGTAAAGGTGATGACATCACCCCCCCCTTGTTGAGTTCTTTGCCTGCCACTCCAGCTTCATCTCTATCCCCTAGGTCTGTAGATTCAGGTCTCATTGATGGCTTTTCAGTTCCTCAGCATGCTCTCTCTTTCTGCACCTTCACACGTGCTCATGTGACCACTTGGAACACATTTATTTACCCTTTTTATTGGTGAGTTTGTCTTCTGTCATGAATCATGAGGAAGCATTTATAACCCTGCAAATCTGAGTTACATGGACTTCTTCTGTGGTCACCTAGCATTCTACCTTTCCTGTGGCAGAATCCTTTCTGTGGTTTCGTAATCTCTCATTTTTTGTTCATGAATCAGTGCCTTCCTCTGAATTTTATGCTCCAAGAAGGCAGGAACCACAGCTGTTGGGGACATGGTTATACTTCAAGCTCCTGGTACAGTGTCTAGTGTGAACATTCAGTCGATGTTTGTTCAATGAAACGAATGCTCTTCTGAGTGTTTGCACATCTATTATCTCAGGAGGGGTAAAGTTGAACAATTTGGAGAGGATTTTAATGAAACATGAGATAGTGGTGGATTAGAAGATTAAATTATTTGTTGAGTTGTTTTGCACTAGTAGGAGGAAGGAGAACTAAGAGTCAGAAAAGCTGGTTAGGAGAATAGAAGCATTTAATTCCACCTCGTAGAACAAAAAGGAAGAGTATTTTTTAACTTTTGTATTATTTAAATTTCATTTTTCTTATAAGTTCAGTTCTGTAAGGTGAGTATGTATGTTTTAATATATTAAAAGTGTCAGATTGTCCATCTTTTAGAGCTTTTTTTCTTCACCTGGAAAAACCTTAGATAACATTTTAAAATCTTCTCGTATACTGTGGATTATTGAATTTTTTTTTCTTTGAGGGGAAGTTTTTAAATGTGGATAATCAGTTTCATTATAGCTTTTGTATTCTAAACAAATGTAGATCAAATGTATTTTTAAAGATTTGAGTTTTTGAAAATGGTATAAAGCAGTAAACACTAAGAAATCAAGGAAGAGGCCATCAATAGGAGGAAATCTTGGCTAAAAAAAACTTAGCTGTGGTAGACTACTTTGAGGATAAAATTATCCCTAGACTGTCTGGAAGTCAAAGCATAAAACATAATGGGATAAGACACATCATTGCTTGTCTTTAGCTTCTTCTCAAAAGTGAACTTTTAAAAACTGGAGAGCTCACCATTCAAGATAGACTTTACACTCCAGTTCTTGAAGTCCAGGGCAAATTAGGTGTTAGCTGTTCCACTTGCAAAGCGAATGCTCCATTTTGAAACAGTTAAAGAGATGGGCAGGTGTTCTGTATCAGGTGGTAGCTATTCATGTTCTGCAGAATATTTAAAGAAAAAAAAAGAGGTCAAGACTTCCAAACACATCTTTCAACCTAATGAATTCCTTAAAAAAATTCACTTGGAACTCCTCATTCTCTATAAAACACCGAAGAAGAGATGCTTGGTTTTGAACATCTTAAATAGAATATGCCACCAACATCTACTTAGGCGTGGAAACAGTCTAACATGGATTTAGCGCATGCTTAACATTGACCAGGCAGCCTTGCACTTTAATAGTTCTGTGAGATAAGCTAGCCAAAAATGCACCTCGAATAACTGCATAAACTGATCATTTGGTGGAGTTGTTTCAAATTTTCTGGCAGAATTAATTGATAGGCTTGTAAGGCATCATGATGGTTTCTGGATAGGAGCTCACATGTCCAGTTTATATGAGGATGCTCACCTTCTTGTTTTATGCCAGAGGACATGCAAAAGGCTCATTGAAAAGTGAGAGTAATCAATTCTATTTTAAGGTTAAACAGAAAGTAGAGGGCTGTTTCGTGTGATTTAGAAATGGAACTGATGGAGTTCCCTTTGTGGCTAAGTGGTTAACGAATCCGACTAGGAACCATGAGGTTGTGGCTTCGATCCCTGGCCTTGCTCAGTAGGTTAAGGATCTGGCATTGCCATGAGCTGTGGTGTAGGTTGCAGATGTGGCTCGGATCCCGCGTTGCTGTGGCTCTGGCGTAGGCTAGCGGCTACAGCTCTGATTGGACCCCTAGCCTGGGAACCTCCATGTGCCGCAGGAGTGGCCCAAGAAATGGCAGAAAGACAAAACAAAGGAATTGACTCTGTCAAAGTTCATTCCTATCCACCCTAACTCATAAGGCTTTGAAGAAGCACATAAACTTGAAAGTAATACTGAGGCCACACAGTCTGACACATACAAGGCCTTGTTGGTAGAGTCAAGGCTGGTAGTATGTTAATAAAGGGTCCCAGGTCTTCAGTTGCTCTTTATAGTTTTCTGCTTGTTGAAAAGTAACATAAACATCTTTGTGCAAATAATTCTTCCTCATATGAGACTGAGAGATTCCAATCCATATCTTGTAGAATGATCTGGCAAAGAGGTTCGGGGGAGAGCCAGTTTGGGGAGGTGGAGATTGTCTGATGGGTGAACTGGATGGACTAAGAAAAAAAGAAAAAGGTATCTACGGGGTGAGAGTAGATGGTTTGGAAACAGGGTAAGAGTCCCCCACGCTCCACAACCACTGCCCAGTGGCTCTTCCTCTGAGCTGGTTGGGGGTTGCTTTTTATTTTGCGGTTTCCAGACCTTTATTTCCATGGTTTCTCTGGGCTTCCCAGATGAGTAATTTTAACACACTGCTTGGTTTGGGATGTGTGGTTCAAAGAGGCTAAGACACTAACGAAGAGCCTGTGACAACTGCCGTGCAGAGTAGTCTGGCCTCACCCATCCATCAGCTCTCCTCATCTTGCCTCTCCCTGCTGTCACATAAAATGGGGGGAGAAATGGAGAATTTTAAATTTGCGAAAAAAAACTCTGTCTCATTCAGTTCTCCCTGGCTCAAAGGTTTTCCATTTCATTTCTTTCTGAGAACCAGAAGCCTTTCTGTAGGTGGGAGAGCTACAGGGCAATTGCATGGACCTCTCAGCACAGCCAGGAGCCATTTTGTGGGGTGAGAGAGAAGCAGTGTGGACATGGGAGGTGGAGTGCATTGATCCATCGCACAAAACCACAAAGAATACCCTAGCAACTTAGTACAACCTCTTGGCTCCCACCTTCTGTTATGTTTTTATTATTTTGAATCATACAGTCTTAACAAACAAGGCTATAATCAAATACCTCTTAAATTATTTATCCAGGCAAGTAAAAGATCATGTGGAATTGAGCAGAATGAAATGTGCTTTACTCTTCCAACTTCCCTATGGATTACAAGGTTAATCTTGGCACCATGAGGATAGAACCAAAGGATGATGGTTCTTCTTGTATTTCCACAGAGTACAGTACAATCCACAGCCCATCGACACCCATTAAAGATTCAGATTCTGATCGATTGCGTCGAGCTTCGGATGGGAAGTCACGTGGACGGGGCCGAAGAAACAATAATCCTTCTCCTCCCCCAGATTCTGATCTTGAGGTATGTCATTGCCAATGTCCTAGTAAATAACCAGGTGTCTTAGTAGCTAAGTGGTGATTCCAGACACCTGCTATGATCAAGGCATCCAAATGTCTTTGTTACTGCTTTTTTTCCTACACTAATTATAAGTAAACCAGTTTTTTTTTTCCCTGTTAAAGATAAAGCAGTTATTTATTTCTGTTTTCCCTTCCATTTTAACTATGTAATAAAACAGTTTTTTCTCTTGAATGGAACATAATTAATTGTGCAATTCTGCTTTGGCAAAATCCTCTGTACCCCCTGTGTCATTGCCATTTAGTACAACACATAAATTAAGTGTTGTACTAAAAATGCTTAATAAAACAAAGTTGACAATTAAAGACACATTATGTATATTGAAAAAGGAAAATCCAGAATATTCTAAACAGAAGTGGTTACCATCTTATGAGGCATGTTTTGGCCGAGTTCAAAAGTAGGAAGAGTTAAATAAAACTTTAAAGGATGGTAGATTTCAGCCTTGAACCTACTGCAGTTGTTTCTTTTTATTGCCAAAGTGAAATCCGATGGTGGAAACCATGGTTGTTTTGGCTGAAAAGATGACACATTTCCAGCAGAACTTATGTGTATGAATATGTACTGGTGTGAGTGGGACTGGGAAGAAGAAAAGCAGGCTTGGGAGATCTTTTGTGGTATCTCAAAGACCTTTATGAGATGAATTCCCTCAAGTTCAATTCCAAATACCCCACGGGTGTGTTAACAGCACATGGATTGTGTCCCCTTAAGTTGTTAACTATCTGAAATCTGAAGAAAATTGAGCAGGACCCATGTACCATCCAAGTAGTAACATTGCAATAGATAATGTAAAGTGAACAGAAGATATAAAGTTAGTTTTTATGTGCAATTTTTAAATACTTGATAAGAATAAAACAATAGTTAACATTTCTTGATAAGCAGAGATCAGAGATAAGAAAAAGATAAACTGGATGATTTTTAATTGATTACCCTTCTAAACAGACCTGTTTTAACTGATTTTTCATTTCTTTAGAACCAAGACTGAGAAACTACTATGGAAGTAGAAAGGGCATACAGTCTTACTCCTATATCAGTGTTGCTGATAAATTGATCCTTTTGTACCTCTCTGAGGTTATATCTGAGAAAGGTTGGGAGATTCTTATTGGAACAGTTGTATTAAAAAAAAAAAGTAAATTCAGACTTTTCATTTGTCTCCCATTTCAAGACTACCTTTTCATGGTGCAGTGAATAACAAACAGGTGTCACAGCTGAGGGAAAGTCACCCTGACCTGGTTCTTCCTTTGCAGAGGGTGTTCATCTGGGACTTAGATGAGACAATCATCGTTTTCCATTCCTTGCTGACTGGGTCCTATGCCAACAGATATGGGAGGGTGAGTACCATGAGGCATCCGTTCTTAATTTCTTTAGAGTGAATATGCCTAGAATTGAATTGTTTATCTAGGTGGGAATGTGCTTGAGCTTTAAATAATAAATTTCAAATACAAAAAGGAAAATAACTTGATTTATTGGGCAGGTCAAATGTATATGTAAGGCCAAAACCTATAAATGAATAGAAGGAGGGGGTTTTTTTTAGGTTCTTAAAAATGACATAAACTTTATACATTTAAATTCATTCTTATTTCAGACCCCAATGAATAGAGGTGATTGGATGCTGTTCAAGGATGAAATACGAAAATAGATATAGGTGACATAGAAAGGTCTTCTGAGTAGTATTTTCTAATTTGCCACACCTTTTTTTTCTCTTTATTCCCAACATATTCAATGGAGCAAATATTTCACTTGATATTGTCTTTAGTGATTAGTAGTGTTAGTGTTTTATTTTCAAAGCACCTGTTAGGAATGTCTTTAGAAGTCTCTTTGCTGTGGAGCTAAATTTACATGAATGGTTTGTAAAATGGGGCCGCGGAGTGACGGAGGACCAATACGTCCAATTTTGAATCATTACAATATGTACTTTGGTGGTGTAAGTAAAGAATAATGTTATAAATCACGAGTGTCATTTCAATTTCAATGTTCTGCATTTGGGTTCCCCCAAATCTAGAAATTCTCTTTGATTGTGTGGTGGTTCTATAAACCTTTCCATGTGAAAAACTTATTATTCAAAGTACCTCTAGGTGATTTCTGAAATTATCCTGTGAATATGATATTTCTCATTTTTTTTTAATCTTTAAAGAAATAATGTGACAAGTCTTAGATCCTTGAAGCTATTGGTTTGGAGCCTTAGGAACTGTATTCCCGTGTTTTGGTGGCTCCAGATGTTTGTCACAATGATGTGTTAAAATTTATGCATAAAATATGCACGCTTTCATTGTGGATTTTATGCAAGTATTCATTCTTTCAGTAAATATTTATTTCGATAAATACCTATTAAGTTGCTGATAAGTAGGTATCTGGAGTTGACAGCAGAGAAATGATCAATTAGCTTTACAGTGTAGCCTGCCTTCTCGTAACCCTAAAGATATACCTAATCCAAAAAATAAAAATAAAAAACGACTGGAAAAATGCCCATTTGTAAGAGTTAGAATATTCCACCATTTGAATTTCTATCAGAAATAAGATATCTGTAAAACAAAGTATACCCCCTTTTATTGTGTTAAGCAAATTTTCTATGAGAGGACGGTTAACAAAAGCACAGATTATAAAAAAAAAAAATCATTCAAAATAAGTGTCCACTTTGTGGCTAGCATGTAATAAGGATTCAGTGAATATTAGCTATGTTATTTTTCAGTATTCTTTCTTTTGTCAATACTATTACTATCTCTATTTCTACAAAAAACTACTTCTTTAAAAGCCAGAAATAGTAAAGTATGACAATGTGTAGGAAGCATCTTGAAGATCATCTCAACTGAGCCCTTTCAATGTCCTTATAATTGACTCCTAAGGAAGAGAGCTGATTCCTGGAACTCACACAAAAGTGTTGAAAAGAGCATTCGCTTGGAAAACCAACATTTGAAAACCAACATTTGAAAACCGTCTCAAGTCTTTAAAAGCTTTGTCACTAGAGGCCAAATTGATGTCAAGAAAGCTGTCTTGATCAGTGAGTTGTTAGCTGTTGAAAGGGGTCAGCTTAGAGTGAGGTGGTGAACATCCCAAGACCTCCTGACCTCCTGTCAATCTCTGGCCATAAATGATTGGTTTACCCATGGAATTCACACCTAACCTAGAAACCACTAGCAGCTTAGAATTTATCATTTGGAGTCTTAACAGGATCTAAACAAAACATTACAAATATGAATTTTATTTTTACGAGTGTCAACAGCCAGTATTTTGAAACTTCAACCAATAGTATTTTGTTTGTTTAGTTTTCTCATATTAGGGCATGTGATAAAAATTTGATCTTCCATAATTTCCCAAAGCCAAATATATATATTCTTTAAAATATAGATGATTCGAGATGTTTCCATGTAAGCTTACCCTTTGTTCATAAGATGATGAGGATTAGGGAGAGAGTAACCTCAGAAAGTCTGCCTGGGCAAGGTCTTCCAGAGCATGACCCTTTGAGCCCGAGGTTGGAATGACCTGAAGAGTCCCATCAAGAATGTGATGAGCAAGAGAAAGAGGTTGGTGTTGCCGAGCTCAGCGATGGAGATGCAGAGTCAAGAGAGATGTGGGCTGGGATGAATGCAGGTACAAATTACCTCCCAGCCAGAGTCAACAGCATGGATCTCATTGCACCTGCTATAGGAAATCATTGGAAGGGCAAGGGCAATAACATGACATGACGAGATCTAATTTAAATTTTTAGATTACTCTGGCTATGTGGAGAATTAATGGTAGGGAGAAGTGGGGAGAGGAACCGAGAGGAGGTTTCAGAAGTTTCAGGTTTCAGGAGTGATCTGATGCCCTACCAGTAGAGATGGAGAAAACTGGATTATAGATTCTGCTGCAGATAGAGAATTAGGATTTAATTGGATTACGCTGGTGGACAATAAGTAATAGGTGTGAAAAGATCATTCCCAGGGTTTTGTCCTGAGCAACTGGGAAAATAGTCGTATATTTGTTGAGATGGGGAAGAACTAATTTGGAGGGAAAATGGAAAGTTCAGGTGTTGAACGAGTTTGAGATGCATGTTAGACATCCACTTGAACCTGGCAAGGAGACTCTTGGAAGGAAGGGGAGCCGGGGTCACAGGGGAGTGGTGGGGCCAGGAGACATCAGATGTAGAGTCCCCAGAGCACAGCTTGGAACCAGATGCTCCTCAGACACTCAGTGTCTTGATTTCATCCTTCTATGTGCCCGGCACTCTGGGTCAGCCTGTCCTCTCATTGCCAGGACACACCCCTTCCTGACTTCTGAGGACATGTTGCTGATGTTAAGTTGTAGCCTGAGGCGTGCCAGAAAGCTTGCTCTGTGTTCTCTTTATCAGAGAACTTTAGAGTCTAGCAAAATTACCCTCAAATCTGATCATTGTGTTTTATAAAAATGTGTCATTTAACAAGGATTCTTCCCAACAATAATATAATAACCAAGCTGATCAGAACTTGTATCCCTCTTGTTCCCTGGGGCCACAGGAGAGAAGTCTTAAAGCAATTCTGGGCCTGTTGCCTTTCTTGGAGCCCAGAAAGGGTGCTGTTTCTGGGCCTTGTCCTGGGAGCAAGTGGCTGAGCCTTACTCTACAGGCATATAAAGCAGTGAATACCTGACAATGGAGAGCTGTTTGGTCTCTATGGGAACCAGATACTTGAGAAGTAGCTTAGTCACAGTAGCTTAGGCTACTCATTGCGTAGGCCATTCAGTAAGGGGATACAGGATCTGGCTGATATCCTGCAAAATTAGGGCATGTTACAGCAATATTGCCCCAAAAAAGGTTGAGAATGTCCCACCTTCCCAGGTGCGGGAAGCAGGCCTGCCGTGTATTATAAGGAAGTGTGGTTTATAACAAAGGTGATGGGAACAAAAGGAAGGTGCTACATACAGTTCAGATTTTAGGACATAAAAGAAACAGCGTATTAGCAGGAAAATGAAGTCCACGGGTGTGACTGTAAAATAGGTTGCTGTTAGTACTATCTGTTCTAGCTTCTTTTGTTTAAAGCATCTTTTAAAATTGCTTTCAATGGAGTTCCTATGGCGGCTCAGTGGTTAACGCGAATCCAACTAGGAACCATGAAGTTGAGGGTTCGATCCCTGGCCTTGCTCAGTGGGTTAAGGATCCGGCATTGCCATGAGCTGTGGTGTAGGTTGCAAACAAGGCTCAGATCCCACGTTGCTGTGGCTCTGGCGTAGGCTGGCAGCTACAGCTCCGATTCGACCCCTAGCCTGGGAACTTCCGTATGCCGTGGGAGTGGCCCAAGAAAAATGGCAAAAAGACAAAATAAATAAATAAATTAAATTAAATTAAATTGCTTTCAACCTAAATCCAAATTCCCCAGTATTTTTATCTTTTTTGTCTTTTTTGCCTTTTCTAGGGCCCCTCCCACGGCATATGGAGGTTTCCAGGCTCGGAGTCCAATCGGAGCTGTAGCCGCCAGCCTACGCCAGAGCCACAGCAATGCGGGATCCGAGCCGCATCTGTGACCTATACCACAGCTCAAGGCAGTGCCGGCTCCTTAACCCACTGAGCAAGGCCAGGGATTGAACCTGCAATCTCATGGTTCCTAGTCGGATTCGTTAACCACTGAGCCATGATGGGAACTCCCCAAATTCCCCATTCTTACTGAAGAAAACTAGTCTTGATTTTTTTCATTGAATGGTGGCTTTCAAATAGTATAATAATCTAGTTGTTAATAAAAGTACAGGCAGAGTTCCCATCGTGGCACAGTGGTTAACGAATCCGACTAGGAACCATGAAGTATCGGGTTCAGACCCTGGCCTTGCTCAGTGGGTTAAGGAGCCAGCGTTGCCATGAGCTGTGGTGTAGGTCGCAGACGTGGCTCAGATCCCGCGTTGCTATGGCTCTGGTGTAGGCCGGCGGCTACAGCTCTGATTAGACCCCAGCATGGGAACCTCCATATGCTATGGGAATGGCCCTAGGAGGGGCAAAAAGACAAAAAAAAAAAGAAAGTACAGGCCCCCAGATGTATATTTCCAATTAAGTCTTGTGCTGATGTTCCAAGCATGATTCCCTTCCTGTGGGAGGACTTTACAAGATACCCAGTGTCTTGGTTGTTTCAATTCTTTGTTTTATATTGTTGCCTAACACCTGTGTCTCATGGATTTGGACTAGAATAGGTCTTAAAAGTATTGAGCCTCGCTCCTCATTTTACACAAAAACTTAAATATGAACACAAGACAGCATAAAGCTTAGCATTGTTCATTGTGTACTCTACTTATTAAGACTTTCCTGTGTGCCCAGTGATCATTTAACTCAGCACTAAGTGCCCTGAAACTACTATTGTCAAGTCCATTTACAGACAAGGAAACTGAGGCTTAGAGGAGGGTAGATGCTGAATGTGAAAAACACTTAGCACCATGTCTGGCATACAAAACCTATTAGTTATATTTTGATTGAGTTCCACCTCAACTGTCAAAAACAGAAACCGAACCAAAACAAACCCTGAGTCTGGCATGGGGGCTAGTGAGTAATATATGATACTGTTTTTAAATTTAAGAAGTACTGGTATGGAAGTTCATATTATGGCTCAGCGGGTTAAGAACCTGACTAGTATCCATGAGGATGCGGGTTCGATCTCTGGCCTTGCTCACTGGGTTAAGAATCCAGTGTTGCTGGGAGCTGTGGCATAGGTCACAGATGTGGGTCAGATTCCGCGTTGCTGTGGCTGTGGCATAGGCCAGCAGCTGAAGCTCTGATTTGACCCCTAGCCTGGTAATTTCCATATGCCAAGGATATGGCCCTAAACAAGAAGAAAAAAAAAGAAAGATGAAAAAAAAAAGGGAGTAGCAATATGTCATCTGCCTTATGGTGTGATAGAAAGAGCATCAGATTTGAATTTGATAGACCTAGACTTAGAGCCAAGCTCTGATTTTGTTTGTTAATCTTGGGCAAATTGTTTATCCATTCTGAGCCTCAGTTTCCATATCCTTAAATCTGGCTGCTTGTAATTGCTTTAAGAATCCAGTTGTGTCAGTGATATCTCAATAAAGCCAGAAGGGGAAAAAGCGCTCTAAGTTATGTCATGAACTTGAAGGGCCCGGCAGTGTGTCTTATTAATAACGATAACCCAATAATAAAAACTGCTGGCTGCTCTTGGATGTGCTGTCAAAGCCTTTGTTCTCTAATGCACCAGGCTTCTAGGAGGGTCCCCACTGTCAGAGTGCGTTTGGATCACCTAAACCTCCCTAGTGAGTGCATTGCTCTGATCATTCAGCACATTGATAGAAGAAAAATTTGATAGCAGTTTGTGTAACCCATTTCTTCAGAACACTCCGGGTCCCCAGTAAACATGGCTGTTCTTACCCTGTTTTAGGGCGCCACACTAAACTCCAAAATCTTTGGGGGATGATCATCTTCCGTGGTGGCCGATACAGAAGCTGAATTCTTAGCACGGCACCAAAAGCAACCAGACATCTGATGTCCTCCCTGCAGAGGATCTGGTTCTTTGAACAGAATGATCTCTTTTTTGGAGCCTCCAAACCAGGGTTGGCAAACTTTTTTGGTAAAGGATCAGATAATAGTAAGCATGTCAGGCTCTGGGGGCCATATGCCTGTCATAAGTCCTCAACTCTGCCCTGGTAGTGCCAAAACAGCCACAGACAATATGTAAGAAAATACGTGTCAGTGAAACCTTACTTAGAGTGCCCAAGTTTGAAGTCCATGTAATTTTCATATGTCATGAAACAGGATCCTTCCTTTGGACTTTAAACATCTAGCCCAGGGGTCCTATCTCATAGGCCAAATATAGTCTGTGGCCTGTTTTTGTAGGGCTAAGAATATCCTCTGAGGAGTTCCCATTGTGGCTCAGTGGGCTAAGGACCCAACGTTGTCTCCTTGAAGATGTGGGCTTGATCCCCGACCTCACTAAGTGGGCGAAGGATCCAGTGTTGCTGCAAGCTGCAGTGTAGGTCACAGATGCAGCTCAGATCTGTCATTACTGTGGCTGTGGCATAAGCTGGCAGCTGCAGCTCCAATTCATCCCCTACCCTAGCCGGGTGACTTCCGTATACACAGGTGCAGCCATTAAAAAAAAAAAAAAGAAAAGAATATCCTTTGAATTTTCAAATGGTTATTAAAAAAATGAAGGAGAATGTATCTCAGACACTGTATATGGCCTACAAAGTCTAAAATATTTTTTGTCCCTCCCTTTAGAGACAAAGTTGGCCTGCCATTGCGGTAGATCACACTCTAAACTTTGCATTGATTAATTTATCACCAGGACACCAGGACAATTCAGTGACAGGCACACTGTGGTCAGCTAGACTATAAACTCAAGGCAGGCATTGTGTGTCTGCACCTGATGCCCCAATGAAGTACAAGCCTACAGGTGAATTTGTCAGGGTAGGTGAAACGGCTGTAACAAATGGGCCCCAAATCTCATGCCTCACGCAATAGCCGTGTTATCTCTTTCCTGTTGAATGGTCTGGAGTGGATCTTCAGGTTGCTTGGTTTAGGCAGGGTTTGACAATGCAAGTAATGGTTGTCCCATCTTCCCCTGTAGCTTCTGAGGCTTTGGGGATCCTTGTCATCAGCTTTCTAGCTCACAGGGAGAAAAAGCAAGGGGGGAGCATGAATGGCAGGCTTTGTGGGCTGGGCTTAGAAGGCTGCACACGTCTGCTTCCTTGGCCCAGTGCAAAGGAGACTGGGAGATGTCCCCTCACTGTGTGCTCAGGAAGAGACAGATATTGGGTTTGGGTGGATGGGTGACAGCGGCAGCCACGCTTCTCAACTAAGGCATATTTGACAACTGCATAAAACCCACATGTTGAGTACAGAACATGTATTGAAATGTAAGAAAAACACTGCACCTTTGTTTATCCTTTAGTTGACACACTGCCCCTGCGCATTTATTAAATAATCCCATTAATTCCTTCTTGTTTGCTAATGAGGAAGCTGTGTCTCTGAAAAATTAAATACGTGGCCCAAGGAAGCATATCCATTAACCGACAACATCAGGAATATAATCTAGTCTTTCCTGATGGGAACATCGCCCTCAAAAGGGGATGCCAGGAGGGTTGAGGGCCAGGATTTTGCGCCTGGGGCATAGGGACACTATGAACAGTGTGTAAACAGTAGAGGAACATGATGGACGAGTACCATTTGGGAGATTGATCTGATAGCAGAGAAGATGACTGTGGTCCCCCCTGGTAGGAAGTCATAAAGGCCTGAGAGAATGGCTGTAACACTAGGAAGGAGAGGGAGATAGGAGAGTGGTTACAAATGAAATCTAGATAGGTTTTTTGATTGGGTTTGGCTGTGTAGACTTTTCACTGGCGCTGCGTGGGCCCCTATGTGCGGAGGCCAACTTGGCCGGGTCCAATCTGGCTTTATATTCCTCTCCTCTTTGTACCACTTCTTGGCAGCTGCCCCATGTTTGGGATTCACTGGGTTTTCTCCACAATCACAATTAATCTTTGGAATGGTGAGGTTCATTCTCTTATTCTCTGCTTGGGTATTATTTTCATGATGTTGAAAGCGAGTCTCTTGAGTAAGGAGAAAATGAGAGCCGTCGAGTGTCACATATCTAATCAGTAAAAATAACCTGATTAGCCCCCACCACAAGTGTGGATTTTTTCTTTTTGAAATCATTCAGCCAGGAATTCAGCTGGGGCTTATTTTTCATGTGTATACATTCTCTCCCGGTAATCCAGATTATTTTTCAATTGGCATCAGAACTACACCCAACTCCTAAACCTCGGTACTTCACACCAGCTGTTCAGATAGAACCTTATAAAATTGCAAAAAGTTAATATTCCATTGATGGTATTGATAACGCTAGACAGTTGGAAAGAAAACAATGGAATCTTTGGGTCTTGTGGGTTGTACCTATTGTTTACATAATGCTTTTAGTAATTTAAAAAAAATAGTATTTTAGCATATGTATTTTTTTTCTTCTCTCCAGCAAGGGAGTTAATTTTCTCATCTTATCTTTAATCCTTCCCTTGTAAGCAACCCCAGCATGGGGCCTGGAAAATCAGCCACTCCTGGAGTCAGAGCGCCCATTCCTGTTTTTCAGTCTCTTTTTCTCCAAAACAAAAGATCCAGAAGGTGGGAGAATTTATTTTAAATGGCATTCAGGCTGTGTTTGTGGCTGTAATATTAGCATTCTAAATAAAAAGTTGCTTAAGGGGTCCAAAGGGGACAATTTTTTCTTTTCCTTTGGTTGAGACTGCTGGCCAAGATGTGCGGTTGCTTTGAGCATTCTTTACAAGGTTTTCACATGGACCAGCAAGTCCTTAACACCTGCTCATGTCCTGAGCATCACCCCTCACCGAGCCCCTTCAGCCCCAGTAAATGCTTGCTGGTGGCGGCTTAGCTGCCCACATAAGATCAGTGTAGACTGAATTTTTAGGAACTTTCCCTTGTAGTCCACAGTTTCAAAATGTAAGCACCCGTATTGCAGGGAAGTAGTTCTGAAGTCGCTGAACCATCTTCTGGCAACTTTCTGGCCTGAGATAAATTCTTTAAGTAACATTTTTTCCAGACATAATAGTCTACTTTTTGATCCAGTAGCGTCACAATTAATTGCCAAGGGTCTTTGATGTCATAGGTATAATAGGGTGCATGTTCACAAAGGTGAGATGCAGAAGACATGTGTTATGTATTTAAAACATCCCTGGAAATTGTAATAGATAAAAATTTAATAGAAAAATTAATTTTTATGTTTACTTTCATAAAATAAACCCCAGCATGACTGGTAAGTTTGTGGAACCCAGTTACTAACTCGGAATGCTGTGGTTACCTGCAATTAGAACAGTGACTTCGGTATTAAAATACTTCTCCTTTTTTTTCTTTCTTGTTTTTAATTAAAAAATACTTTATTGTTAAAAAATGTTAACCTGTCATTTGAGCCCTCCGTGAGTCAGAATCTTTTTGCTCACAGAGTGTCTTGCCGTGATATTGATGGCTGCTGACTGCTCAGGGTTGAAATATTTCTTAAAGGTCTCAACTTAAAGAATTTAAATTGGACAAATTTATATTGGCTTATACATTTGCTTGGTTTATTTCACTGTCAAATTTTCTACCTTTTGATTTAGAAAAATAAGACGGTGAAAGAAAAGGAATAAAAGGGCAAAATGTGCAAGGGAAGGAAATAGGAACAGAGCTATAGTAATAATAGGAATGTTTTTCTTTAAAATACTGTTATATCTAAGCAATAAAGAGAAACTTGCTAACATTTGGCACTATTTTTAGTTGTTTTTACAGTAAAATGTAAATGACATAGTTATTCTTTTTGGACTACACAAGATCTAATATGATACTTAGCATTGGAATGCTGAAAACTAAAAATCTTAGGGTATATCTTTTAAAATAATTGCATAAAAGGAAGAGATATTTAAATAGTTAGCTTTAAGGTTTCTAGAGAAAAGACAAAGTGTTGTTTTTTTATACTCAGAAAAATATTCTGGTTCCTACTCTAAAAACCCAAGAAGAGATAAATAGGTTTTCCTTAAACTATCTATTTTGATGCTCAAAGGACCAAGGACACTCTGAGCTAAAAATAGAATTTTGACAAAGTAAATGAAAATAAGTTAAGAAGAGCATTTTCAGCCACACCTGCAGCATGCAGAAGTTCCACACCAGGGATCAAATCCACACTGCAGCTGTGACCCAAGCCACAGCACTGACAACACCAGGTGCTTAACTCCCTGGGCCACCAGGGAACTCCCAAGAAAAGCGTTTTTGAATCCGTCTTAGTTTAGGGGGTGGTAGATGCAGGGAGTGGTCTTGCTTGCCATTAAAAATAGATTAAATTGCCGTTGAAGCCACAAAATGAGAACCAGGGATGGGTGCATGCCACTTTTCAAAAACAGTTTCTGTAGTGCTTACTTAAAAGATAGTTAAGATCAAATATTCTGTACAAATGCTGGAATTAGCAATGCAGATATAACTATGACATTTCCAGATGTAACTATGATATTTCTCAACATAAACGACCAACACAATAATCTGAGCAGCATGAACGTCAATTTAGTCACTGGAATAAAGCAAAAGTCACATAAGAAAGTACCCACACCTCTCTTTACTTGGATTTTATAGCATTCCCTGTGGTGTCCTTATTGGGTAAAATCCCATGCTAATGCCATATGGTCTCCATGTTAGGACTAACCAGAATTCAAGATGCCCTCAAAACAATTTATCGTAATAGAAGTAGTGGATGGTACCCAGTACCTAAGCCATCTGGCCAGTGGGAGTTGAGTTGCAGGTAATGATCACTGAAAACATCCATGAAATAATTCAGACAATTGTGTCACCAAATGGCAGTGGCAGTGTTCCTGAGTTGCACACGCAGAACCACCCATGTTATATGGCCTTATGGTACACAAGACACACCCCTAGCTCTCCACCCCTCTCCTGCCTCAGTCACCATTTGTTTCCTGGTCTGACACTAATGAGTTATTCAGAATGCCAGTCCTTTATAATTTCTGGACTATGTACGTAGTAGTGTAATAGGTGCCTAGTCATCATTCCAGCTATCAGGGAGCTCATAAACTAATAAAGGAAGCAGGTGGTAAAAAAATGAATGAATTTTCAATAGTAGTCCGTCACTGAGGCAAAACCGAACTGAACTAATGCCACCCTAAATCCACGGAGTGAAACCACAGAATCTCCAAAGGAAGACCAATATTAAGAAGGAAACAAGTCTTCTGCGTCATTCATGATCAACATTCTCTGGGAGCTACAATCACTTAACAAGTAAGAAATAGCCAATAATAGAATGTCAAATAACGCTAGCATCATGGACCAAGAAAAAAGTTCAGGATCCACAGGAATTGCACACCAAAAACATCAATGCCAGAGACCCTAAGTGAGATGCTTCCAGCCTTACTCTTAAATTACACTGGGAATTCTCCTTTGCTGCATCTCAGCACTGCCGTGTGACACTGCTGCTCCTAAAAATATAAGACGTAGGTCAGTCCTGTGGCTACAGTTATAAATGCAGGGGTTTTCCCTGGTTTTTTGGAAAAGACTATCCCATATGATAAAACTTAGTAGAGTGAATACGGGCAAAGTGGTATCCAGCCTACATCTTTGTGTATGTTATAATTCTCACTGATGCCTGAGTACAGATTACCAAGCAAGTCCTAGCATTTTCTTTTCAGTAAAGGGCTGTGGAACTTTGCAAGGCTTTTGCAATTTTGACTTCAAAAGAATTTTTTGCCATTTTGAAAAGCATGGTTTGAGTGTGCTTTAAATTTTCAAAATAAATATTTTCAATCTATAGTTTTACCACCAAAAGAACCAATCTTGTCTCAGTGAATATTTTTTGCATATTTAAAAAATTTTATTTAAGAAACTGCTAAACATCTACAAAAGTAAATGAAATAGTGCCGTGAAATCCAGTGTAACTTCTCCCAGCTTTAAATAGTTATTATCAAGTCCTAGTTAATCATCTGCATCTGTGTTCTTAACACATCCTTCCCTGCCCTGTTCTGTCTTCAGGTGATTTTTCTTTTTCTTTTTTTTTTCTTTTTTAGGGCTGCATCCAGGGCATATGGAAGTTCCCAGGCGAGGGGATAAATCAGAGCTACAGCTGCCAGCCTATACCACAGCCACAGCAACGTGGGATCTGAGCTAGTCTGTGATCTACTCCATAGCTCACAGCAACGTTGGATCCTTAACCCACTGACGGAGGCCAGGGATTTGAACCCATTTCCTCCTAGTCGGATTCATTTCCACTAAGCTGCAACAGGATCTCCCTTGGGTGATTCTTCAAAGCAAGTCCCAGAGATCATATTAGTCCATTTGTATATATCGAGTATGTATTTAAGACTCCTTTAAAGGAATTTTTTAGAATAAAAATAGTAGATGGTGCTTAGAACTTTAGCCAGGTAGCAAAATTAATAATTATTTCTTAGTGTCATTAAATGTCTGCTCAACAGTTACATTTAATTTTTATTTTATATTAAAGTATAGTTTATTTACAATATTGTGGTAGTTTCAGGTATATAGCAAAGTGATTCATTATACATATACATATATCCTCTCTGTTTATTTTTGTTATTTTAAACTGTAAAAGACATAAAAGATCAACTCTGCCTTCTTAGCAGTTTTTAAGTGTACAGTTCAATGGTATTAAAAACATCCTCATTATTGTGCAACAATCTTCAGAGCTCTTTGAATCTTGCAAAACTGAAAGTCTATACTCATTAAGTAACTCCTCATTTTCCCCTCCCCTCAGCACCTAGCAACCATCATTCAGCTTTCTGTCTCTATTTGACTACACTGTTATTTTTATTTTTATTGAGTGATAGTTGATTCTACAATATTGTGTTAGTTTCAGGCATACAACAAAATGATTCCATTATAGATAGATAAAATTCTTTTTTTTAGATTCCTTTCTATTATAGGTAATTACGAGATATTGAGTATAGTTCCCTGTGCTATATAGTAAATCTTTTTGTTTATTTTATATGTAGTGGTGTGTATCTGTTGATCTCAAACTCCCAGTTTACCCCCCCCCCTCCGCCTTCCCCTTTGGTAACTTCCCCTTCTCCCCTTTTGTTAAGTTTTCTATGTCTCTAAATCTGTTTCTGGTTTGTAAATAAGTTGGTTAGTACTATTTTTTCAATTCCACATAAGGAATATCATATATTATCTGTCTTTCTCTTTCTGACTTCACTTAGTATGATAATCTGATTTTGACTCTCCTGAATACCTCATATAAGTAATTTCATACAGTAATTGTCTTTTCATGAGTGACTTACTTCACTGAACATAATGTCTTCAAGGTTCATTCATGTTGTATGTGTATGTCAGAATTTCCTTCCTTTTTGAGGGTTGAATAATACTCTGTTGTATGGGTATGACATTACATTGGTATGACATATTTTGTCTATTTATCTGTCAGTGGGCACTTGAGTTGCTTCTACCTTTTAGCAACTGCGAATAAGACTTATATGAACATGGATGTACAAATGTCTCTTTGAGACCCTGCTTTCAATTATTTTGGGTACCAGAAGTAGACTGGCTGGATCACATAGGAATCTTATACCTGATTTTTGGAGGAACTGCCATACTGCTTTGCACTAACTGTTTTGCCATACTGCATCTGTACCAACAATGCACAAGGGTTCCAGTTTCTCTTTATCCTCATCAACACTTGTTATTTTCTAGGGTTTGTTGTTGTTTTTTTAATAGCGGTCATCTTAATGGGTGTAAGGTTGTATCTTATAATTTTGATTTGCATGTCCCTAATGATTAGTGATGTTGAGCATCTTTTCATGTGTTTATTGACCATTTGTATATCTTCTTTTTTTTGTCTTTTCTAGGGCCACACCCACGGCATATGGAGGTTCCCAGGCTAGGAGTCTAATTGGAACTGTAGCTGCCAGCCTACGCCAGAGCCACAGCAACACCAGATCCTTAACCCACTGAGCAAGGCCAGGGATCAAACCCTCAACCTCATGGTTCCTAGTCGGATTCATTAACCACTGTGCCACAACAGGAACTCCTTGTATATGTTTTTTAGAGAATATCTATTCAAGTTCTCTGCCCATTTTTTAAATTGGGTTGTTTAGTTTTTTTGCTGTTGAGCTGTAGGTTTTCTTTGTATATCTTGGATATTAACATCCTATCAGCTATGAGTTTAAATATATTCTCCTGTTCCATAGGTTGCCTTTCATTCTACCAGCTGGATCCTTTGATGGATAGAAGTTTTTATTTTATTTTATTTTATTTTATTTTTTTATTTTTTTGGTCTTTTTAGCTATTTCTTGGGCCGCTTCTGCGGCATATAGAGGTTCCCAGGCTAGGGGTCAAATCGGAGCTGTAGCCACCAGCCTACGCCAGGGCCACAGCAACGCGGGATCTGCGACCTACGCCACAGTTCAGGGCAACGCCGGATTGTTAACCCACTGAGCAAGGGCAGGGACCGAACCCGCAACCTCATGGTTCCTAGTCGGATTCGTTAACCACTGCTCCACGACGGGAACTCCAATAGATATTTTTGGTCTTTTTTGGCCTTTTCTAGGGCTGTACCCGTGGCATATGGAGGTTTGCAGGCTAGGGGTTCAATCAGAACTGCAGCCACCGGCCTACACCAGAGCCACAGCAACATGGGATCTGAGCCGCATCTGCGACCTACACCACAGCTCATGGCAATGCCAGATCCTTAACCCACTGAGTAAGGCCAGGGATCGAACCCACGAACTCATGGTTCCTAGTTGGATTTGTTAACCACTGAGCCACGACAGGAACTCCAGAAGTTTTTATTTATTTATTTATTTATTTTTGTCTTTTTGCCATTTCTTGGGCTGTTCCCATGGCATATGGAGGTTCCCAGGCTAGGGGTCCAATCAGAGCTGTAGCCGCCGGCCTATGCCAGAGCCACAGCAACGGGGGATCTGAGCCACATCTGCAACCTACAAATAGCTCACGGCAACACCGGATCGTTAATCCCCTGAGCAAGGCCAGGGATCGAAGTCGCAACTTCATGGTTCCTAGTCAGATTTGTTAACCACTGCGCCTCGACGGGAACTCCAGAAGTTTTTAGATGTAGTAGTTTTTATCTGTTTTTTCCTTTTGTTGACTGTGTATGTGGTGTCATAGCCAAGAAATCCTTGCCAGATTCGGTGTCATGAAGCTTTTCCTCTAAGAGTTTTATAGTTCTGCTCTTAAATTTAGGTCTTTGATCCATTTTGAGTTTATTTTTATATATGGGATAAGGCGAAGATCCAACTTTATTCTTTTGTATGTTGATATCCAGTTTTCCCAGCATCATTTGTTGAAAAGACTGTATTTTCCTCATTGAATACTATTGGCTCTTGACCTTTATTGATAGTCATTTGATTATATACATAAAAATGTATTTCTGCTCTCTCTGTTGTATTCCATTGGTCCTTACGTTATACCAGATTAAAAAAAAAAAAAAAACCTCAAAATGCATCAAAAGCCTGACTTTGACAGTCTTTATATATACTCCCAACTTTGAAGTGACCAAAACAAACAAACCTTCAAACCTGAATCTAATTAAGCTTCAGGATCTAGCTACTAATTCTTAGGAAATACAGGGAACAAAATAATACATGACAAAGGGACACATTGGAGATGCAGTCAAGAAAACCTGGACTCTCAGGAACTCTACAAGGCAGATGATGTGGTTATTTCAACAGAAATATTCAAGGTTAAAAAAATATATATTGAGAAGGTATATGACATTATACCATCCTGTATTGACTACTGTGGGTTTGTAAAAAGTTTTTAAGTCAGAAAGTGTGAGAACCCAGCTTTGTTTTTTTTTTAGATTATTTTGGCTATTTGGTGTCCCTTTTGATTCCATGTGAATTTTAGGATGGATTTTTCTGGTTTTCCAAAAAAAACCCAAAAAACAAAAAACAACCAAAAAAAACACCATTGAAAATTTGATAGGGATTGCATTACGTCTATAAATCACTTTGGGTAGTATTGGCATCTTAATATTAAGTCTTTCATCCATAAACATGGGATGTCTTTCTGTTTATTTGTGTTTTTGATTTCTTTCATCAACATTTTGTAGTTGTCAGTATTCAAGTACTTGGTTATCTTTATGTCTAAGATTTTATTCCTTTTGATGCTGTTGTAGATGAAATTTTCTTAATTTCCTTTCAACGTTGTTCATTACTAATGTATAGAAAAGCAGTTGATTTTGTATCCTGTAGCTGTGCTTAATTCATTTATTAATTCTAACAGTTTTTAGAAACTCTTTGGAGTTTTCTACGTATAAGATCATGCCATCTGTGAGCAAAGAATTTTGCTTTTTCTTCTCTTATTTGGATGCCTTTTGTTTCTTTTTCTTTCTTGCAAAATTGCTCTGACTAGGACTTCCAGTTCTGTGTCAGACAGAAATGGCAAATGTATTCTTGTCATATTCTTGGTCACAGAGGAAAAGCCACTGAGTGTGATGTTGCCTGTGGGTTTTTCATATATGACCTTAATTGTATTAAAAGTTTCCCTCTATCTTCTGTCCCTAGATTATAAAGTATAAAATGTTTGTTTATAAAACCATCATTTGATAAATTTTTTTGTGGTTTATTGTATGTCTCCTACATGTCTTTTAATCTGTACATTCTCAATCTATTTTTTTTTTAACCTTGAGTATTTCTGTTGAAATAACCACATCATCTGCCTTGTAGAGTTCCTGAGAGTCCAGGTTTTCTTGATGGCATCTCCAGTGTGTTCCTTTGTCATGTATTATTTTGTTCCCTGTATTTCCTAAGAATTAGTAGCTAGATCCTAAAGCTTAATTAGATTTAGGTTTGATGGTTTGTTTGTTTGTTTACTTTGGTCACTTCACAGGTGGGGTATATCCTTCCAATAAGAGATGCATAATGTCTGTTCTCGTTTTTAAATGTCAGCATTCTGGTTGGACAGTCCCCTTTAACAATCCATTGTAAAGTGTTCTTCCTGTAAATTCTTTCTTCTTGGCAAAAAATTAATTGATTAATAAGGAAAAAACACAAGATATTGGGGAGATTTTTAAACCACAAGTTCATTAGCTCAGCAGAAGCAAGTATACATGGATTCATGTCAGAATAAAAGGATTGACAGTGCTTTTTTAAGATAACTAGCCCATAGCCACTTTTGGTGAGGCAGAGATTTGAGATAGACCTAAACCATTTTCTGAATTTGAAGATTTTCCTAAATATCCCTTCTTCCTGAGTGTTTCTCCAGTATTAGTGCAGATCTTTGATTAAGGCTTCCTGGTCACCTCTAGTAGACAGATAGGGAGTCTCAGTGACTCATGCAGGTGCCATATTCCTTTATTAGTTTTTCAACAGTATAATGAATTTCAGTTTTACCAGTCATTGTTTTGAGTCATATGACTAATATGATTAACATATGGGTATGCCTGATCCTTGACTCTAACTTTAAAGGTACATCCAACTCTGCTCCTTGAGGCTTGAGCCTAGCCTTAGGCATTTTCTTTACAGGTAGTTTCCTTGTAAATCTCAGTGAAATAAAAGTCATTGAAAAAAAAAAAGTGTAACAACCAAGAATTATATATATATATATAGAATAATATTTAGCAGAAGTTTATATACAATGTATATACATTGTAATCTTGACTTGGAAGTAATCAACTATTTGCCTTAGGGAAAGAAGTAAATGGCAAAAGTTAGAATTCCAGTCTAGACCCTTTGACTGCAAAGTGTGTGGAATGAACACCATCAGAGTGTGCATCCCCGTGTCCTTCTACCCTGTGTGCCTTCAGGTTGGGAGCACAATTATCTTATGAAAAAAAACTCCTTCAATTTCTGTGAGTGTAGCACAAGATGCCTTGTGTTGGGATGAGCATTAGATCTAGTTCAGGCAGTAGATGAACTGGATGGCATCCTTGTAAGCTCTGATCACAAGGCATTTCATTATTTGTCATCCTAAGAGAATTCCTAGATAGAAATGCAGGAGCATTGGCCCAGCCTTGGCATCACAATAATGTCTTCACCTGGGAGTTGAGCCTTGGCGAAATCAAATTTCTGAATTACTATGGATGGTGCTTACTGAAAAGTGCATTTTTAATGATCCTTGAAGTTTATCAAATGCTCATATGTACAACAAAACAAGGCAACAAGAGGCCACATCCTGGTCTTCCAGTGTTCCAATACCCACATGTATTTATAGACATCCTTTTCTTTCATTCACTTCAAATCAGATTATAGATTTTTTTCTTTTTTTAATAATGACTTTTATTTTTTTTCCCATTATAGCTGGTTTACAGTGTTCTGTCAATTTTCTACTGTTCAGTATGGTTGCCCAGTTACACATACATGTATACATTCTTTTTTCTCACATTATCGTGCTCCATCGTAAGTGACTAGACATAGTTTCCAGTGCCACATAGCAGGATCTCATTACTAATCCGTTCCAAAGGCAATAGTCTGCATCTATTAACCCCAAGCTCCCACTCCCTCCCCCTCCCCCTTGGCAACCACAAGTCTGTTCTCCAAGTCCATGATTTTCTTTTCTGTGGAAAGGTTCATTTGTGCTGTATGTTAGATTCCAGATATAAGTGATATCATATGGTATTGTCTTTCTCTTTCTAACTTAACTTCACTCAGCATGAGAGTCTCTAGTGCAAATCACAACTACCTTGAGATACTACCTCATACCAGTCAGAATGGCCATCATTAATAAGTCCACAAATAACAGATGCTGGAAGGGGTGTGGAGAAAAGGGAACCCTCCTGCACTGTTGGTGGGAATGTAAGCTGATACAACCACTATGGAGAACAGTACGGAGGTACCTTAGAAAACTATGCATAGAACTACCATATGACCCAGGAATCCCACTCTTGGGCATATATCCAGACAAAATTCTCCTTAAAAAAGACACATGCGCCCGCATGTTCATTGCAGCACTATTCGCAATAGCCAAGACATGGAAACAACCCAAATGTCCATCGACAGATGATTGGATTAGGAAGATGTGGAATATATACACAATGGAATACAACTCAGCCATAAAAAAGAACAAAATAATGCCATTTGCAGTAACATGGATGGAATTAGACTATAGATTTTTAACATATGAATTCGAGACTGATAGATATGAATCTCCCTAAAGGATGATTTTAATGGCATTTCAGCATTTCTATGTAAGGTGATTTTGTTTTAGAATTTCTTTCTTCTTTTTAAAACATTTTATCACATGAAGATCTAGTGTAATAGCAGTGATCAGACTGAAAACAATCAAGGAACAGTTTAAAAAAAACAATGGAGTTCTCTTGTGGCTCCGTGGGTTAAGGATCTGGTATTGTCACTGCTGTGGCTCTGGTTACTGCTGTGGCAAGGGTGCCATACCTGGCCTAGGAATTTCCCCATGCCAGAGGGCATGGCCAAAAAAAAAGAAAAGAAAGAAAAGAATAACAGTGAGCCAGGGATGCTACTGATGATTTGAACATATAGGATGATAATAATTTTAGTCTCTGTTGGCAGTTCTGTGTTCTAGAAATAGGAGAAAAAGATTGTGAGGCAGTGAGATAATTAAATGGGATACTGGATAGAAGATGAAAGCAAAACAATTGTTTTAGGCTTGGGTCTGTGCTCAGCAGATTTCATTGTTATTTATTTCTTCTGTGTAATGTTGCTGTCTCTTCAATACACATAACTATCTTTGACTTACACAAAACAGCCTGGGTAGCCTTGCACTGCAGTGAGTTCCTTCATCTTATTTTCACGACTTTAAGCAGATATTTGCAATTTAATATTATCAAAATAATTTGAGATCAGGATTAAATTTCAAAATTTCATTTGTGTGTGTGTGTGTGTTGGATGCTGTTTGTCTTGTTTTGGTAGGGAACAGCTAGTAGAAATTCCTGCACATAAGAGCTGTAGTAAATATATATAGTTTCTTCATTAAACAAGAAAAATGATAAAGCATTGGATGTATTTTCTCTGTTTTAGAGCTTCTTCACTGAACTATTCAGTGTTTACTATGGAACAAAATTGCAGAGCATATAAGAATATTATCTTGCTAGATACTATAAGGCATGTCTCTGATGAGTATAAAAAATAAATAATTATATGCTGATTTTATGCTAATCTTATTCAGTGCATCAAATTAGATAAATAAGACTTCTTAAGCAGCTATTCTAAGAATGAGCTGCTCTTTAATCAGGTACCAATTATGAAAACATGTTTTAATACCATATTATGAGGATACAAGGATTTTAGTAATCAAATGTCCATTTTCCCCCAAGCTAGGTATCTAGGAATTTTTTTTACTGACACTCAACACTAAGAACTAACCAAAGATCAAATTTAATATTTTTTTCATTAGAATTATTTGAAATACCCACTATTTATTGTTTTCATTCACTTATTCCTCCACCAAACTTGGGGAAGCCCTTGTGCCAGGTGCTGTGCATGGTCCCAAGGATGGAGAGCTAAAGATACAGGGCTATGGCTCTGACATAGACAAAAACACATACAGCTGTGGTACCCAGCAGCTGATGAGCTCGGGTGGGAGGAGTCAGGGAGGAGACTCTGGACTGACGGAGGGGAGGGGCAATGGGAGAAGGGATGCAGGATGTGGGTTCATGGGTTGAACAGAGATTTGGATGTTACTCACATCCTTAGCTAGGGGCGACTAATCTAGTGAGGGAGACTCTTGTAGATAACTACAACAGAGACACATGGCTGGGGAAAAGAGAATGGTGGTGAATGTAAGGAAGGCCTAAATTCCAGGTCTAAGTGGCAGAAGGTTATGATTGAATTGATGTGGGGATAAGGAGACTCCTTGAGAAGAATGGCAAGGTTTGGGGCTTGTAGGGTGCCATTCTCCTGAAGAAGGAGAACAATAGCTTTCCAGGGAAATTGGGCGAACCCATCTTTGCAGCTCATTGAGTTTCAGGAGCTCTGTGGGATACCACATAAAAAGGACCAAGACATCATTGATATGTGGGCCTACAAATGAGATCTAAGGTTTAGTAGAGGGGAATAGGGTGGGGGCTGAAGGCATGAGTGTGTCAGGGTCCATAAGGCAGTGTGAATAGAGTGAGGAATGGATGAAAACAGTCCTAGGGACCAACATCACTTAAGGAATACATGATGGATAAGCAGATTCTGGGAAGATGCCCAGAAAAAAAAAATGATGATATTATGAACATAAGGGAAGGAGAAATGTTAAGAAAAAAGACAACCGTGACAGATACCACAGAGGAGTCAAGTTCAGAAAAGAACGGAAACATTTGGCAACAAGGTTTGCTTAAGATGAAATGTTTCTTTGAAGTGGAGGCAAAGTTTTAAATAATTTTTCAAAAGTGATATAGCAAAAAAATGGTGTTTGAAAAGCCACCATTTCATAACTGCAGCTCTGGAATTTGTTACTGCCAAGCACAAGAAAAGTAAGATTAAGCCAAAAGCATGGTGATTTTTATGTCTCAGTTTGTGTCTTAAAAAAATGTGTTTTTTTTTCTTTCACCCTCTCAGTTTGCCAAAGTGAGCCATCAAGCTACAACTCATTTGTTAACAGTTCAAAGTTGACTTTTGTGACATTTGACTTGTCTCAGCCTCGTTTGAAAAATGTCAAAAGTATTAAAAGATTTTTATAATAGGAAGATAAAATCTTGCCTCAATATGGGAACTCCCAATGCTAGAAAGTGGAAACAAATCTGTGAACATGGTTCTCTGTCTGCTTCTCAGGCTCATTTCCTTTCAGGCAAAACACTTAGCGTGTGATAACTTTGCATCCTCACGGCTCTATGACCACAAGCAAATCTGAATACCCCTGCCAATCAGTTTTCCTATCTCTGAAATCGAAAGGAGGTGTTCTCTAGAGCTCTGCTTTTCAAACTATGGACTTCAACACATTAATGGGCGATGAAATGGAAAACAACAGAATGCACACAGTGTGGAAAGCTTTATTTTGCCAAGCTCACATTTCAGCTGTGTGTTGCAGGGGAGAGAAGAGAGATGTTACTAGATCCTGGTGTAACATGATTTTTTTAAACTGAGGATTATGATTAAGAAAATATTTGAAAAGCACTGCTTCTGACTAGATCCCCTTCCTATTCTAAAATTCTTTCACTCTAGTTAACTGTCAGACTGTCCTTGTGGTGTAGTAAATGTTTCCTAACAATTCCATGGACCGGCAGATATGAAAACTGTTAAGGACTGACAGCTAATAACAGAAAAAGAAAAACATTAAGAAGTAAATAAGGCCAACATCTGTGTTGTGTTTGACCACAAGACCGAACAAGCCTTTAAAATTTATTAGTATCCCAACTCATGAGTCATTACTATAATTTATGAAGAAAAGTTAGAGTAGGCTATATATTTGCAAACAATGGAGTGATTCTTTTGATGGTGGTATAAATAATGCAGCCCCATATCAAGGAGAAATAATCCTTTTTCAAAAGTGACAATACCATGGCATATCAGTTTAATTCAAGAATTAAATCAATGAGGTGCGAGACTCCTCCACCTGGCCACATAAAAAGCTTCATGGACGTGGTTATGGGACAAGTCATTGTATTTTTACTGGCCTCAACCAGGGGTAGGACACACCTGAGTCAGGTGTTTTGTTTTATAAACAGCTGTTTTAACTTCCCCTGCTGGTTAATTCTGCTTGAGGCTGTATTGGGGCATTTGCTTTTTCCAGCACACTTACTCATACTTAGACTTTTTGTGGGTGAGCAATTTCCTATAAAATCAAGACTCAGTGAAGTTTGTCTTTACTTATTTGTAAACTGTTTTTTAATTCTTCTACAACCTACAAAATGTTGGTGGTATTAAGCAGGGAAGATTTAACAAGGCGAAGGCCATTGACTCATCACAGGGGTAACTGGAGGGAAGTGTTTTTTGGGGGGGTTTTTTTGTGTGTTTTGTCTTTTGAAGGCCGCACCTGTGGCGTACGGAGGTTCCCAGGCTAGGGGTCTAATCAGAACTGTTGCTGCCGGCCTACACCAGAGCCACAGCAATGCGGGATCTGAGCCGTGTCTGCAACCTACACCACAGCTCGGGGCAACACCAGATCCTTAACCCACTGAGCAAGGCCAGGGATAGAACCGCAACCTCATGGTTCCTAGTCAGATTCATTTCCACTGCGCCACAATTTGTCTCTTCCTGCACAGCTCTTGGACACTCAGTTGGTCTCGTTTTTCTTTCCTCTTACAAACCCTGGGGTATTTGCTTTGCCAGTCTAACCCCAGAATTCTGGCAATACTGTGTTTTCAGCCCTCTTTCCACTGCCTGTCCGTCAGCTGGCAGGCAAGGCCTGGGAAGAGGGGAATTGAGGCTAGCAAAGCCATCCTGCCCTATTTTTCCTAACCCTCTTCTGGTCCTTCTCCGGGACTTCTTCAAGGTAAACCATGGCAGGGCTGGTGTTGAGGATGTGGTAGTGCTCATGGGGTGGGCAGAGCTAGTGGAATGAATGGTACAGAGATGTTGACTCCGCCTCCCTGGCCACACCTGATTGGCTCATGGCCATCACCCAGTGAGTCTCCACCCGCATCCACCATCCCAAGCCCCTCCTTTCTCCCAGATATGTAAACACACATGATTGTATTAAATTAATAAGAGATGAATTTGGGGTTTTTTTTATTCTATAGGGGAACAACATGTTTGCCACCTAGCCATCTAATCTATTAGATGAGCAAACAGGCTGAAAGAAATAAAGACACTAAGGTGGGAGAGCAAGGGTAGAATCTGGCCTGGGGGTCTAAGGCTCTTCTACCACTTGTTTCTACTTACAAAGCCCATGAAGATGGGACTTGAGGTCCATGCCCAAGGGCATCATGGGCTATAGATACATGGAGGGTAGGAGGAAGACAGGCAAGTTGTGAGCTTTGAAATGAATATAGTATATTCAGAAGACAATAGAGAAAATGTACAAGGTTTATGTTGGTCAGCATTAGAAAGCAAGACTCTTATTTTCTCTGGGTTTTATATTCTCCATTCTCCCCTGTAAGACTCAAAAGAATGGTGATGGACAGAGTATACCCAGCCAGTTGGGTGGCCTCCTGAAGGCATCATTTCTCTAGTTGTAGCTTCTCTAATTAAATGATGATACAGATAGATTCCAAAGGCTTCCTGTGATAATAAAATAGTATGTCTGAAATTATTGTTCTTTGGAAAAAATTTAAATGCCATACAGGTGAAAGTTGGTATTGTTATTAGAATGTCACTAAAAAACTTAAAAAACCCATTACATCCTTCAATGTTTTTTTCTATAGAGGTTTCTTCCTTCTTCACTAGATATGCAGGATATTCAGCATGAACAATGTTGTTTCCTGGGTTTGAAACATTACAAACAGGGTAACACCATTAAAATCTTGCCTATATTTCCATATTCCCTGTCTCAGTGCCAGCAGATGTCATCAGAATGTAGGTTGTGTGGGCCAGACAGTTCATCATTAGTGTCCAAGGCTTGAAGTATTGGGTAGAAGCCTCAGTTATACCTCAGAATGCTGATAGTCCCCTCTGTGAATGGTACTGGCTAATTTTTGGTTGGTTGGTTGGTTGGTTGGTTGGGTTTTTTTGGCCGCACCTGTGGCATGTGGACGTTCCCAGGCCAGGGATGGAACCCATTGCCACCACTGTAACCAGAGCCGTAGTAGTGACAATGCCAGATGCTTAACCCACTGAGCCATGAGGGAACTCTGATCCTGGATATTTTTTGATGACTGGATAGTGTCACCTGAATGTTGAGATCAGCTTCTGAGCTGGCATGGTGCCAGCTGGTTAGAGCAGCCATTACTTCCATTTTGAGTATAATCAAAATTGGCATGCAGTCTGAATAAATTAAAAATAATGGTAGTTAGGAGTTCCTGTCGTGGCTTAGTGGAAACAAATCTTACTAGTATCCATGAGGATGCAAGTTTGATCCCTGGCCTCGTTCACTGGGTTAAGGATCCAGTGTTGCCGTGAGCTGTGGTATGTAGGTCACAGACATGGCCTGGATCTTGCATTGCTGTGGCTGCGGTGTAGGCCAGTGGCTAAAGCTCTGATTTGACCCCTAGCCTGCGAACCTCCATATGCCACGGATGTGGCCCTAAAAAGACCAAAAAAATGTTAATTTATTATAAATAATAAATAAATATTATCTAGAGTAAAACTGGTACTTACTACCCTTTGGAAATTAATCTATATTGTATCTATTTTCTGGTATTTGTGGCAGTGCTTTTTGTTTGTTTTGTTTTGCTTTTGGCCACACCTATGGCATATGGAATTTCCCAGGCCAGGGATCTAACCCATGCCTCAGCAGCAACCTAAGCTGCTGTGGTGACAATGCCTGATTCTTAACCCACTGAGCCACTAGGGGACTCCTGTGGCAGTGCTTCTAGATATTCTTCATGGATTGTGGTGTAACATAACGTGTCTTCCTGAGTCACTGAATTTCTTGCTCCTGAAGTAGACGTATGACACTGAATCTCCTCTACTTTACATGTCTAAATAACCTTGAAGTTTATATTTTTGTAACATTTTAAACAAGTTTTTCTTCATTACACAAAGTACCAACAACAGTAGAGGCACTTTTTAAATGAAATAAGTCCCTAAAGTTTGCATTAAGGATAAGTCATGCACTCTAAGCAGCTGGAACCCAAGCCTTTAAGGCCTTTCCTGATGCTAACTCCCTCTCAATGTACCACTGTATTTCTTGTCACCTGAAGGATGTTCTTGACCTGTAAAATTCTTCTTTTAGGATCCACCTACTTCAGTTTCCCTCGGACTACGAATGGAAGAAATGATTTTCAACTTGGCAGACACGCATCTATTTTTTAATGACCTAGAAGTAAGTTCTGATTATTTTATACACTCTTGATGTTGCATGTTTGGAAATAGGTGATTGGCCTTAAGATAAGAATGGGATATTATTTTTTTGAGTATATAGTTGGAGTAATGAGATAAAGTGCTTATGGATCATATGGTAATGCATTTTGCCTTCATGGAATGTCTGTTTTGTTTTCCTTTGGCTGTTGTGATTTGAAGTTTGATTCTGCATGACCATTGATAAGGATTAAAAGTTGATGTTAAAAATCTTAAATATTCAGCCGTGTTGATGATCAGAAGCTACAGATTTCTCAGTTTCATAATCACGGTTGAGATGGCTTCCCTTTAAAATCCCACAATTTGTGATCCTTGCCTAGGCTGTGTCAGACTCTTATTATATCAAGTCAGATGCTTTCTGTCTGGCTTAATTGGTTGTATAATATTTTAATCAGGGCTCCGTTCTTTGGCTTGCCAGGATTCCTTATGTCAGACTGCTGATGATTTTATTTGTCTATTATGATTTGGGGAGAGATTTTGGTAAGATGGCCAGTTAAATGTATTACAGACAATGACAAACATGCTGATCTTGGTTGGAGGCATTTTTTAAGAATATTACTTTTCTTATTGCCATTATGAGAAAACATGACCGTAACTACATTTCACTCCCTTCTCGATAAGAGAGTTGTGTATTTAAGCTCTGCTGTTAAAGCAAGCTTGTGGTAGGGCTGCCAACAGGCATTAATCATTAAGTTGTTGTTTTGCTAGATTTTATAAATATATGTTATTTCAGACAGGAGAAGAATCCGAAAGATTCGAATAGAACTTTTACTGATCAAAGTTAATTGGCAGCAATTGGCCTTTAAATATTTCCTGATGTTTCCCTTTTTAAAATCAAGCAAAATGCACCTTATTTAATAGATGAGCCAAAATCATTTGAAAAATGCCAGTATGTGACAGAACTTAAATGCGGTTTGTTCAACATCTGTCCTGTGTTTTGATTTCTTTTCATCTGCAATGAAACTACTCACAGACGAATTGGCAACTTTCAATGCAATAAAATTATTTAAATGTGCTTCATTTTTTTTTTTGCCCCATTCCTCCTTGGTGAAATATTTATTTTTACACTTAGGGTAAAAAGCAAATTTTTTTTTTTTTTTTTGCATTTTAAAGTGCTTTCTATCCTTAAGGAAATTTCATGTAGGGTATTACTATGTCTTAAGGTAGAGAGAGTCCCCAGTGAGTGACAAGTTCAGAATTGCCTTTAGAAAAGCTTAATAGGCAAACATTTTCAAAAGCTGTTTCTGATTTATGGTTGTGATTCACTTCATAAGAGAAAAGCACCAAAGAATTCCATCTTTTACTAGTACATTAAAACTCCTTTCCTGAGCACCCATTCATTTCCAAAGCTGATATTTTCTCTTGGGTACAACCTTGTTGCTCTCATCAATGTTAATAGGTGTTAATAGCACCCATGGAGAAGAAATTAGCAGTAATTTTCTACTGTTTTTAAGCTCTACCTTCTTAAAAATGCCAAAGCTTGTCTGTATAGTGCCAAAATGATGTGGTAAAAAGTAAGAAGTTAGACCAAGTAATAAGCTGGTATAATATAGACAGGGAACCTTCCTAACTCAGTTTTGTTGTAATACAGCCAGATTTCTATTTGTTTACTAACATTATTCACACTGAATTATATAGAGAATATCTAAATTGAAAGTAAATACTAAAAGGTCTAGTTTAGCTATGCAGGGGATATAGATTTTTCATAAGACCAAATTAAAAAAAAAAAGAAGAAGAAGAACTAGGGATTGACACAAAGAACTAGGGATTGACACAGGTATTAAAATATCAGATTCTATTCATGGCATGAGGACTCTTCCCTAAAAGGAAAATAGAAAAGAGAATGAAGGAATAACTCAACCAAATATAAAAATCAATAGTGGAAAATTATTTTAGCTTGTAACCCTACCGGAGTTGACTTTAAATTATCTTACTTGAGAATAATAAAAAACTATCAGCAAAAATATAAATGAAAGATTCACATAGCCTCTGTCTTCAGAAAATTATTTACTTGCTCTCAATTTGCACAATAATAAAAAATAAATTGCTTCTATACTTATATCAGTCTTTCATTTTGTGTTTTTGTAATTCAACGAGCCTGAGACTGGCCATTGCAAATATTAGTTTCTTTCAAAGTAAGGAGTGAAATTATTTCCTGGCAAAAATAAATGTATTAGCATAATACTCTTTAGAAAACTAAAACTATCTCATCAGGCAAAAATGATGTGGCAATGCCTGATTTCACACTCTAATTAGTGGTGTGCTGTGGGTAAGGAACATGAGTATTTTAATAAATCATAATGACATGTTTTTAGCTTTTTAAGATCTATAATGCAAGTAATTTCAAGGAGATTACCAATCTCGGTTAGTTTGAAGTGTGATTTTGGAATTCTGATAAATGCCTTTAGCCTCATTTTCTTTTACAACCTTACCTCTTTGCCAGCCCCTTTGTATGATTTGGTTCGTTCACAGCTGTGGCTTCTAAGACCATCTGAATAAGGAACTACACTACATGCAGAGCTTCCAGTACTAATTCTTGTGTTATCAAAGTATCTGCTTAAAACAGTTGCTAGGACATTATTTAGGAAATTTTGGATATGATTTTAAAGTAACCTAGAAATGCTTAAAATGGTATTAGGGTATTTAGGAAATTTGGGATATGATTTTTAAAGTAATTTAGAAATATCTTAATTGTAGTTCAAGACATAAAAACAACCATTTTTAGTTTCAAAAATTTATTTTTCATCTCAGTGACAATTATGAATAAAAGCAATCAGAATTGAAATGAATTCTGTTGACACTTCAGGAAAAAATAAACTAGAGAAAGCTTGGTTTGGGGATCCATTAAAAATGTTGGATGGGATGGGACATGAGTGACAGGGAGATATAATTATCAAAGGAAATCACATCCCTCCCACCCACCAGAAGGGTTTAGACTGGAGCTTCATAGGACACTCCTGGCTTTCCTATTTCCAAGTCTAAGGCCCTGCATATCATTTTACCAAAAGGTCTCCGTGTGTCATCCAGTGATGCTTATTATGGAAGTCATTTTTTGTGAATGTATGAAATTGGAGGGATTTTTCCAGCTTCTTCAGGAAAGTCTGTCTCTTTCTGGCTGAGTGGAGAAAGAGCTCTTTCTGTTGGATTTTAATTGAAAGGTAATCTGCAAACAGAGCAGCAAGGAAAGGCCTTCTGAATATTATGATGTTTCAGTTTAACTCGCCATTGATCAGTTCTCCTGCAGGATTTTTCCACAATTAAAGGGAAATATTTCGTCAAGATGGATGTAAGTCCAAATAGAAATAAGGCGCAAGCTTATGATGAATTTTTTCTTGTTGTCTGGTGTTAAGTGGTAGCATCTCACTGGTGTGATGATTGCCATCATAACTGGTGTTATCACCATGGTGGCCTCCAAGAGCCTCTGCTCTCAGGCCACATGGCTCAGGGTTGGGAAAGTCACAGGAACCCACCTCTTGTCTTCTGGGTTGTACACACCATGTTCACCTAGTTCAGTGTGAAGTTGTGCTACTATCACTTTCTCCTTCACACCCCTAGTACATTGGTTACATGGGACAGACCGAAGGATGCTTTGGTGTCAGCCTTTACAATGTGAATTTCCCAGCCTTTCCTGGGCCTTTGATATGTGGACTCCTGTCCTAGGTCTGATTTTTAAACCGCTTAGCTCCTTGTAGCTTGTAGCTCCTTGTTTTCACATTTTCTATTAAGAAAAGGCCTGGGGCTGAAGGTTATGGTCTCAATAGGTTTGATGAATCAACGACCAAGGAAAGGCATCATGGACAGTCATGCCATAATTTAAAGGAAGGAAGTTGTAATGAGTTTTCTTACAAAGCAAAGAAATTAGTTTGCCCCCCTTGGTTTCATTCAGTCTTTAAATTTGCAATGCTCTGTTATGACTCTAAAACTTAGGTTCTCCTCTATTCACTATTTTACTGTATCTTGTTTATAAATTTATTTTTAGCTAAGGGGAAAAAAGCTTCCTTCAAAATAGCAGTCATGCCAATGCTAAGTAGCTTTGCTCTTAAGTGTTCTGTGGTGGCCTAATGCTTGTGTTTCCAAAAGTGTAAATGTTATAAACTAACATCTTGATTTTTTGAGTTGAAAAATATAATTCACCTAGAAAGTGCTTTGCTGTCTTTACATAAACAACTAGAAACCCTGATGCCTGAGTCCAGCTTCTGTGTAGATGTTGGAATCTCTTGTTCCATAGATTCCAGCTTGAGCTGTTTTCTGCTTTTGGTGTGTTTCACTGCCAAGAACAGCTCTAGGAGAGTGTGTGGACCTATCAGTAATTGCATTCCAAACCCAAATGTACCCACATATATGTGTATGCCACTTGTCAATTTCAGCTCTCTACATAGGCTTTTGTATATATATTTAACTTTCTTCTGAAAAATTTAGCTAACATAAAGGGTCACATTATTTGAAATCCTAGTAACATTTTTGATAACACCTAGAATATTGCTTTATATATGTTGACCATGGATTGAGTATTTGTTACATTGAATTTTTATCTGTTGCCTTGGATAAAAGATTAATTTCTGTGCCTTTCCCATGGAAGACAAGAGACTTGACCTTGCCTTTCTATGTTTTTAGGTAGATTGCTTGGCCTCATCTATTTCCTTAGTTAATAAGAGTAACATCAAAACTCTAAGTTTAGGAGGCAAGATAGATTTTCAAACAAGTGATTATTAGACAAAATAAGTGGGTGTTGAATTTAACTATGTTGTAATCGGTGGCCAGAAAGAAGCAATGCCTATATTTTATCCATTATTATTACTAATGAATAAGTGTAAGTGTTCTCCCATTATTTCTCCTAAGATTCTGTCATCTTTATCTGAAGTAAAAAAAAAAAATAGAAATGTAAAAATATCTCCCAAGACTCCCTTAATTCTGATGTTCACCAGAAAGTTAGGAGTCAAAGTATATTGCTATTTAACATGAGATATTCTATATTATGTTATGCAACTCATTGGGAAAAAAAAAAACTAAAGAAATCAGCAAAGGACATGAACAGACAGTTCACAAGAGAAAATCAAATTTTCAACACAAATTAAGCTAAGAAAAATATTGGATTTCACCTCCAGGAATCTGAAATGTCAGAGCGTGTTCAAGCCTCTTGTCTATCACATTGGCAAAGATTTAAAATCAATAACATGGTATGCAGTGCAGTAAGATGAACAATTGCGTACATTGCTGTTAGGATATAAATTGGTACCAATTTTCAGAGAAGTAGCTTGATACTGTGTATTTAGAACCTTAATGCACTGATCGTTTCAACTTCTGAGCAAGGAATTACAGACAGAGAATTGGCATAGTAATAAACGTGTATTGAACACTTGTCCTAACATTATTCATACAGTATTCCACCGAATACCCTGACACTTCTATGATAGGAGCACCATCACTGCCTCCATTGTATGGAATAGAACCATTATCATCTCCATTTTATGGACTAGCCGAGAAGCTTAGAGTGGTTAAAACAAAACTTGCCCTGGGCCACACAGCTACTGAGTGGCAGGTTCTAACTCAGGTCCAACACCTTCTGGAAGTCCACTCAACCCCACACTAAAATATAGAAATATTTAAAATATCCTTAAACAGTGATTAATGATTCATCCTCATGGACAATTGTTTTAAGACTGCTTATTAAATGTAGGAAAAATATGCACGGTCCATTTCAAGGTTCAAAATTGGCAGTAACAGGACAGTGTGGTCTTAATGGTAAACTCCATGGCATGTTATCTGAAAAGGCTACATACTGTCTGAGTCCAGCTACAGGACATTCTAGAAAAGGCAGAACCGTGGATCAGGCTGCCAGGGGTTAGGGATAGAGAGAGACGAATTAGGTAGACCAAAGAAGATTTTTAGGGTAGTGATTCTATTCTGTTTGATACTGCAGTGGTAGGTACATGTCGCCGTACATTTGTTCAAACCCATAGAAAGTACCATGCCAAATGTGAACCTCATGTAATCTATGGACTTTGGCTGGTGATGATGTGTCAATACAGGTTCATTGATTGTAACAAATGTACCACTCTGATGTGAGATGTTGAGAGTAGGGAAAGTTATGTACATGTGGGAGCAGAGGGTATATGGGAAAAATCCCTGTACTTTCTGCCAGATTTTCCTATAAACCTAATACTTCTTTAATTTATTAATTTTTTGAAATTATGCATATTAAAAAAAACTGAGAGAACTATATATTGTAAAAGCTACCAGTACATAACTTCAAGTTTTAAAGATAAGCAGTCTGCAAAATAAAGTATACTATATGATTCTTATTTTAGCATCTATGACATATGGAAAAATAATTGGAGGTAAATACATTAAAATGCTGCCAGTCTGAATGATGGGGTTATAAAGGCTGTTTTTCTGTGATGCTCCAAAACTGAGATGATCAGAGCATTTCATAATCTCTTTATATGTCTGTCCTTCATTCAATATTCAATATATGTAATATATGGCTATTAGTTGCTAGACACTGTTCTCAATGCTGAGGAGGCAGCGATGATTGAGTCAAAGTTACTCTCTTCATTGAGTTCACACTCTGGAGGGGAAGTAGGAAATAAACACTATGTAAATAAAATAATTTCAGCTAGAGATAGTACTGGGTAGATAATCAAAGAATAATTGATTAAGGGATGTTGTGGAGTGGGGCACCTTTAGCTGAGATGTTCAGAAAGAGGTGTCTCTGAGGAGAAGACATTGGTGAAAGAACCAAGAAGTTTCCAGTAGGAAGCAGCTGTAACGGCAGAAAGGCATTCTGGAATGGGAGTGGCCTGTGCAAAGGCCCTGAGGTGGGGATGCATTTTGCTCCTTCAAGAAATAACAAGCTCATGAGTGTAGCGGGGGCAGAGTGAATAAGGGGAAAGTGAAGGGTCCAGATCAGGAAGGGCCTTGTAGACTGTGGTGAAGAAGATGGATTTTTTTTTTTCTTTCTAATTGCAGTGGGCAGCCATTGGTGAGTTGTAAGCATGAACATGATAGACTAGTGTTTGTACTTTTAAAAGATCAGGTTTCATCCTATGAGGAAGGGGGCAAGAGTAGAATCAATGAGACATCTAGGAGACTTTGGGCTGAGACATGGTGAGAAGGTGCATGATTTACAGCATAATTTCGTGGAAGTGCTACTGGGAGGATCTGCTAATGGATCAGAGGTGGGAGGAGAAGGATAACAGAATCAAGGGTGGCTACTAGGTTTTGACTGGAGCAACTAGACAGGTGGTCATGTTATCTGAGATGAGGAAGAGTGCCTTTGGGGTGGCAAGATTGGGGGAAGAGTTGTCCTCAACTATTCTGCATCAAACATATTAAGTTTGAAATACCTATTCAAGGAGTTCCCATTGTGGCTCAGCAGGTTAAGAACCTGACTAGTATCCATGAGGTTGCAGGTTCGATCCCTGGCCTCACTCAGTGGATTGAGTTTTTGGCATTGCTGCAAGCTGCGGTGGAGGTTTCAGATGTGGCTCAAACCCAATGTTGCTATGACTGTGGTGTAGGCCAGCAGCTGCAGTTCCAATTCTACCCTTACCCCAGGAAGTTCCATATGCCATAGGTGTAGCTGAAAAAAAAAAATTTCAACATCCAGGTCAAGAGATTATGTACATTCAAGTTTGGACTTCAGAGAATAGAGCCACATGTGAAGAAACACTTTTAGGGGTCCTAAAGGCATGAGAAATAGCATCTCACAGGGAAAAGAGTAAATTGAGAAGAGAGCCTCAGATTAGATGCTCAGACAATTAGAAATAGGACCAAGAAAAAACTTTCAAGAGAGAAAGGTAAGGACTGGCAATGAGGTAGGTGAAAACGTCTGAGGCATCACAGAAACCTAGAGAACGGGGTTTCAGGTACCGGGGCTGGGGTGCACCGCTGTGTCAAATGCTGCTTAAGGAGAGGACAAGGAGGACAGAGAAGTGGCTGTTGGATTCACCAGGAATGTTGGCTGGTAATGACCCTGATAAGCACCACTTCAGTGAAGTGGAAGACTAATGGGAATGGGTTGAAGAGAGGACAAGGGTTGATGAAGTGAAAACAGGAAAGACTGAGAGTTTCCACAATGACAAAATGCAAAGAGGTGGGTGGTACATGGAGAGGATCATATACCAGAGGAAGGAGGAAGTGGTTATTTTTAAAACAGAAGTTAAGGCATGTTTGGTAATGAGACTGATTCCCTAGAAATGATCCCAGGTGTGGTGAAGAGAAGGAGCAGCCAAAAGAGTGAAGTGGGTTACAAGAAAGGATGGGATCCAGAGCACAAGTTACAGGATAAGGCTTCAGTAAGGGAGTCTGAAACTCCAGGTACAGATGCAGGCACGGCAACTGGGGTTTCACAGTGGACGTGAAGGTTCTTCTCACTGTAAAAAAAAACCACCTGTAATATTTTGTAATAATAATTTTCTGATTTTCTATCTCCCTTCATCCCCCACCAGGTGGTCCCTTGAAAACAGGGACCATGATTTGCCTGCTTGAAGCCTACACACCTAACACCAGTTTGGTACATGGAAGGCTCTCCAATGTATCTTTTAATTTTTTCCAAATTTTTTAAAGTGAGAGTCTCCTGTGAGCACTGCTCTTTTTTTATTATTATTTGCATGCATTAACTTTTCAAAAGTAATTGCTACTCTCTCTCTCTCTCTCTTTTTTTTTTTTGTCTTTTTGCCATTTCTTGAGCCACTCCCGTGGCATATGGAGATTCCCAGGCTAGGGGTCAAATCAGAGCTGTAGCTGCTGGCCTACTCCAGAGCCACAGCAACACAGGATCCAAACGGCTTCTGCAACCTACACCACAGCTCACAGCAACGCCGGATCCTTAACCCACTGAGCAAGGCCAGGGATCGAACCTGCAACCTCATGGTTCCTAGTTGGATTCATTAACCACTGAGCCACAATGGGAACTCAGCTACTCTCTTTTTTTAAGCGATATTTTCAAAATCTTGAGTGTCAGAACCCAGTGGACGTGCAAGGAGTATGATATCAAATGATACTCAGTGTAGTTCCAGTTTAAGGTTTGAAAAAAAAAAGGTATATACATCCAAAAGAAGATTAAAGATTTTCGCCTTAAAAATGTTGTATATGATATCGATTATATGTGGAATCTAATAAAAATGATAGAAAAGAATTTATTTATAAAGTACAAACAAACTCACAGATTTCAAAACCAATCTTATGGTTACCATAGGTGAAACTGTTATGGGGAGAGGGGAATTGGGAGGATGCAAATAATATATACACATTGCTGTATATAATAGATGATTAATATGAACCTACTGTCTAGCACAGGGAAAGCTACTCAATAGTCTGTAATAACCTATATGGGGGAAAAAATGGGTATATGTGTATGTACCATTGATTCACTTTGCTGTACACCTGACACACACACAACATTTTAAGTCAACTGTATGCCAATAAAGTTTTTTAAAAGTTGCAAAAATAAATAATTTCTACAAAAAAAAAAAGGATTTATCTCTGGATAATGGGATAATACTACCAGAAACTAAACTCCAAGTTTTCTTTATATTTTATTTTTTGTTAATATTTCTTATAATTAGAAAATTATTGAATAATCAACTATTCCAACTTGACTCAAAGCCCTATGTTTGAGCCCTATGGATGAGCTATCTTACAATTCTAGAGGTATCAGAGGTTAAACTCATGAATTCATTCATTCCTGAGGGATGCCTCCATGCCTCAGTATTTTATCTGGAAAATTGGATGATGAGCGTACCCACCTCCTAGGGTCAGGGTGAAGATTCAGTATATGAATACCTGTTCAGGGCATAGAACCAGTTCCACCAAACAGGAGGTACTAAGGAAGTCTAATCTGCTATTCTTTTTTCAAAATGTATTTTATTGAAGTAGAGGGGATTTACAATGCTGTGTTAATTTCTTCTGTACAGCAAAATGATTTGGCTATACATATATATACATTCTTTTTCATATTCTTTTTTACATGGTTTATCACAGGATATTAAATATAGTTCTCTGTGCTCTACAATAGGACCTTTTTGCTGATCCATCCTATATATAATAGTTTGCATCTGCTAATCCCCAGCTCCCACTCCATCCCTCCCCCAACCCCCCTTCCCCTTGGCAACCCTTGGGGAAGTCTGTTCTGTGTGTGTCTGTTTCTGTTTCATAGATAAATTCATTTGTGTCATATTTTAGATTCCACATATAAGTGATAACACGTGATATTTGTCTTTGTCTGGCTTACTTCACTTGGTATGATAACCTCTAGTCCATCCATGTTGCTGCAAACGGCACTATCTCATTCTCTTTTTATGGCTGAGTAGCATTCCATTTCAATACATGTACCATATCTTCTTTATTCACTCAGCCATCACTGGACATTTAGGTAGCTTCTGCGTCTTGGCTGTTATCAATAGTGCTGCTATGAACATAGGGATGCATGTATCTTTTATTTTTTTGTCTTTTTAGGGCCGCACCTGTGGCCTATGGAGGTTCCCAGGCTAGGGGTCCAATTGGAGCTTCAGCTGCTGGCCTACACACAACCACAGCAATGCCAGATCCAAGCCACATCTGAGATCTACACCACAGCTCACTGTAACACCAGATCCTTAACCCACTCAGCGAGGCCAGGGATCGAATCCCACAACTTCATTGTTCCTAGTGGGATTCATTTCCACTGTGCCACGGCACATGTATCTTTTTAAATCAGAGTTCTCTCTGGATATGTGCCCAGGAGTGGGATTTAATCTGCTGTTATTCTTTATTGAGTATCTTTGATGCAAAAAAACTGGAGGGTAGGGCCATGGAGGAAGAAGAGGGGGTGACTTAGGAAATGGTTCGGGAGTGAAGAATGTAAAACAATAAGTGGTTTGCTCCCAAAATTCCCATGTAGAATTCCAACAGAAATCATACCAGAGAAACAACAGAAATTCTTCCAGTGTTCACTTTGCAAATGCAAATGGTTCCAGGTACATCACAGAGTACTCCTCTTATTCCTTCCTCATTCACCTCCTCCTTGCACCCCCAGGTCCAAGAGGGGAGGTTTCCTTAGGGCAGTTAAATAGGGATGGTATCTGGCTCCCCACCCAGTGTGCTGTCCTTTCATTCATTGAAAATAGGGGTGCTTTGGGACTGGATAAACAATGAGATCCTGCTGTATAGCACAGGGAACTATGTCCAGTCACTGGTGATGAAACATGATGGAGGATAATGTGAGCAAAAGAATGTATATATATATATGACTGGGTCACTTTGCTGTACAGTAGAAATTGACAGAACACTGCAAGTCAACTATAAGGGAAAAATAAAAATCATAAAGCAAATTTAAAAAAAAAAAAGGAAAATGGGAATGTTGACTTCATGTCAAAGGCATTTGTTTCTTGGGTTGTGCTGTTAAGTTGTCCTTTCCTTGCCTCTTCTGGCCTCATGTTTCAAAGGATGGCTTATGGACCTTGCTGGTGGTGTCTGCAGCCTGGAGCGGAGCCTTGAATGTGCAAAATGACATGGTGGTGGCAGGGGGCAGCAGTCTTTAGGGAAACCCTTCTCATATCAGTACAAAGCATTGACTTTGATTCTCCATCAACACTGAGAACCCAGTCTTCTTAACTGCAGTTTACCTGTGTGGGCAATTGAAGGAAAGTGATTTTTTTTTTTTTTTTTGCCCTCGGCCACTTGGTTATAGTAAAGCTAAGGTGGGAGCAGGGGTTTCCTAACTCAGATATCATTGCATAAATCTGTCTACCCACGTCCCATAACCTGGCTGTTTCTCCTGCCACAACAGGAAATAGTAGCATGCTGGTGCTTCCACACACTGTTGTAATGCAGCACATCCCAATAAGGGGACGTGGTTTTCTCTAATGAATTATTGCTAGATTTGTTTCGCACTATGTGTCACAGACCGCAGTTGTTCAAGCAACCTAAAATCTGTTTTGAAAGGTTTAGGGGTAGGTGGGTCAGTAGATTGGCCTGACAGAGAGGTGATGGACAGACAGATATGTGCATATAAGTTCCTGTTGTTGAGTAGATAAATATTATTTTAGTTGCCTCTCTAGGAGAGAGAAAAAGAGCTATATAGTGCCCTAAATTTCTTCGTTTACTCCATTGTGGACATTGGACTCTATGTGAGGCATTGAGGAGAAGAGATGAAATAGATGCCCTGCCCTCAAAGAGTCAAGAGGGGAGGTGGAAACAGGAAAGCAAGGGAACAGTTATATCACAGTGTCTCAACACAGTGATGGCCACATGTAAGGACACTGGCAGAGTCCAAAGGCAAGGTGGCTAACCGAGCCTGGGGAAGAGGTGGCAAGGCTGAGAGGGCAGGAGAAATGACATCCCCAGGACGTCACCTTTGCTAGAGGAAAGCATGGTGGTTAGGACCAGGGTTTGAGTAGATCTAAAGCACAGAGCAGGAGTTCCCGTTGTGGCTCTGCAGTAATGAACCCAACTAGTTTCCATGAGGATGCAGGTTCAATCCCTGGCCTCTCTCAGTGGGTTAAGGATCTGGCATTGCCATGAGCTGTGGTGTAGGTTGCAGACGCAGGTCAGATGTGGCGTGGCTGTGGCTGTGGGTATAGGTCGGCAGCTGCAGCATGTGGAAGTTTCCACATGCTGCAGGTGTGGCCCTAAAAAAATGAATTAATAAATATGTAAGCACAGAACACATGTAGGGCAGTTGTGAGATAAGAGGACAGAGAGACAGGAGCCAGACCGTGAAAGGCTTTGTACACTCTGCTGAGGAAGTTGAATGTCATATTGACTGCCGAGGCCATTGCCAGAGAATATTTCACACTGCTGTGGAGATGCATTGTACTGTGAGGTCAGACATATCGGTATGTCGATAATAGGTGAGAAATCACCAGGGTTCTTTGTGGGAACAGAGTACAGTATGGGGCAAATGGGAAAGAGATTAAGAAAGTAGTCAGGAGACCATGAGGGAATAGATTTAATGCAGTGGCTTGGGAAGCAAGAATCTTTGTTTCTTGCTTGGGCAATAAGGTAGAGATAGACAGTGCAGGACAATCGGCTTGGCTTTGGGAGGAAGATGCTAAATTCAGCTCTGAGATCTTGAATCGGAAGTGTGTGCTGGACCTCAGGCAGAATTCCAACAAACAGTCGTGTGTACAGGGCTGAACCTCAGAAAGAGAGAAGTGAGTTTGAAGTCATCTCCCACAAAACTGGTTAAGAATTTCAGAGTTCCCGTTGTGGCGCAGGGGTTAACGAATCCAACTAGAAACCATGAGGTTTTGGGTTCGATCCCTGGCCTTGCTCAGTGGGTTGAGGGTCCGGCGTTGCCGTGAGCTGTGGTGTAGGTCACAGACCAGGCTCGGATCCGTGTTGCTGTGACTCTGGCGTAGGCCAGTGGCCACAGCTCCAATTAGACCCCTAGCCTGGGAAACTCCATATGCGGCAGGAGCAGCCCCCCCCCCCCAAAAAAAAAGAATTTCCTGGAAAGGGAAGAATATATCAAATGAAAAAGCAACATTATCTCAGAGCAGAGGTCTGTCTGTAAGATTTTGGCTTGGAAACACAGAAGCTACATGTATATCGAAGACTCCTAATTCCGAAAATGAAATAACGTATATCAAGACACAGTTTCTGTTTTAGCAAACTGAAAATGAACCTGCCCGTGAAACTATCTTCCTAGTTTTACCGTAGTCTCTTTTGTACTAGTTTTTTTTACTGAGGTATCATGGATGTGCAATATTATGTAAATTTCAGGTGTACAACACAGTGACTCACAATTTTTAAAAGTTATGTTCCATTAAGAGTTATTATAAAACATGGGCTTTATTCTGTGGCTGAAGCAGTGGGGTAGCCAAGTGGTCTGAGGGAAGAGTGAACACTTGAGGGGTGGAGTGACCTTGGTTCAGGCCTCATTTCCAGCCACTCTGTGACCTTCAACCCTGGCACGTTCAGAGATGGCCTGGGGGTGCAGTGCAGTGAGCTAATGAGATGATCTGGCAAAGGCACATGGCTGGCTTTGGCGTGCGGGAAACCTTCCCTTCTTGCCTAATAGAAGTGCCACTTCACCTTGTCTTTGTGGCAGCATGGGCTCCATCCCTGGCCCAGCCCAGTGGGCTAAGGATCTGGCGTTGCTGCAGCCATGGTGTAGGTCACAACTGCAGCTCACATTCAGCCTCTGGCCCAGACACTTCCATATGCCACGGGAGTGGCCAAAAATAAAAAAGAAATGCTAGTTCAGCTTTCGCAGAATTGGTGGTCATTTTATTTAAAAATCCTGAGAAATTGACCTACGGGTATTACATATGACAGACTTTTTGTTTAGGGTCTTCATTTTGACAGGTGCTCCCACTAATCTTCATTCTGAAAGAGGAGAGTTTCTACTTTCTAAAGCCATATTTTACCCCACTTACCTTCATAGGAAGTTTGTGGAGTTGAGAAAGAAAAAAATTTTTAATTGACTAGTGCAAGAGAAAAGCCTGTAACTTCAACTTCCCCAAAATGTGTTTAATTTCAGTCCCTGGAGTCTTCTTCCATTTCGGGGCAGTTACAATAGAGCCTCTATCTGGGCACAGCCAGTCCAGGATGCTAATGGCATTTCTAAGGAAACACTCTAAATCCCAGATTTTTCTTGCTGCTAATTGTGTGCTACTCCTCCGTAAGGCAGGCAAAGGGCTGGGGCAGGCAGAGAGGAGGCTGCTTTTCATCGGCATTATTTTGTGATGCCTCTTCAAAAGTAATGGACTGAGAATTATCTTCTGGTATTGGTGTTTTGTGAGAAAGCTAAAGGGAGCTCTTAGGATCAAGACATAATTCCTTTTAATTAGTGGAACTGGTTTGTTCTAAACCCATACTGACTGAGTTCTACTGGACTCGCAGATGTTTCTGCTAAGGAAAAAAATCAGTAGCTTGGAAAATTGACAGATGAAAAGTAGTTTTTATGTAGAGGTGTGGTGAGATAATACTTTCTCTTTTAATGTAGCAATTATAACCTTCCCCTTCTTTAACATATAAGGAAAACTACTTAAACTCCAAATGGCCACAATTAAACAAGTCACTCTACTTCCAATCACGAACCTGTTCAGACGGTCATGAGCAGAGGTCATGCACCATATCAGCCAAGGCCTTAAGGAACTTGACAAATGCTTTTCCAAAATCCAAGAGAAAATTTAAAACCATATGTTTGAGTTAAGAAGCAAATGAATTTTGTAAGACTTTTTAGGGATGTATAGGAAACAAGATGAAGATATTCATGTTCTCAAGGAGCTTAAAAATCATATAAGCTCAGAGGAAACAGGAATAAGCAGAAAGATGAAGGTGACATTGAAACTGCCAGAAAAAGATTAACAGGTATCAACAGAGCCATGTGGGGTGGGCTTTAAAAGAAGAGTGTTCTAAGCAGAAGGTACATAGTGAGCAAAGCTCAGAGATTTAAGAGATTAAAAATATCAGGTAAGGAAAGTAGAATAGAGCCTAAAGAAATAAACGAATGTCATAAATACGGCTAAGCATGTTCATCAGTATGATCACTCACTTAAGTATCTACTAAGTGATGACTGTACTAGCGCACAGGTGCTTAAATATTATTAATGAATCATAATGTAATTTAATATTTTAAATATTTAAAATAGAACTGTAAGGAAGATCAACAGTTGTTACCCTACTTAAATTAATAGTCCACTAAAATACCAGAAACCATAAGCCATCGCTTGGTTAAAAGAAATATGAGATGTACCTAATTTGGAATAGTATACAGCAGTTTAGAAGATAATATAGATGATTAATTGATATAAAAAGATCTTCTTTCTGTATTATTGAGTGGAGGAGAAAGTAGCTACAAAACTATACCTGTCATATTTTTATAGCTACTATAGAAGGTATCTAGTTTTACCTGCTTTTTTTGGTGTGTATATTCTACTAAAATGTAAGCTCTATGAAAAACATGAGGAGTGTCAGATAATTGAGTGAGTAGGACCAGGAAGAATGATGGCAGGATTGGAAGGATTTTTACCATGGTTACTTCTGAGGGATAGAATTGAAGTTTATTTCTTGTATACGTTTTTCTCTTTGCATGAATTCTCTACAGGAGTATGTATCATTTTATAATCAGACAAAATAGTAAATTTATTTTCATAAAACTACAAACTTTTTAACATTGCAGTGACAAAATACAAAATGTTAGCAGTTAATTTCTGGTTAGGTCATCCTACTCTTTCATATTAAATTGTCAGTCAGATAATCTGGAAGGTTTCCTTCAGTATCATCCATGTGTTTGGTCCACATAGAAAAGGAAGAGGCAGAAATTGGGTCCTATTTAGAAAATAAGTAAGGGGAGTTCCCCTGTGGCACAGTGGGTTAAGAATCCAACTGCAGCAGCACCAGTCACTACGGAGGTGTGGGTTCCATCTCCAGCCCAGCACGTGGGTTAAAGGATCTGACGTTGCCGCAGCTGCAGCATAGGTCACAGCTGTGGCTCAGATTCAACCCCTGGTCCAGGAACTTCCATATGCCACAGATGAGCTATAAATTTAAAAAAAAAAAAAAAGAAATGAAATAGGGATTTAAAAGACCCATAAAAAGTTTTCTCTTCCTTCAGAGAATGCATTGCTTGGTGGGATACACAGATGTAATCTAAATAAGTCTTCATTTCCTTATCTATCAAGTGTAGAGTTTAAGGGAAGATTGGAAGTAACCTGTAACACACATGCCTGTTACATCATCAGCTCTTAATAATTGTTTCTGTTATCCAGACAGTGAGTTGCAGAGCAGACATCAGGGTCAAGAAAGAAAAGTATCCAAGAAGAGCTTGTCAGAGAACCATTGCCTTGAGAGGAGAGAAAGGAGAGGAATGGCATTCCAGCCAGAAAGAGACACAGTCCTTATCTGGTGGAAGAGGGGAGGGAGGCCAGGCTGATTGAGGCCAGGAGCACGTGCCTCCTTGCGATGGGCTGTGAAGGACGGACAGATAAATATGGCATTGGATGGGCAAGGTTAAGGCTCCTTATAGAGACCCTCAAATGCCCATTTGCATTGGAATATAGTCAGTGTTTCAAATTTAATTCTTCCAGAGTATCTATTGATCCCCTTCTGGTTAAAAGACAGGAAGATAGAAAAGAAGTGAAATGCATTACTTACTCCCAAGAAACTAATCCTCCCTAGTGGAAATCGTATTTCCTGGGAGAGCAAAACCTACTTTGAGAAAACTGCATCTGAAGATGATTGACACCCAGGCAGCTTTGAAAAGAGAAGGGCAAGGGACACGATGAACCCCATGTTCCATTCTCATAGCCTTGTGAGAGTTCTAGTCCCTTCCCTGAGAGCAAGTAATAGGCACCTTCACGTGTATCCTCTCTCTCTACCCCTTTCCCATGTTTTTGAAGCCTTACTGGCAAGCTCTGCATCTCCTTTGTTTGTATGTGCTTGGTGCCTGGCGTATAAATACATGGTTGGCCATTATTAGTTGAATACCTGAAAAAATGAAAGAATTCAGACCTCATGCCCTCTGTATTTTCTCATGGTATTTCCAGAGGTAAAATACAACATAGATAATATTAGTGCTATGTTAATGGTACACAATATAGTATTTTCCTGAGTAATATGTAAAGAACCAAAATATACTCTTTGTTGCTTGAAATGCTTATTAGTTCATGGGGAAAGGGGTGGTTTTATAGGGATGGAGACTGTGAGTGTAAACAAAATTTTTTCTTAGCTTTTCCTTTCAGGCACCCACTCCTCCCACCCTTCCCCTATTGACACCCAGTCAATACCTGCGCCCACCCCTCCTCCACCCCAGGCTGGAGGAAAGTCATCAGATAGAACAGTTCACACCAAAGTAACAAAGCTTACGTCTTTTAACCTTACCTGAAGTCATCATTTTATGAAAGGTTAAAAAGGGATGATTTCAGAGGGTGAAATTTCAGACCCATTGATAACTTGGAAGAGAAGAGAGAGCTTTTTGAGTGATAAAGTGCCCCCTGAGAAGTCCTTACTCCCTGATGAGGGGCTGACAGTGAGGGAAGGTGATGATGGAACCTTCCTGCAGCTCTTGGGGAATGTATCTTTTTTTTTTAGGTGCTTATGTCCGGTTCTGCATACTTTTCTCTCCAGAGTCAGCAGTAATTATATGGCAGAGGAAATCAGGTTGGAGAATTTTTTTCTTAACTTATGAACTTTGGGTGTTATTCTGAGTTCCACATTCCTTTACACAAAATTGAGTATTGTTAACTAGGAGAAAGTCATCTGAGTGTGTGATACAAGGTAAATGAATACATTGCTCTCTTTTAAACTTTCAAATTGCACTCCCTACGTCTGCAAAAAAGAGTCACTTAAAAAAGCCAGTTATATTGAAATAATGTCTTTGAAAATTGTACTCATGTATTGGTTTGCAGTTCAATAAAGATGAATCCATAGACAGGGAATGGTCATAACTGAGAACTTGTATTTGTTGCAAATACTGAATTTTAGAGTTAAAAAAAATGTTTTGGAAAAAAAAAGAGCTGTCTTAAAACATGACCTGTTTCATATGACAGCTTTAGTTCATTGGTTTATGTGTGATCCAAACAGAAATATTCTGTGGGAGTGCAAACTTCTAGTTAAATGCTTTATGAATAAATTAGTGTGTAATTCATTTTCTTCAAATGGCAGTGAAAGTTGAAAGAAAGTGATTGCAGAAAAGGATAAAAGGTTTCCTGGTTTGGGTATGTTTCCATGCTTCTGGCAGCAAGTTTGCAATAAAAAGAATGATTTTTATGAGAATGTGATTATTCACAGCAAGACTAGAGTTGGTGTCACTATGAAAAATTCTCCTTCGGTAGACAGTCTCAGCAGGAATAATAGATCTAAAAGGAAGGCAACAGGAGTTACAAAGAACACTGTGGCCAGTGACAAATTACGTTTGCAAAATGATGGGCAAACCCATTGAAAATTGAGAAATCAGCTCAGCAGTAAATCAAAGGCTTATCCGTAAGAGTAGTTCTGACTCGACATTCCAAAAAAATGACATTTCTATTAGATGTGCACTGAGTTTCTTCTTATTTAGGCTCTGAGTTATTATTTTGTTCTGTCTCCCTTTATCTTTTATCTCACTACTTTATTTTAAATTACCTGATACAATTAAAAGTATGTACGATACTTTCAGGAAAAGCTGAATAATACAATCTGACATATTCTCAAATACTAAGGCACTGCCCTATTTTGTATTTGAAGGTTGGTTACATTTTCACTGATTTCTGGGCAAATGTGTAAAATGCTGTATCTTCTTATATTAGCTGAGCTACAAATGAAGCTGTGTATTTGAGCCAGAGCTTTTTGTATAGAATATCATGTGGTAGGGCTATAGAATGCATTGAAATATACTGTGCTGTTGCACAGAACATAACTTAAACAATAAAAGATGGGTCTTGTAGCATTAGATATTAGGCATGCCCTCTACACCTTCTCATTCCCTGTATGCTTTTTATTCTCTGTATTTTTTAGTTTACTGCATGTTTTTTAAAAAGTAAAAGTATGTGTCAATATCATTCAATCAAATGTAATATTTGCCATAATTATCAGGTAAATGAATCCAGTACTTTTAGGGACACAGCATTTAATAATTTTAAATAAGCCTATTTTATTTTAAAAGCTTCTTTTCAGTTCTTTCTGAAAGAAAGAAGTAAGTCTTCCTTTCCCTCAACCTAATAAGTTTGAGAGTGTGAATGAAGACAAATATATTCAACGACCCTGTGGTACAGATTCCTGATTAGAGAGAAGGAACTCCATGCAGAGTGAAACTGACATAACATATTTATTCACACTACACCACTTGCTAAGAAGGAACTAGCTTCATGTAATTCCTTTGGGATTCTTTGAGAGGCATGCTAAAGAACTAGCATGATATCTTGTTTTAATGAGCACATTTAAAAAGGAATTCATATGATAAGGAAATACTACAAACTTAAAGTCACATTTTCGTCTTTATAAGCTTGAGAGTCCTATAATTTTTATTTAGTGATTTTAAATATTTGCTATAACTTTGTACATGTATGAAAATATAGCTTAAGCAGTTTATCTTTTGCCTTCATATGCCTTCTTTGGTACTTTCAGCAGAGGTTTTGTTCTCTAAATGTCTTATGAATATTCATCTAAACACAACCAGATTGAAATAGCTAATATCTTACCTTTGTTAAAACTGCTGTAATTCAGACCTTGGGTTTCAGATACAGGTACCTAGGCTTCCTGACTAATGTAAACATGATTCTAGTAAAGTCTCTTGTTTAGATAATCCCTACAGGATATTGTAACATTCAATATATTAAAATACTGTTTTCCTAAGTAAGAAACAATAATTAAAAACAGGCTGTGTTACCGCAAGTTGCATCTTGTTACCAAACCTCAAAAATAGATGTTAAAATTCCCCTTAGTCAGTTTCTGAGATTTGAAATTCTATTTTTTTTTTCCTATTGGCTTCTATAGTCATATCATCCTATGCCTATCAAAAAAGAGAGGGACATTTAAATATTGACTTACGTATTGGCACTAATTCTATGCTGGGTAAATGTTTTTAAAGGGGGAGTTTAAAGATAAATTTGTCCAGCTATATTTTAATTCCTTAAGGCGTGTTTCCCAAACTGTCAATCAGAAGGAGGCAGATTTCAAAAACTCCCTTTGTTTTTCCTCTCCTGTGCCTTAGTCCAGGGCACTCGGCACCCTTTTCCTTTGCAAGGAAGCCTTGTGGTGGGAACGCAAGGGCGATGGGCAGGTCATAAGGTGCTTTTTGTTGCATCTTTTTGCAAGTGCAGTGAGGGTTTCGACACACCTTTAGAAAGCACAGTGCAAACATATTATTCCCCAACCCTAAGTATAAATATGGCATACAGCATGTTGATTGGACAGCCTCTTTCTACAGAGCAAAATATGCAAGTAAAAGCTTAGTTTCGACAAATTTACTCACTCATGGCCAGGATTTCTTGCGTTTTTGTTTTTGTTTGTTTTGTTTTTAAGGATTTAAAATGTGTAGTTGTAAAAGTAAATAAAATGTATAGTTGTGTATGTGTACAACTTATAAAGTTGTATGGTTGATTTACAGTGTTGTTTTAGATTCAGATGTACAGCAAATGAGTCAATTATATATATATAATGTCTAATAATATACAGTTATATAATATGTATATATTCTATTATAGGTTATTACAAGATATTGAATACACTTCCCTGTGCTATACAGTATGGACAGAATTTCTTTTTTATTTATTTATTTATTTTTGTCTTTATGGCTTTTCTAGGGCCGCTTCTCACGGCATATGGAGGTTCCCAGGCTAAGGGTCCAATCGGAGCTGTAGCCGCAGGCCTACACCACAGCCACAGCAACGCGGGATCCGAGCTGTGTCTGCAACCTACACCACAGCTCACAGCAAAGCCAGATCCTTAACCCACTGAGCAATGCCAGGGATCGAACCTGCAACCTCATGGTTCCTAGTTGGATTCATTAACCACTGCACCACGACGGGAACTCCATTATGGACAGAATTTCTTAACCACAGAGCCTGACATGCTGAATCTAAATGCCAGTGAAGTAGAAGCAGGATTTTTCACATCTTCCCATCAAGTAGCTTATTTCTTCACCACCTCCTCCCCTTACATAGAACTTCTGATTCACAGCACATCTCCAGGATGATCCATTTCACCTGATTTTGCCAATGAAGTTGTAGCTGCCAATCGCCAAGCAAGTACCCATGTTGGTTAGGGAGTGGGATGGTCAGAGCCGTGGCTATACCTGTTTGATGACAGATAGGATGAGACAGAGAACCCAGCCATCGGTTCCTTGGCCAACTCTCAGTAGACACGCTGATGTAGAAACACAATGAAAACAGCTCCTCTGATGACTCTTTTCCTTCCATTTTTACTTTGTAAAGGAAGGTACGGAAACAATTAGTTGGCCGTGTGGTGTTAGTTTTCTGATGGTAAATTTGGAAAATGGAGCAGATACAGCCTCAGTCAGCAGGATTGGGGCTTATGTAACTCAACTTCTCCAAAGACGTGTTTGTAACGTTTTTATATTGTTCCCTCTCATAACACGCAGGCTGCCTCAAAGTCTTCGAGGAGTCTCTGTATATACAAAGCCTTCAGGTTTACTCGGCGTTTATGTTTCTAGGGTCAGGTTCAGAGGTATAATGCCGCAGCACCCTGGCTGTGACGTCACTGTGCTTGGCACAGGGAATAAGACCCATTGTCACTGTCTTAATTCTTTTTATTAATTTTCCTAAATGAACTTGAATGGTATGGTGTATTTTTCCATAATTATGGCACCAGCGAAAGGCTTAGGGGAAAAGGCCAACCACTACGGTATCAAAGAAGAATAAATATTTGCAGAAAAATTCTGCCATAACTTAATATTTTGCATATGAGCCCCTGTACAAAATCAGAGTTATTCCTGGGGCTTGGTCCAAAAGAACATGTCTGTGGGCCAGCCCTGGAAGGCCAGAGATGATGATGGATCAGAAAAAAAGGTCAGCTTGAGTTGTGATGCCAAGAATAATGACAGAAGGGACCAAAAAGGCAGAATAACAGTGCAGCCGGAGTTCTGAAAGGGACTGCACCTTGGCCGCATGGCCGTGAGACCGGACCCGATGTGGCTCTCATCCTGATCCTAACACCAGACCTGGTAGTCTCTGCTTCATGTGTTGGCAGTTTTCCCCAGCCATGCACATGAGCATTTCATAATCCAGCCCCACCAATGCCAAGATGTCAGGGAGCTGAGGGCCGGTAGGAATGGAAGCTTGCTCACTTTATCTTATTTCACTCCTCCATGAAGCACGGGCCAAGGGTCAGCTTTGCTGGTTTGGTGGGTGGTGTGGATGTGAAGATGCCTGTCAGGGAGAACAGAGTTTGCAGGCTAGCACCTGTGGGCTCAGCATCACGCCTCTCTGATCTGATCGTTGCCATCTTCCCCCATTCAGCTCTACCGCAACTGGGGCCAAATCCTATTCCCAGGCTTCAAGCCTCCTATTAGGACACATTGGGTCAAAGTCATGCTGGCACCTACCTTGTCACTGCCTACAACTGTACTCTGTATCCTCCACCCCAGCAAAGACCCAGTGGCTCCCCTTCTGGACAGCCTCCCTCCAAAGAGCCAGTTGTTTGAAGGCCTGGTGGAGACAAGGGGCGGGGCTCGAACTGAAGGCTGGAGGACTCTCAGTCAAGCTCTGGGCTGGGGGAGGGGCCGTGGTGACAAATGCTGGACCCACCCAGGTGGGAGCAGGGCAGAGGACAGGGAGGCTTCATGCTGGAGCTGGACCCCTAAATGCAGAACTGACAAGCCACCAAAGGCCTAGGTCATGGCCATGTTGCCAAAATATCAGTTACCTCTGTACACCGATGCCAAATAGAAACTCAGAGACAGCATGGGAGGAAACAGAAAAAGTGGCTTTAATTGCCAGACAAAGGGGGAACACAGCAGGCTGGTGCCTCAAGGACTGTGCCCTCCCCCCCGCCCCGCCCCCCAGCTTAGAGTGGGTAGTGGGAAGTCCTGTAATGTCAAGGAGCAGGGTCTGATCAGCTCATGGACGTTTTCTTGATTGGTGGGTGGTGAGGTAATTGGGAGGCAGGGGTCATCAGCCTTCTGGTTCCAACCAGTTTGGGGTCTATGTGCTTGTGGGCCATGTACAGTTGACTTCTTCTACTGGCGAGGGCTTCAGCACCTGCAAACCAGCTTCAAGGACATGGCTCAGAATATTCTCTCTAGTCCTTGAGGAAGAGCTACAGGTCCCTGACTTTGCTGAATAGCTAACCTATGATTATTTTGTCTTGCTTGACTCTTTTTCTTTTTCTCTATTTTCTCACTTCTCTGCTTGAGTCTTTGACAAAAGGTTTTCTACAGACAAAAGGCAGGTAGATGCATTCCCACCATAGCCCAGTGGTAATGAACTTGTATCCTTAAGGGCATAGGTTCGATTCCTGGCATTGCTCAATGGGTTAAGGATCCAGTGTTGCCAGGAGCTGTGGTCCAGTGGCTTGGATCCATTGTTGCTGTGGCTGTGGTGTAGGCCACAGCTACAGCTCCAATTCAACCCCCCAGCCTGGGAATTTCCATATGCCTTGGGTGTGGCCCTAAAAAGACAAAAAAAAAAAAAAAGATGGCAGGCAGAGGACAGGATTGGGGTCCATTCTGGGAAGGCCTCACAGGGTCCCACTGGGTTACAGCACCACATGGGGTGGCAGTTACCTGCATTGTGTGAAATCTGGGGATCCCGGGAGGAAACAGGGAACGGGGGTCAAAGACCTGTAGCGTCTTTAGTGCTTAGTTTAGCCCCTTGGCCACGTCTTCGTTTATGTGTGGCTGTGAAACGGGTAATATCATTAACCACTAGTTTGTTTTCAACATAAATAACTCTCAGTAACTGAGCTCACCAAGAAACAGGAGGCTCTGTGAGGCAGAGAAACCAGCCTGCCTCCACAGGAATTGCACAGAAGTGTCAGCAATGGTTCTTATTGATGTTGTCTGTCATCACTTGAATGAAGGAGGGACTCACTCTTTGGTGGATACGGAGTGTCAACATCGGACAGTTTGGTGATCATGTGTCAGGGGGTGGGGTTTTCCTGGTGCTTGAAACTTCTGCAAAGGGAGGGGTGCAGCTCCGGATGGGAGCAGGGAGCCCAGTGCTTTAGCAACATTTAATTTGGTCATTCATTGTGAAATGTTCCTAGCGCAGATAAGTCTAATGTAGCCGAGCACTGGCCTCTTAGAATCTCTTTGCCACAGGTGGAGAGTGTGAAAATTGGTTAAATAAATATGTTAATTATACCTTTCTGTAGTATTGACTTGATACAGAGCCTTTATGCAGAACTGTTGGAAAGTCACCAACAACAAATAATTCTGCTTACGTCTTGATCCCCTTCCAGTCCCACAGCAATTCTTGCATCTGTAGTTGGGTGGTGAGGGGCAAGGGTGGGGGCAGAGTGCGTTAAAGAAACTCTGTTCAGGAACCTTCCCTCTCACCTCTGGGACCTGCTCGCTAACCCCACAGAGCCTCTTTGCATCCCTAAGTCTGGGGATATTTCCTAGAGAGAGAGGAACAGTGTGTCCCCAAAGTGCTTCCCCCAACCCCACAGCCATTCAAAATAGAGGACCAGGAGTTCCTGTTGTGGCTCAGTGGGTTAAGAATCTGACACAGTGTCCATGAGGATGTGGTGTTGATCCCTGGCCTTGCGCAGTAGATTAAGGATCCAGCATGGCCACAAGTGCGATGTAGGTTGCAGATGAGGTTCAGATCTGGTGTGGCTGTGGCGTAGGCCGGCAGCTGCAGCTCCAATTAGACCCCTAGCCTGGGAACCTCCACATGCTGCAGGTACAGCCATGAAAAGAAAAAAAAAAAAAGAGAGAGAGAGCCAGCATTGACAATCCAGGATCAAAAACCTATGTTGTGTTTCTCTTACCAGAGCTTCAGTGATGGTGAACCATCTCTCACCATCCACCGTGTGTCTCTTTATCTGATTGCTTTAAATCAGAGTGAAGCAAAGGCTGGGCTGTGTCTCCTTGGTGGAGCACAATATCATTTCAGTTTTTCACCCCCTGCGACCCTCTTGGACTGAGTAGAATTCCACCCTTTAGCAAAAAAGGATATTCTTTTGGAGTCCAGGGAGGTTCTGCAGCATTTACCACAACAGTAATTAATGTGTCGCATGTGCAGTTAGTTAATTAACTTGTGGCTTTCCTGCCAAACTCTAAGTGCCTTGAGGGCAGGAACTGATAACTTGATGCTATTTCCAAGGCAGAGGCAGCTCCTCACTGTCACCTGCTTCCCCTCCCCCCCCCCCTTTGAACCTGTTCTTTCCTTGGTCTACAGGCTTTTCCCCCCAGACACCCCCACAGCTTTGACTACTCACCTTGCCTGCTGTATTTTGTCTTCTCAGCGCTTATCATTGTACATTTTACATATTTTCCTGTTTAGCTCTTTCCCAACTAAAATGTTAATTCCAAGATGGTAAGGATTTTCGTGTAAAGTGGTATGTGTTTAGCATCTAGAAGAGTCCCCAGAACATAGGTGCTGCTTAGCAAATAACCAGAGACATGAATAAATAAATGACCACCTTTCTAAGCTAAGGCACTCTTTAGTCAGCTTGGATGGGTGTTAGGTGCAAAGTCTCCCAGGAGTCTGGGAAATCACTACTTTCTGCCCCAAGCGAGGCCCCAGGCCTGACACCCAAACACATTAGGGGTCCCTTAGGCATCTCAAGCCTCAGCAGGATAGATTAATGTGTGAAATATATTAAACCGCTCAAGCCGGTAGTAGTGGCCTCAATGCGGATGCTACCCAAAAACTTGGATTCAGTAATGACTTGAACTCCTTAAAGCCCTATCACATACTCTGGAAGTTTATTTCCAAGGTACATTTTCAGTACATTCAGTCTTTTGGGAATAAACACCTATTTTCTCATGGCATTCTCTGTGCTCTGCACTTTGTATCCTGGGCATCAAATTTGAGTTTTTAATGTAACTTGGCACCAGCAATATAGAAAGATTCCATTATTATCTTCTGCATCTATAGATTCTTGCAGTGAGTCTTTGTTGCTGTCATTTCAGTGGGTCCAGAACCCCTTCTGCTCCCCTCCCTTAGTTCCCTAATTGTCTGGGTTTATATCCAATTTGGAAACCAGATGCAGAAAGCAGAACTGAAAACCCAAAATTAGGCTCCTCTTAGGAAGGCAAACACAAAGCAAGATGGCTTTGGAAAAGTGGGAGAAACGGAGTCTTATCCCCCTGGAGGAGGTGATTTCAGGATATCAGAATGTAGGGAGCTCACTTTCTAATTTGAGAGTGAACACACAGCACAAGTTCATACATTCTCTGCTGGGAAGCGAAATGGTATTTCAGTATCTCCATAGTCTCCGTTCTTTGGGGGATTCAGTTTTGAATAGGTTAGCATCAAAATAGTAATACTATCATTTCTCATTAAATTAAAAAAAAAATACACAGCTTAGGTCCCAAGACACCGATACCATTATTTGGAAATTCATACAGGACTTCGCCGTGACGCATCTTTAGTGTGTATCTTATGAGAAGTTTGGACAACCTAGTACTTGTCTCTTATGAAGTAAAACAAGTGGCCACTCCAAAAACACATTTTATATGGACAGATTAATGACTTTTCATTCCTAAAAGTGCCGATTGCGCCCTTTTTGTAAAGGTATTTTCATTAAAAATCCTTCTCCAAGAATTCTGCTCAAGAGTAAGATTCTCCTGTGGCCACCAACACCACACTTCGCTTTTGTCAAACCACTGTGAAGTGACTTGGGTTTTATCTGCAGGTCAAAAAGCTGGAAGCTGTTGACACTTAATTAGAGCGCACCAAGAGATGGAACAATACTTCAAATGAGGGCCTCGCCTGGGAACAAAAAGTCTTAACCAAAGCTGGCAGGAGAAAATAAATACAGGAAGTGGCCAGACAATAGTAATGGGAGAGTCATCAGCGGTCATTAGAAGATAAACGGGCGTCCTGTTAGTAATGGAGATTTACAACTGCATTAGCTTAAGAAAAGCCTCTTAACACCCTGTTTTCCAAAGAATTCTTCCCACCCCTTGAGTTAACCAAGTAACTTAAGGTCCGTGTTGATTCCTTGAATTCAATCCTTTTCAGCACATCTTTTCCTCCTCTAATTCCTCTGCTTCCTCCTCCTCTCTGTTCTTTCTCCCAAGAGAGAAAAATTGTCCACTGCAGCGCTGTGGCTTTTGGGGAGCGGCGGCGGGGGTCGGGGGGGTGGTGTTCGGGGAGAGTACACCTTTTGTGCATTTGTTTGTAACTCACCCTAAAAGTGTCTTTTACCGACAACACAGTGTTTGCATTTCTGGCTAGCGATATGGCTAGATTGTAGAAACTCATGATTTAGTACCTCTTGAACCCCAGAATGAGTGCGCGGTTGAAAAAAACAACACAACTAGCATTCCTCGTCCCAATTACAATTCGATTAATAACGCTGAGAAGTTCTCCAATACGTTCTGCAGGAATGACCTGTTTTTGAAATGTTAAATTCACAGTCGGCCTGCTTGGCCTCCTAGACGTTATTCCTTTTTTCTTATCTGGGGTTATGGACCTCAGGAGAGCAGGGGAGGGTTACAAGGTCAAAGTCTTTTCCTCCTTGGAACTTGCTGCTTGCTGGGAGAGGGCTGCCTGGAAAATAGATGCTTTAGAGAAGGGGTTGGGGGGTCATGATTTTAATTCTGTTAAGCAACAGCTGGTTTGAGTTTCTTTCCACTTCTCTCTCCTGCTCTCTTCCTTGCAGAGAAAAGAATGTATTCAGAAGGAACCAGCAACATAAAAAAATATACCTTCTGTGATGGTGGTGCTTTACCTATGGCATTTTTGTTACAAGTTGAATGTCAGGCACTAGAGGGATAGGCTAGATTCTGTAAAATTGAATCTATAGGAAAGATGACTAGAACTTTATTCCAAAGACCTTTGAAAATGCAGGATGCCCACCTGCAAATTTCTTTTAATATTTTTTAATTAAAACTTTTAATGGAAATAAATTAAAAGCCTCTGGGGTATTTGGAGGCTGACTACAAAGAGGAGAGTCGTGACCAAAGCATTAAAGCATGCCAAGTGTGTGTTACTTGTTTCTCAACTAGAGACCTTGTCTGTCTCCAAATAAGTATGTCTTCTTTTGTTCAACACATGGTTATTGAGTGTCTGCTCTGCCCATAAGGATGCTAGGGGCTGGGGACATGGCAATAAGATGTAGGGGTGCTTCTATGTTAGCAGGTGCATGAACATGAACTTGTCCAACTGAGCTTTGGCCTACGATTACACTTCCTATTCTAAACAGTTTACACATGGTTTGGGATTTAAAAATCAGGTCTGTTCACATCACATTATTCTAAGATCAACTCATAAATCCAGTGTTTAAAATGAGTATGTAATAATAGTGAAACAGCAAAAAACAAACCAAAAAAAACCCTCATGTGTTGATTATTTTTGTTTAGGTTGTGAAGTCTCCTATGCTTTTTTCCTACAGACACACACACACACACACACACACACACACACACACAGAATAAAACACGCATCTCTCAAATCAATGGCAAACCAGTAACAGATTTTCTGGTCTGGGCTCCTCTGCACGCTGGCCCCAGGCTGTGTTGGTGTGTGGCTCAACAGCAATCAGAGGTCATAATTTCATTGGCAGTTAGCATCAGGTTTAATTTTTCTAGCATGTTAGATTTACCGAAATGTCTGGTTTCAGTTAAGCTTCGGCATTGACTGAATCAGCTCCGAGCAGCACAATGTCTTCAGGTATCTGAGGTTTATGGAACACATATGCTAATTGTTCTCAATCACTTTCCTTTCTAAACACAAAAATGTGTTTTCTGAAGCTGAATAACAGTAGTCCTTAATGACATGGCTTGTATCTTATGTTCAAGTAGGTAAAAATGTCAATTTAACAAGACTGCCACCTACTGATTGACGTGGTTGGAAAACACTCCAATTACTATGTTTGGGATTTTTTTTTTTTTTTAATAGCTGTGTGTGGTTTCCCCTCAAAACATAGATGCTTTTTTGAGAATTAACACGTATCATTTTAATTGCACTTTAGGAATGTGACCAAGTTCATATAGATGATGTCTCTTCGGATGACAATGGACAAGACCTAAGGTGAGCCCTTGAAGGGAACGTGATGGCTCCATGTTTTAGTTTAATTGCTGAGCTCCTTAAGATGAACTTTCTCTTTGGTTAACTTTGGACTTCTCTTGCATCTAAATAGCACATATAACTTTGGAACAGATGGCTTTCCTGCTGCAGCAACCAGCGCTAATTTATGCTTGGCAACTGGTGTGCGGGGCGGTGTAGACTGGATGAGAAAGTTGGCCTTCCGCTACAGACGAGTAAAAGAGATCTACAATACCTACAAAAATAATGTTGGAGGCAAGTAACTATCAACAGTATCTCACAGGGTTAGTTAAGAACAGTCCCGACATGCTTAAAGTACCACATACTTTTACATCCTACATTTTTGGACACAGTAGCATTTTTGAGAGGTTTCATCTAATCTGTGATTGAGTGCCAGAAATATTAGGCTAGAGCCAGTTGCCCTGGTCCACCTAGTCTAGTCCTGGCTCCATTGCTAAGTTGTGGTATGACCTGGAGTAAGTTTCTTGACCTCTTGCCTAAATAAAGGACTTGAGATGAACTGTAAGGCTTCTTCGACTGAGAAGATGCTTGAATGAGTTTGGATCTTTGGATTATGGTTCAAAATGGCTTTAGCATGGAAAGGAATACATTGATTTAATGAAACATTTAGGGGTGGTATTGATTTCTGGCAGAGCTAAATCCAGATGCTCGGATAATGCCATCAGTAATCTCTGGCCTGTGCTTCCCTTTTGGTAGGAGTTATTTGAGGTCATTTCCTCCCAAAAGGTGGCAGAGGTGACCACCATTAGATCCAGGCTTGTAATCTACCAGTCTTGCATCTCCATGGGATAGAAAAATATCTTTCCCAAGTAGATTCAGCCAGGGTTCCAATGCAGAACTGGTCAGACCAAGGTCAGACACCGACTTTGGGAGCCAGAAGAGAAAGTAGGATCAGCTCTGCCTAGACTACATAGTTGGAGGAATGGGAACAAGTAGGCTCCCCAAAATGGAGAGATGAATTCTGTAACTAGAAGGGATGCTAGGAATGCAAAACCAGTAGGTGTTCCTTACAGTACTAAACAGTTCTCGAATGAAAACATGTGAAAATTACTTAGTATACTAGAAAGCTTGAGGGTGGTGTTGGAGTAGTTTTAAATGTTTACTATTTATAAAGTTGAAGAGACACATTACTAAGGAAGTAGTTCATGTGCTTTCAAATCCACAGGGCTGCTTGGTCCGGCCAAGAGGGAAGCCTGGTTGCAGCTGAGGGCTGAGATTGAAGCCCTCACCGACTCGTGGTTGACACTGGCCCTGAAAGCACTCACGCTCATCCACTCCCGGTAAGTTCTCACCAAGTCACTTTGTAGCACCTCTGCTGAAAATGCATTTTGCCTGTTCATTTTGGAGATTTCTTTTTCAATTTTTTTTCCTTTTCTTTTCTCATAGGACAAACTGTGTTAATATTTTAGTAACAACTACTCAGCTGATCCCAGCATTGGCAAAAGTCCTGCTTTATGGATTAGGAATTGTATTTCCAATAGAAAATATTTACAGTGCAACTAAAATAGGTGAGCTGCTTCTTTTTAATTCATTTATTTATTGAACAATCAACCCTTTGCTTTCAGGCTAGTAAAAATGAAAGGCAATAAATAGGACTTTTTTTTTCCCCAAAATGCTAAATGTTAGAAAACTAGAATGATTTAGCCAAATTTTTTTCAAAGTTGGCTTTAGACATCAAGAGGAATATAAAGCATAATCCATGCAGTCAAACTCAGAAAATTTTACTTTACTTGCTAACATTAAAACCTATGCATTAGGAGCTCCCATCATGGCTCAATGGAAATGAATCTGACTAGTATCCATGAGGACACAGGTTTGATTCCTGGCCTTGCTCAGTGGGTTAAGGATCCAGTATTGCTGTCACTCTGGTATAGGCCAGTGGCTATAGCTCCAATTCAACCTCTAGCCTGGGAACTTCATGCACCATGGGTGCAGCCCTAAAAAAGACAAAAAAAAAAAAACCTATGCATTAAACCTCGCTGTAGTCAACTTATCATGACTTCTAGATAATCTAATTTGTATTTTTTTAGGCAACATCAGCAAAAATATCTTATAAGCAGAAACAAGAATCTATATAGAGATATACAAAGTGGAGAGGAAATTAATAACTTAAATGAAACAACCCTAATAATGAATTATTATTACTGGAGCTATTTTTTTTTTTTTGCTTTAATTTAACATGTATAAACAACAGAGTTCCCACTTTTGTTATGGAGATCAAAAAAAATTAAATTCTTGAAAGGAGGTGAAAGAAGATTAATGTGAAATTTAGTTAAAATATAAAACAAAATAGAACAAAAGTAGGGATAAAAAGAAGACATGGCTCTTGTTCTTAGGGAATTCACTGTCTAGCGGGGAAGCAGACATGAAAATAACTATATGTGATAAAGTAGTATGTAAATGAGCATTTATTGATATCTACTAGATGCCCAGAACAGTACTAAACATTTTACATATTAAAGTCAATCTTCACAGCCTTTCCATTTTACAACTGAGGAAACTAAAGCTCAGAGACTTAAGTAAACTGTTCAAGTTTACAGTTAGTAGAGGGTCAAAGTAAATCTCTCTGAGACCAAGGTCCATCTGACACCTTTCCACATGCTAAGAGGTCCTTCCACTAAGTGCTCAAATGTGCATTTCAGTGAGGGAGCATTCACTCCCACCCAGAGGGAGGCAGAGGGCAAGTGTCAGTGAAAGCTAAAGGGAAGACATGACATTTAAGCTGGGTATGGAAGAGTAAATAAGAGTTTATTAGGCAGATGGGCTTGCGAGGGCAAAGTGACAGAGAAATTAAAGTGTGTTCCCTACTGAGGGCCTTGTGAGTCATCCTGAGTGACTAAGATGCAATGCTCATGGGACGTTGATACTGGAAAGGTAGACTTGGGTCTAGTCATAAGTGGCCTTGTATATTGTCCTAATGAGATGAATGTTATGTAGGTAGGTGAGAAGAAGGTTACTTGTGGCTAAAGAAAAAGGGGCAAACAAAATCACTCTCTATCTGGCTTCTACTTCTCCTTCAAAGAATGTACTAAATTATCACCAACAAATGACTTATTAGTTATTGGTTCGCAGTCTCCTTGATGGTTGAGTCTGGCTGTCTCATTCATTGTTGTAGCTACAGGGCCCATCACATAGTAGGTACTCAATAAATGTTGACTGAAATGGGTGGATTAATGGTTGTTAATTCAGAAGAAGGCTGACACAGAGGTTTCTTTTGGACAACTGGGTCTGAAGTGACACTATCAGCTGATGGGGAAATCAGGTTTGATGGCAAAAATAAGAGTTTGAAGAACCTATGGGATATTCAGATAGCCCTGTTGAGTTCGGAATAGTTGGAGTTTGAGAATGACTAATGCCTCCTGAAAAGGGCCAAGAACAGCAAACTGGAAAATACTTATAAAACAAAAGTTTATCAAATAGAATTCCTAGTAGCCGAATAGAACTAGAATTGTTATATGTTCTCATATAAAAATAGCAGTCAGTTTCCATTCACTCCAGGTCTTCATTCTATCCATACCCATAAAAGGAGTCATATGGTGTTTTGTAAACAGGGATCCAAGGTAAAGGTTTATCAGCAAGTGAAAAAGGGAACATACTCCATATAAGCATATACTACACAAGGGATAGTTCTTAACTTCCCAGAAGGAAAGAACAAGTAGTATATTACAGGTCATGCACATTGAACTTGAATCTCCAATCATTTGAAAAGGTGAGGATAACAGGAAATTACAGTAGCAATCAAGAAAGTACTATAATGAGCATTTTGTTTGCAATACTGGATTTTAATTTTTTCAGTATAGAATAAAAAGTAGATTTAAAAACTGTGCAGTGGTAGAAATAATCTCAGAACCAGTGGTGGAGTTACTTTTCTCTGATATTTTTAGTAACAAAAGTAGGGATTGAAACTCCTATAAGTTATTGTTAATTTTGCCATGAAATGAGATATAATTTGGGAATCGACGCAGAAAACCCGGGAATTTTTCCTATAGACAAAATGGCAAAGTCAGAGGAGGAAATGACTGGCCCTGATTCAGCAGAGCTGTGATACTCTTTCAGACAAAACAGATTCATCAAAACTGAAAATTTCATGCAAGACTTCCAACTAACTTCTAAAAGTCAGCTTCAGTTTGGTAATCCTTATTGTGGAAAATGAGAACATGACCCCAAATTCGCAAGGAATCCTATAGGAGGTAGAATTTAGGTGAGAAAATTTTTTTTTTTTTTTTTGGCCATCACCTAGAGAATCCTAAAGACTCTACCAGAAAACTGTTAGAGCTCATCAATGAATTTGGCAAAGTCACAGGATACAAAATGAATACACAGAAATTGATGGCATTTCTACATACTAACAATGAAAGATGAGAAAGAGAAATTAGGGAAGCAATCCCATTTACCATCACATCCAAAAGAATAAAATACCTAGGAGTAAACCTACCTAAAGAGACAAAAGACCCGTACTCTGAAAACTATAAGACACTGATGAAAGAAATCAAAGATGACACAAATAGATGGAAAGACATACCATGCTCTTGGATTGGAAGAGTTAATATTATCAAAATCACAGCTTTTACTTTTAAATAACATTGAGTTTACCTTCTTTTTTCCATGAAAAGGAAACTTTACAAAAACACACCAACAATTCCCTCTATGCGAGGGGCAAGAGAGTTTCATGACATCGCAATGTTTGGTTGTATATTTTTTGCAGAGCAAACTATCCTGTTTCTTAAAGTGATTTAATATTTCATAGGTTAGTGGGGAACTAAAGAAGCATTGAAATTACATCCTTTGAATAAGGTTGGCCCTATTTCATTCTGTCAGATGCAAATGAGGGGGGTTAGTGCAAAATACAAATATAAAGCAGACATTTGTTTAGGCAAACAAGCAGTTTGTTCGTATGTATATCTGATCCTTATTTGAAAGAGGTGCAGGACCCCCACTCAGCCATTCACTTTTGAAAACTATAAACTGTCCCACTGCCCATTAAAATGACCCTATTGGTAGCCCCAGACTTGGAACCCGAGTTCCTGTGTGAAGAAATAACAATAGTTGCGTTAACTGCAAGGATGTACTGATAGCTTAGCTCCTGCAGGGACCCAAACTAAGTCTTGAAAAGGGAATGGTAATAGGTAGCTAAAACTATGGTTACCTTTATTCCTCTTTTCCTCCAGGAAAGTGTTTTATTGAACATTAGATGCCTGAATGAGGCAGACATGCTCTCTTGTGTAGGGCCCCAAATTACCCAACATTTATTTCCAAGACAGTTCTCCAAGAATATTTCATGCAAACACATTAGGTCTGAATTCAGATAGCATCCCTACCTGAAAACGAAAATACCAACTAAGTCCAGTATGTGCTTTCTCTTGGTGTAACAAAACCAACCCTTCAGGGCTTTTTTTTTTTTTTTCATCCTTCTCAATAGCCTTTCTATCAAATATTGTTTTCAGGGTTCAGTAGATCATGAAACATTTTTTTAAGTTCAAATATGTTGCCAGAATGGCATGCTTTTGTTTAGTTTCAGCTTGTTGGGAGAAACGTACTACTGCAAACAGTTCTTTTTCCACCAAATGCTGGACTGAGATTGACTAGATCCTACTTTGTTATAAATGAGTCTTATGGAAAAAAAAAATACTAAAATTGTCCATAGGACACCATACAGGTAATTCATTTCCCATCTTTGCTGTATCTGGTGGTTCTATGTACTTCCCAGACGGCATTGAAAAGCACTTTTTTCCCAGGTTGCACAAAGAGTTGAAATCGGAAGCATGAGGAAAGCATTTTACATAAAACATTCAAGCCCTCGAGTGCTGACATACCTCAACTTTACATTTTTTTATGATTTACTTTTGTTCACCAGGAAAGGAAAGCTGTTTTGAAAGGATAATTCAAAGGTTTGGGAGAAAAGTGGTGTATGTTGTCATAGGAGATGGTGTGGAAGAGGAGCAAGGAGCAAAGAAGGTGAGTGGTCCTCGTCAGTGGGTCTTGTGCCATTTCATTTGTCTTGTCCTCAAGAGTTCTCAGAACTGGATCGTTTAGGCACATGCCATTACTCTTGAGACAGATTGTGAAGGTGTTCAGAACCGTAAGTGCTGGCAAAGGGCAGAGTAGAATTAAATCAACCTTCTTAAAGCATGATGGACACAGGCTCAGGGGTCTTTGTTGGTTGAGCTTCACAGAACGTAGACTTGGGGACCAGAAGAGGAGGCTTGGCTCTGTAGCTGTCATCCAGAACAGAGACAGCACGCATGCCTGCTTGTGCCAGCATGCCCCTCTCTGCACCTCTGGCAGACATCACCAGGGGATTACACCCTTCTCACCTGAGCCTGGATGCAGCCTTAGAACCTTCTAAACATCACCTTAGACAGACCACCAATGAGAGTTCCCATTGTGCCTCGGCAGGTTATGAACCCAATGTAGTATCTGTGAGGATGCAGGTTCAGCCTTTGGCCTCGCTCACTGGGTTAAGGATCCTGCATTGCTGCAAGTTGTGGTATAGGTGGCAGATGCGGTTCAGATAAGATCTTGCCAAGCCTGTGGTATAGGCTGGCAGGTGCAGCTCAGATTCAACCTCTAGCCCAGGAATGTCCATATGTTGTGGGTGTGGCCATGAAAAGAAAAAAGACAAGACCACCCACAGATCAGAGCTGGCTTGCAAAGCTATCTTCTGCCCTAGAGTATGGTGCCTTCTTTAGATCATGAGCTCATTGCCTTACCTCTCTTGGGACGCTCAGAAAGAAGCAAGCAAGCAACACACCTATAGGTCCCTCAACTCCCAGTTTGTCCATCATACTTCCTTTTCTTTTTCTGCATCCCTGCAAGTGTAATTCTGTCATTTCCCTTAGCAAAGGCTTTCTCATTAATGTCCTTCCCTGCATTTTTTTAAAAGGGAAGGAGGAAGGGACCACATTCCTTAGCCTGCACTCAGGGCCTTCACAGTCTGGTAACCACCTAGCCCTCCATCTCCTCTGCTGCTGCATCTTACCTGGTGGTCAGATGGGCCTGCTCACCTGCCTTTGGCCACGCCCAGCACCTCCTCCCTGCTCTTGCCTCTGCGAGGAACGCTCCTGTCTCCAAGGCCCTGCTGCCATTGTCATACTCATTTTTCAGAATCCAGTTTTATGTTTCACCTTCCCTGTTTCCCTTGTTTGTAAAGAGCTCGGTTATAGGAGCCCCACTTTACTTTATTTGGAGAAGCTGTTAGTAAATAGCTTGGATTCTTGAGCCAGACAGCCTGGGTTTGAATTACAGCTCAACTCTTTACCAGTTCTGTGACTTTGAACCAGTCACTTGACCCTTCTCTTTCCTTATCTATGCACAGGGATAACAGCAGCAACTAGTTCACTGGGCTAGTTAAAGGATTAGATTTAGTTAAGATACAGAATACAGCTTGATGGAGCTTGCAACAAATGGCAGCCATTATTATTAATTATTTGCATATGTGGCTATTTCAGCAGTACAGTGTGTGCTCCTAAGAGGAAGGGGTCTTGTTTGCTTGATTGTTGTTGGAGATTGTCTTCAGTTTTGTTTTGTTTTCTTTTTACAAATCTCTAGATCTTGGCACAGTTCTGCTCTAAATATATCTTAAATTGAAGAGCAATAAATATTTTGAGATTAGCCAATAGGATATTTTTTCTCTCTTCCTCATACACTCCGTCATAGAAAACACTGTATATTTCCATAAAGGAGGCAAGCTCTTCTGGAATATTCCAGTATATACCAGAAATGGCACTAGTGCACAGATGCAATATTAAGCATGCCACGTGGCCAGCCTCCTGGTAGAATTTAAAGAATACTTAATTCACCTTCAGTGCCTCTGAATGCCAGTAAAAGCATAGAAGCTGACCTTCACTCTGTAAAGAATCATTTCACTTAGAGCCATAAATACACAGTGTGCCCAGGAGTAGTCTCCCCAAGTGTGATCAGTGCTGGTGGAAACTCCCACACTCTTTTGTAAAGCCTGATGTTAAAGCAGGATTTGCCATCTGAGCACCAACTCTGTACTCCAGCTTCAGCAATGGCCAGCCCCCATTGTCACTAGGTACATCTGTTAGCCCTTTGGGCTGTCTTCATAAAAAGAAATCTTTCCCAAACTAAATAGAGTACCCACAACTCAACCCTGGAGAGTTAAAGAGAATATTTGGTGCAAATCCAGTCTCGAGTCTCTTTCCTGAGAAAGCCTCTCATCCCCATGCCATTTCTAGACAGGACCTCCTAGTGGCTAGGGGAACATGCAATAGATTTGCACCTCTGAGCACTGGAGAATTGAAGAGCAGCATTTCATGCCAGGATGGCCCCGGGCCAAGGTGTGAATCTGCTCTCCAGGCTGGTCCTTCTCCATCTAGCATTCACCAAAAAAATTTTAATTTCAAGGGGAGGTTGCCAAAATGTGGCTTTCTAGCTTGTGGTAGACAGAAGAATGTTTATGAAAGTGACGATTTAAAATGCAAGGAACACAAATAAGATATCTTGGCCCCCATCAGGATTTCTGTGAGTGGTCTCTTGCTAAGCTTTTCTGAGAAGTATGTTTCTTGGATGTTTGCAGGGGTGAACACAGCATGGAAAAAGTAAAACAAGTCTTGGTTTGATGTTGGAATTGGCTCTCTTTGAAGAATGGTTAAAATTGTCTCTGCTGTTTATCTTTGGATATGTTATTCCTTTTATTCAGGACAAATGCACGCACCTATACCAAAAAGAAACAGGCACCTGCCTACAAAAAAAAAAAAAAAATCCTCTGAAGTTTTTGACTGTGATTGAGAACTTGTAGCTTCAACTTTGATTTCTTGGCATAAGTGTATGTGATAAGTCAGTACGTTCTGTCGCATACTTTTTGCACGTTGAGAGCTAAAGTGTGGGACCCTAATGCATCTGTACCCCGGAGTTGTAGGATATTTATGTGTATCTGCAAAGTGTACAGATTTTTCAGAAGATTCAGTTTCCTAATAACTGCGCATAACGGATGTTATCCATCTATCATACAAAGCAACAGCCTTTCTTATGTCCTGTCCAGCCTCTCTAGGTTAACTGGCACTTAAACAGCAGTACTTAGTGCATGAGTTAAGAGACAAGGACCTAATAGTTCACAATAAATAATGAGATCTTTCATGTGTGGGGTTCTGCACAGAAATAGAGAATATCCATATTTAACTAACGGGAAATATTTAATTTAGGGGAAGACTACAGTTTAGCAATAGCCCATTTAAAAAATGCTATATGAAAATTCAAGCTAAAGAAATAGGATGGGGAGTTCCCATCGTGGTGCAGCGGAAACGAAATCTGATTAGGAACCATGAGGTTGCAGGTTTGATCCCTGGCCTCACTCAGTGGGTTAAGGATCTGGCGTTGCCATGAGCTGTGGTGTAGGTTGCAGACACGGCTCAGATCTGGCATTGCTGTGGCTCTGGTGTAGGCTTGACAGCAACAGCTCCCATTAGACCCCTGGCCTGGGAACCTCCATATGCTGCAGGTGTGGCCCTAAAAGGACAAAAGACAAAAAAAAAAGAAATAGGATGGTTATCCGTGCCATAGGATTCATAATCATGGTGGTAAATAACAAGAATTACTATCAACTATAAAGCCCCTATTATGTCCCAGAATCACTTTAGAAAGCACGTCCTATCCATTATCTCATTACATCCTCACAACAGTTTTCTGAGGAAGGGGTCTTCAGAACCATTTTATAGATAAGAAAACTGAGGCACAGGGAGGTGAATATTTTGGCCAAGATCACACAGCTAGAAGGTGGCCTTCTAGGATTTGAAGCTGATTATATCCGTGAGATTTAGCACAAAGTTCCTTCCAATTATAAACTTTAGCTTACATATCTTAAACATGATTTGATTTGCAAAAGAATTTGAGATTTCTATGTTAGAATAACGTGTACAATATTTCTTTCCTTTGGGGAGGCAGATATAACTACATTCAGTGTCTTCTTTCTCCTAATTTTATATTCATGATTAAAATTTTGAAAATCATTAATTCTAGTATATCGTTTAGTTCACAAGCATTTCAGATTACTAAGACTAACTGTGCACCGGTGAAGTTCTCCAAGTTGGAGCACCAGAATGTCTGGCAAAATCAAAAACGTTTTGCATCTAAGTTAATTTTAACCATTTAGTTTGTCTGCTTCCTACGTTCTTTTAAAAATCTAGTATAGCATTCTCCTCTCTCTTCTACAGAGATGTCTTTCATCTCCCTAAGTAATGTTCCTTTGCTCAAAGTAGTGTCATTTTTTAAGCCCAGAAATGAAAACTAGTAAGTATTCTGCCAGTTAACCTGTGTTGTATGGTCCATTGAAGTCTGTGCTGTCAGCCCTGTTCTCTTTACCAATACAGTCCTAGGAGTTTCAGCAGTAATTTTATCTCATTCTGTTAACTCATAACATTAAAAAGCACTGCTTCAAAGAGAAAAACGTTAAGAATACCTTTGCTTTTTTTTTTTTTTAACAACATTCTAAAAAGATCTCTTGTAAGAGTTTTCTCCGAGCACCCTGTTGTTCCTAGAAAGATGGCACAGAGAAACCATCTGCCTGTGGCTATCTTTGAGGTATGGCTTTTGTCATCCAAATCTGCCAGGCTTTCTTTTCTTACCATAAAATTCTTTGTTTCCCTAATACAATTCTTTGTTTCCCTAATACAACATTCCTCAAGTGAAAATAACCAGGCCTACATGATGTAAAAAAATCAAAATGTAAGTAGTACGGCAGCATTCGTTTCTAGAGTTAAAATGGCCTTGTTTTATAACTCTCTAACTAACCTGGCTCTATTTACTTTTCAGAGAACTACTTAAAATTAATTTCTTGTGAATTACATGGAGGGGAGGGGGCGATGGCAAGCATCCATTATTCTGGAAAATGACCAAGTCTTCATCAAAAAAATGTTCACTTCCAATGTGCGTTCTAAAACGTGCAGAAAACCAAGATGAAGCTTAGAATCTGCTTAATGATGTTTGATTCTGAGTTTATTCTGGAGGAAAATAAGAGCTGCTTTTGTTTAAAAAAGGACAACAGTTGTAATGCAAGTTTTTGCTTTTAGTTGTATTTGAGTAAGACATGGGGATGACTAACACGGAGTACAGAATTTTATTATCCCTAAAGCCAGTACATTCATTTAACTTCATGAGCACATACTATATGCCAGGTCTTAAATTGGATTCCATCTTTATTCTTAAAGAGCTCACTTCTGTCCAGAGGGAAAGCAGATATACAAATAATCAAAGAGCAGAGCTGTGCAATACGTTTCATGAGTTCTCAGAAAAATCTCCTTATTTACAATTTAGGAAGTATTTGTACCGCCATATGCATGTTTTCTAGAGATAAAATATAAATAGGAAAGCACAGATATGGTCTTTATTTTTTATACGAATGGTAATTATATACTTTTTTTCACTTATGTTATATCCTGCTAGTTATTTCATATCAGTACATGGGGCTCTGTATCTCTGATTCTTACAAGTGGCCGCGTAGGTATTCCATTACGTCGATGTGCTGTAATTTAATAAGTCCCCTGGGGCTTAACATTTAGGTGGGTTCCAGTATTTACTATTACAAAGTGTTCTGCAGTGAGGGGTCTTGATGTGGTTCATGCATGGGCAAGTATAACTCTGGGATAAATTCCTAGAAGTGCAGTACCTGGGGCAAAGGTTATGTGTGTTTATGTTTTTGAAACATTTTCTTCATCTAGTTTTAATAATCCAGCAAACTTCAGATTACATGCACGTGTCCATGCATCCAGCTATTGCTATTATTGATTTATGTATAATCAGAAGGGATAAATGTAAAAGACTGGACAAGAGGGGTAGGAGGCAAGAGATCTGGAAGGCTACTCCTATGGGCAAGAGGAGCAGAAAGAATGTCATCATTTTCCCATCAGTCAGGGAATATTGTGGTTCTAATGACCCCAAAACATTCCCAAGATTTAGGTCTTGGCACCCGTTTCTTTCAATATATGCCTGATCTTGATAAACTAATCATATCCACATCAGTTTCAGTGGATCGTTACGAAGATTTGTGCGTTAGGGAGTTCTTGTCATGGCTCGGTGGTAACAAATCCAACTCCTATCCATGTGGATGTGGGTTCGATCCCTGACCTCGCTCACTGGGTTAAGGATCCGGCTTTGCCATGAGCTGTGGGATAGGTCAAAGACTTGGCTCAGATCCTGCATTGCTGTGACTGTGGTGCAGGCTGGCAGCTACAGTACCGATTTGAACCCTAGCCTGGGAACTTCTATATGCCACAAGTGTGGCCCTAAAAAGACAAGAGGAAAAAAAAAATTGTGGATTAGCTCTGTTTTTAGTCCCGTGGCTCTTATTACCTGAAGGACAGCCTCCTTTACGTGTCCTGCGCCATCCATGTGACTGTCAGCAGGTGAATTCTACCATCTCCAGCCAGTTCACCCACTCAAGATTGGCTTTGGTGTTCTCTACTTCCAACCGATCACCAAATAGCATGTCTTCTCTCTTTATATCCTTGTACCCACTCCATTTACACTTCCTTTGCCTAGTTTTCTTCTACCATCCAACCACACCCCCCAATCCATCCTTCCTTTAGTGCCTCACTAAACTGTTTTAACATACTTCTCCCTGAAAAAAAAAAAAAAACTCCCTTCTTACTAGTGTTTGTCATGAACACACCCTCGCAGCCCCATCACCTCCACACTACTCTGTGCATCTCACCCCTGTCACACACCATCTCCTGGCTGGGCATCCCATCCTTCTCCATCTACCTCCCCAAATATGCTCATTCTTGAAATTCAACGCAGGCCCAACTTACCCTCTCCAGCTTACAACTGAGCTTTATTCTGAATTTATCATTCTGACTCTTTGTTGTATTGAGATATAAATTGACATTCAGCACTGTATAAATTTACTGCCTTTTTTTTTTTTTTTTCTTTACAGGGCCGCACCTGTGGCATATGGAGGTTCCCAGGCTAGGAGCTGAATCATAGCTGTGGCTGCTGGCGTACACCCCAGCCACAGCAATGCAGGATCCGAGCCGAGTGTGCAACCTACACCACAGCTTACAGCAATATGGAATCCCCAACCCAGAGCGAGGCCAGGGATCAAACCTGCAACCTCATGGATACTAGTCAGATTCATTAACCACTGAGCCACAATAGGAACTCCAGCACTGTATAAATTTAAGATGTACAGCCTAATGCCTTTTCTTAGATTTTATATATGTGTATATACATATATATACATACATATATATACATTCAGCACTGTATAAATTTAAGATGTACAGCCTAATGCCTTTTCTTAGATTTTATATATGTGTATATACATATATATACATACATATATATACATTCAGCACTGTATAAATTTAAGACGTACAGCCTAATGCCTTTTCTTAGATTTTATATATGTGTATATATGTGTGTGTGTATATATATACATATATATACACACATATGTACATACATATATATACATATATATATACACATATATATATAGTGAAATGATTACCACAGTAAATTGAGTTGCCATCCATCATCTCCTAGAGATAAAAAAGAATTTTTATGATGAGACCTCTTAGGATCTACTCTCAACTTTGAAATATACCATCTAGTAGTCTTAGCTCTAGCCATCATGTTGTATGTTTCAGCCCCAGCTATTAATTTATCTTATAACTGGAAGTTTGTATATTTTGACTACCTTCATCCAATTCCTCCTCCCCCCATACCTGCCTCTAGTAACCACAAATCTGATCTCCTTTTCTATGATTATCATAATCTCATAATTCTATGAGATTATGTAGTATTTGTCTTTGACTTATTTCACTTAATATAATGCCTTCAAGTTCCAAATGGTAAGATTCCCTTCTTTTATATGGCTGGATATCCCATTATGAGTGTGTGAGACACCACACTGTCTTATCTATTCATCTGTTGGACACTTAGGTTGTTTCCATGTCTTGGCTAGTGCAAATAGTGCTGCCGTGACTGTGGGGGTGCAGCTATCTCTTTGACACATGGTGTTTTCATTTCCTTTGGGTGTATACCCAAAAGTGGGATTGACAGATCATAAAGGAGTTCTATTTTAATCTTTTGAAGAACCGCCATGCTGTTCTCCTTAGCAGTTGTACCAATTTACATTCTGACCAACCAGGTATAAGATTCCCTTTTCCCAACATCCTCATCAGTATTTATTATCTCTTGTCCTTTCAATGAAGGCCATTCTGAGATGTAAGGTGATGTCTTGTGGTTTTGACTTGCATTCCCCTATTAGTGAGGTTGAACACCTACCTCTTCGTGTACATGTTGGCCATCTGTACATCTTCTTTAAGAAAATGTCTAATTCAGGTCCTGTGCCCATTTTTAAACTAGATTGTTTTGCTATTGAGTTCTATAATATTAACCCCTTATCAGATACATGGTTTACAAATATTTTTTCCTCATTCCATTGGTTGTCTTTTCACTTTGTCATTTATTTTGCTATGCGGAAGCTTTTTAGCTTGATGTACTCCACATGTTTATTTTTTATCTTAGGGGTCATATCCAAAAAATCATTGCCAAAGCTGATGTCAAGGATCTTTTTTCCTGTGTTTTTTTAATAGGCATTTTATGGCTTCTGGTCTTACATTTAAGTCTTTTGTCCTTTTTGAGTTAATTGGTTCATTCTTTTACATGTGAATACCCAGTATTTTCCCAGCACTATTTATTGGAGAGACTGTCTTTTCTCCAGTGATTTTTCTTGGCTCCCTTTTAAAATATTAATTTAGCATATATACATGGGCTTATCTATGAGCTTTTGATTCTGGTCCATTTTTCCATGTCTGTTTTTATGCCAGTACTATACTGTTTTGATTACCACAGCTTTATAATATAGCTTTAAATCAGAAAGTGTGATGCCTCCCACTTTGTTCTTTTTGAGAATTAATTTGGGGTCTTCTGTAATTCCATATACATTTTAGAATTTGTTTCTACTTCTGTTAAAAAAAACAAAACACCATGGAATCTTGCTAGAGATTGCAACGAATCTATAGATGGCTTTGGGTAATATGGATATTTTAACAATACTAAATCTTCTAATCCATGAACATGAGACACCTTTCCATTTATTATTTGTGTCTTCAAGTTCTTTCATCCATGTCTTACAGTTTTCAGTATAAATGAGTTCACTTTATTTCTTCATCAGATAATTTGTTCTTAGAAATGCTGCTCATTTTTGTGTGTTAATTTTGTATCCTGTAAACTTTACTGATTTCATTGATTAGATATAACAGGCTTTTGTTGGTCATTAGGATTTTATATATATATATATATATATATATAAAATCATTAGGATTTTATATATATATATTTATATATATATAAAATCATGTCATCTGCAAATAGTTTTACTTCCTTTCCAATTCTGATGCTTTGATTTATTTTTCTTGCGTGATTACTCTGGCTACATCATTTTGATTCTTAATCCCACACTGCCTTATGTAATGAAATAGATTCAGCAGATATATCTTGACTGCCAATTCTTGGCAGTAGAAGCATGTGTTATATATGTATATTACTTTATAAATCTACTATAGCTACACTGCTCTACAAGTAATAAAATATTTTAATGAAAAAGTTATAGACTTTATTAAAACTAGAAGCAACCCTGAGTCATTTCCCCTAAACCCTTACTTTGCAAATAAACAAACTAGGGCTCCAGGGAGATTTATCATGATTCCAAGTGATGTTGCTGATGTCAGAATTGAGAGTATAATCCAGGTCTCCTCAGTGTAGAATTTGCTTTTTCTTCTCCTCTTTTTTTTATGCCATCTCTCTCTGAATTCATTTAAGAAATACTTGTTCTAGGCTAAACATAGATGCAGAAAAAAACCTCTTTCCTTTGTACCCACTCAGCCTGGGAAGCTCTTATAGATCTATAAAATCCTCACATCAATATGTGCCTAGTTAGCAGGAAATATTATTTTTGCAGTATTAGTTGTAATTGTTTGTTAACCCATGCTTTAGTCCCCTACCCTCTCCCTTAGACTCAGTCTTCTTATAATTTCTCAATAGTAAATGTCAGAGTTCCTGCTGTGGCCTGGCATAGTGGGTTAAAGGATCCAGGATTGCTGCAGCATAGGTTCAAACCTTGGCCTAGGAACTTCTACATGCCATGGGGTGCCATTAAAAAAAAATGATTGACATTTACTAACACTATTATTAATAAACTCTTTAACAGGCACCAGGCACTATACCATTCGGCTCCCACAGCCAATCAGGTCACAGCCATGTCTTTCTCTCACACATCCAGGATTCTAATAGGGAATTCCTGCTATATCCTCTGCCCCAGCCCCCATTTACACACACACAGTCATTACAGTGCTCTTCTGAGTGATCACCCTTTTACCACTACTCAGTTGTCACCTCCTCTTATCAAGCATATCCCCAGGTAAAGGAAGTTATTACCCCCGTATGCCTTCTGGGTGAACACTCATGATTTTTGAGTGAGAGGGTAGCCAAAGATGTCTTCTGCACTAAGCCTGTAAATGCAAAATATCATTAATGAATGAATGAAAAACAGTACAGTCTATGTTTGTGATCTAAAGTTGTCAAGTGGAACATCCTAAAAATGCAAAAAAAGTTCTCTAGTACTTGGTTCTGGACTGTTATTGGAGGATTAAATAATGAAGAACTACTCCAAAATAGTGTAGAATCCAGAAAGGTCTACAGGAGTTCCCGTCGTGGTGCAGTGGTTAACGAATCCGACTAGGAACCATGAGGTTGCGGGTTCGGTCCCTGCCCTTGCTCAGTGGGTTAAGGATCCGGCGTTGCCGTGAGCTGTGGTGTAGGTTGCAGACGCGGCTCGGATCCTGCGTTGCTGTGGCTCTGGCGTAGGCTGGCGGCCACAGCTCCGATTAGACCCCTAGCCTGGGAACCTCCATATGCCGCAGGAGCGGCCCAAGAAATAGCAAAAAGACCAAAAAACAAACAAACAAAAAAAACAGAAAGGTCTACATATGATATTGGACTATGGTAAAGATGCTTTTAGCAGATTTCTTGAGACAAATACACTGTTAATAAATAACAATAGTTTGTATCCCCAAAATAATAATAGCGATGTGATCTACACCAAAATGATTAGTAACTTCTATTGTTACTTAAATATAGTTCCCACAAAAACTCCCCAGTTCCAAGTTCTACTTGCTCTCATTCCATATTCTAATAGTATGGATTGTTTTAAAAAATTCCTTAGAACTGTAGCCAGAAATTATACTCAGGCCTTCACATTATTTTTCGGGTTAAAAATTTTTTTCTATGGGCTAAATAGAATTTTGTTCTCTGAAAGGTGATGATTATCTTTTATCTAAGAAAAAGATTCTGCTGCTGCATAGTATTTACTATAGTGCTTTTGAGCAGTAAAGTTTATAACCATGTTTTCATCCTTCATGAATGAGGTAGCTTTGATTTTTTTGTTTTGTTTTGTTTTGGGGGGTTTTTCGGTTTGTTTGCTTTTTGAACTGTTTTCTTATCTCTGGTTAATCCAGGTGTTTCACAAACATTCCCATCGTTTAAGCTAGATTTTTAGATTTATGTTTTAAACAACTACCAAAGAAACAAAAAATAGAAAACTACCTTAGAGGAATTCTCCTGTGGCACAGCAGGTTAAGGATCCTGCATTGTCACTGCAGCAGCTCAGGTTGCTGCTGTGGCGGGGGTTTGATCCCTGGCCCAGGAACTTCTGCACACTGCAGGATCGGCCAAAAAAAAAAAAAAAAACTACCTTAGATGTTCATTTAAAATTTTCCCATACGGTAAAACTGTTTAAAGGTCAATGCAAAGAATGTCTGAAGGAAATAAATGAAAAAAAGTTGCTTCTGACATAAGCAAAATTGAGTTTTGCTAAATGTAAAATACTCCCAACTAAAGAAAACTGCTTCAACTTGTGGCATGAAAAACCCACTGGCTACAGATTTTGAAAGGCAACTGTTTGACAGTGTTTTGTTCAGAGCTACTGGGTTGTATTTGAAGTCTGAAATCGGCCTTCAAGTCCCAGCGCAGATCTGCTTCAGAAATACCCATCACCTTCTTAAAAGAAACAGACTCCAGATTACAGTTTAAAAAGCAGTCTGATATTCTCAGGGGAGGATTAAGTTTGAATTTTTGTTTTAAACAGATGTGATGTTAAGATCTTAACTGGCAGGTTTCACAATCCTGCAAAGGGGGTGGGGGTCGGGGGGAGCACGGAGGATTTCCAGAGCGGTCTCTGTCTGCCCTCACCGTGTGTCTGCCCCTCTTGCAGCACGCCATGCCCTTCTGGAGGGTCTCCAGTCACTCGGACCTCATGGCCCTACATCATGCCTTGGAACTGGAGTACCTGTAATAGCCACAGAGCACTTTGAAGCCACACCACCGCCCCGTAACCAGGAACAAATCCAGCAGGCTTGAGTCCTGCGTTGGCACCGGACTCCAGACTGACCATTTCAACCTACCGATGCCCAGCCGCCTGCCGTGGGTCGGCACCGCCACCCTTGTGGTACAGGGAGGACGACCTCCCTTTCTTCAAAATGGCTGTTGACTCTAGTACTGTGAATCCGATGAAAGCAAGCCATGAGAATGTTCTAGCACCGTGGTGAGGTGTCTTGGCCACATGAACTACATGGTTCAAACCTGTGAAGAAAGGACCTGCAGACGCTGACGTTTTTAGCATCTTCAATGTGACATGAACAGCTTCTCCAATGCAGCAAACTTGATTGCACAACAAAGACTAAAATGGGTTTCCTGAATACCAGTGGGGGGGAGTTTTCTTGGAAAAGGTTTACTTTTTTGGTGTCTCATACCCAGGGTGATCTCTATATCTCTACTTATTTATGAACAGACTTTTTAAAAAAATAAAAATAAAACAGCTTTATCGAGGTATACTTCAAGGACCCTGCCGTTCACTCGAACAGATGACTTTGACATCAAATAACTGAAGAGGTAATAGCATGAGAGAGAAGCGATGGAAGGCCTTGGCCTCACGACATAGCAAGGACTTTGAATTTTAGCACATTGCAAAGTAGTTTAAAATATGTCTAATTTAAGCGTATAATATGTACATCACTGAGACAATCATGTACAGAAAGAATTTTTGGTGTAAATTTGTAATAATGGATGATTCTTTTACATATTGTTTAGGAAAATGATATTGAAAGGTAGCAATGCCTTGATAGTGCAGAGTGAGGCAGTACGTAACAAAAGACGTGCAGTGCCTTATCGAAGTACTGGGTATAAATATGTAGATAATGGATTTCTTTTTTTTTTTTTAGATAATGTTGTCAAGACCAAAAGCATGGATGTCAAGTGTCTATAGGATTTTGTTTTCCAATCCCCCCCTTTTCCTTTTTGTTTAATGCTGTTAGGAGGACCTCTGTAAAATTACACAGCAGTGTCTTAAATAATTTGGGGGGGAAAAACAGTCCTCTTGCAACCTCACTTTTTTGTTTTCAATACTAATGTATTATATGTAACTACTTGGAAAAAAGTGATTATTCAAGTGCTTCTTCCCACAAAGAATGTAGATGATAGATATATTTTATTAATGAAACGGTTCATGAATTGGACACTTAACTAGCCAAGTTCTTATATGCTCAGAAGACAATGTCTGCATTTTCTTTTTAAGGAAGGACGTTACCACATATCTGGAAATCAGCAAAACTGTATTACTTCCTACATTCATGTTCTCTTATTTTTATCCACACCTTTCTCCCAGTCCCCTTTCCCCCACCCCACCCTCCCAGGAAAGTTCATTGTCACCAGTGGACATGGCCCCATCAGCATCACCCAGGAGATAATGTGACTTTTCACCCTCATTATGAATTACACAGACAAGCATAAATCTGGGAAATAAAAACCCTTCACTTTATATTACCCTAAGAAAGTTTCTCCAGAAGTGATCAGTTAGCTTAGCTAGGCACTTAGTTCTTCTCATCTAAAGCCTTCCATTGTCATGAAATTACTTTTTGGAACAATTTTCTTGACTATTTTATTTGGGGGGGGGGGACACAAGCTTTGACCCAAAGTAGCTAAAGAACTATTCTTTTTCTGAAGCCTCATGTTGCTGCTAGAATTAGTCAGTTGTGAATCCTCCAAATTGTTTAATCATTGAATTCAGTTTTTTTTTTCTCTTTTGTTTGAAGCAAACAGAAATTGACAGGTTTTTTTAGCCTTTCCATTTTACGTTTTTGTACTCTGCAGGTGGAAAAGACAAAAGTTTATCTTGACCTTACTGTCTAAAGGTGTGTCGTGTCCACAACTGTGTACAGAATTTTTCTTCATTAAATTTGTGTTTAAATTAATAAAACTGACTTGTGAAGTACAAGTGCCTTGAATGTCAGTATTTTCTTTGTCCCTTGATTCCAAGAAATAACAGGATCTTGGGTGCGTGAGCACGCTCATGGGCCAACGAAAGGAAGTTGGATGGAGCAGTTGTAGTAATGGCTTTATCAGCCCTTCAGAGGCCTAAGCTCAAAGGGTAACAGCTGTTTCTTTGATCACCGTAAGAGCAGATGGGTGGAAAAGCTCTTGACTTCCTCCCAAACTGTATAAACTAGACCCTCACTCAGATTTATCTGTTATAGAACAGAATTCAGCATCAAGTATCTTGGATGCCAGAGCATAGATTTAGTCACTGTAAATACCCAAGGGACAGCAATAGGAACCAGTTCCATTGATAAGAATGCCCACAACCCATACCTCTCAGATTTGGCCAGGTTAATCGCATTGACGAAGAGCTATAAAATGGCACGATTTGCTTCCTCCTGGGATTTAATCTTAGAAACACAACATTCGTACATACAAACACGTAAGAACCAAACATGCAGTGGTCTGATTCATTTTTTCAGGCCCAGGATGTTCATTTTTCCCATGCACACCCTCGGCCAAGTGGCCTGAGTGATGAAGTGTCGGAGCATGCCCAAATGCTAGATAATGAAAAAAGCTGGGGGAACGTCTGAAAAGAGAGACCAGGGTGGGAGGTGGAGGGGCTTTTAAGTCTCCGGTGAAGAAACTATGGAAGATAAGCACAGTGGAGAGCAGACCCTCACAAGACGGATTTTCTCAAGCACTACTTCTACCCTGACAACTCCCTGGCCAAAATGTTTCAAGGGCTCCCCTTGGACCATAGATTAGAGCCTCTATTTCTCTACCTGGTATTCTAGAGTTTCCACATACAGTCTCTATTTTCTTCCCAACATTCTCTCTCGTTATTCTTATGAACAAGCCTTCAGTACGTACTAGCTGGGTTCTTAATGGACCAAAGAGCCCCTAAGCGTCCTTTGGGCTTTGCTCAGTGCTTTCCCACTGCCGTCAATGACTTCCTCCACCCCCCATCCGCCAAACCCTGTCCAGCTCCAGAGCCTTCTTTCCCATCATGGCACACGGTGGTAGCTCCTTCTCTTGAACTTTTCCCACCCAACGTCCATAGTCTTATTGGCAGTTCATGTTATTCTGTTCAATCAAAGCACACTTTTTCCCCATCATGAGGGGCATTGTCCTGGATGCTGGGGACGGGGGTCCCAGATCCTGAAGATGGAGAGAACAGACAAATGAATTACCAGATGTGTGAATGAATAAGATACAGTCAGCCAGAAACATTCTTTATGGAAAATTAAAATGGAATATGGGTAAGTGGGCTTTCCTTGGAAAGAATAGACAGAGCCAAGATGTTTGAATGGAGACCAAGTTCAAATGTCAAGAAGCAGGCAGCCTATGGAGATCCCCCGGGAATACGGACAAAGGTTCTCAGAGGAGATCTCTTCTTTTTACTGTGTTCTAGGAGTGAAAATCAGACTCATGGGTCCAAGAAAAGCTGATTCTGGAAAGGAAGGGAGATTTGAGAAAGTCTTGGTAAGGGATTTGGATGCTAGTCTAAATGGCTGCCCAAGGGTTTACACAGGCTTGTGACCCAATTTGATACATTCTTTGAAATGATGGCTCTGGTTCCTGGGTGAAGAACAAGTCATGGAAATGCATGAGACATGGAGAAACAAGTTATTAGACTAGTAAGGCAGTCTAACAGCCAAATTCCAGTTAGGAGAGGGAAATGGACATCTGGAGTTACTTTTAGTGACAGCAATGGCAGCACTCGCTAATGGGCTGAATGGGGGAATGGTGAGGACCCCCCCCCCCCCGCCCCGAGCAAGGGGTCTTCCACCACCATGAGTTAGTACACCTAGTGGTTAAGAGCCCGGCCTCTGTGGGGAGACTCCTTGGTTCGAATCCCAGCTTCCTGGTTTTAGCTAGTCAAGTTGTTTAACTGTGTCTCAGTCTGCTCATCCATAAAAAGAAGGGAACAATGATATCTACTTCAGAGCGTTTTATTAAGGGGACAAAGTAAGTTAATATATGTCAAGTGTTTGGGACACTGCTTGGCATACTATTTAATGCATCCCATTGCTGTGCTCGCTCACTATTCAGAGACATTTGTCTTCTCAACTGAAGAGCCAGCTCTTTGAGCCTGACTAGTATCCATGAGGTCGTGGGTTCAGTCTCTGGCCTCACTCAGTGGGTTAAGAATCCGGCATTGCCATGATCTGTGGTGTAGGTCACAGATACAGCTCAGATCCCATGTTTCTGTGGCTGTGGCTATGGTGAAGGCTGGTAGCTGCAGCTCCAATTTGACCCCTAGCCTGAGAACTTCCATATGGTGTGATTGCAAGCCCTAAACACACACACACACACACACACACACACAGCCAGTTCTTTGACAGCACAAACCATTTACAAGGGGACCACATTTTTCTGGCCTAGTCTAGAAAACAAGATGAAAAAGACAGTCTAGTCCCTGACCTCAAGCACTGGGATGGTGACTATTAAAAATGAATCATAATGTGTATTTTTTATCTATACACACACACAGTGAAATATTATTCAGTCATAAAAAGAAGGAAATCCTGCTATTTGCAACGTGGTTGGACTTCAAGGGCATCATGCTAAGTGAAACGTCAGATAAAGGCAAATACTGTTATCATCTCTTTTACATGTGGAAATCTAAAAAAACAAAAACAAGCAAAAACAAAACCCATGCAGATAGATACCGTGAACAGACTGGTGGTTGCAAGAGGCAGGGGATGGGGGTTGATGGGAGAAATGGATGAACTGCATTTTTGTTTTGCGGGTTTTTTTTTTTTTTTGTCTTTTTGCTATTTCTTGGGCCGCTCCCGCGGCATAGGGAAATTCCCAGGCTAGGGGTCCAATCGGAGCTGTAGCCATCGGCCTACGCCAGAGCCACAGCAACGCGGGATCCGAGCCGCGTCTGCAACCTACACCACAGCTCACGGCAACGCCGGATCCTTAACCCACTGAGCAAGGGCAGGGACCGAACCCACAACCTCATGGTTCCTAGTCGGATTCGTTAACCACTGCGCCACGACGGGAACTCTGCATTTTTTTTTTATTTAATATATTGAATTTTTAAAAAGAATCCCAATGATAAAGCAGGCTTCTATGAGTAGTACCCTTGGGCTGAGAGGTGGGCAAGCAGGGCAGCATGGACAGGCAGGAAACGCTCCCCCAAAGAACTGAGGTCTAAGCTGAGCCCTGCAGGCTGGAGTTGGCCGAGCAGAGTGGGGGGAGGCCAAGGGGGATGGAGTGCCCAAGGGAAGATAGGAAGGGAGCAAGTTCACGGACTGCAGGGGGGATCACGGGAGTGTGGCCAGGAGCGGGGAGGGGCTTGGATAGTCCTATACCTCTGAGTAAAACTTCAGGCTTCCTGCTCTTTCTATGCACCAGCTATCCCCGGTCCATGGGAGAAAGGAAAGCAAGACAATAGGAACAGAGATGGCATTCAGCCTCCAGCATCAGCACCGTAGCCTGGAACCCCTCCCTCTGGCACCACTCCACACCAAACTATACTTAAATCTTAACTCCAAATACTGTCTAGCTGAACCCCTTTTATTTTACAGATTACACAGCTCGGGTAAAATGCTTTGCCCAAGAGGTCACGACCAAATCAGGCAGAGTCATGACCCCAACTGACTCTTGGATACAACACAGAATCATGACAAGGTCAGGGGCTCTTATGTCCCTAAAAGCTGGCATTGCCCCCTGCTCCATTGCTCCACCCCAAGGCGTAGGCAGCCCTTTCTATTTCCAAGGTGTCTCTGGCATCCTGTCCACAGTTAATATGATGGTCCAGAAGTGGCTGAATGCCTTTTTAAAACAAACAAACAAACAAACAAAACCTCAGCACCTCAATTCTATGTCATTCTTCCAGAGGCTGCTTTAAAATCTATCTTCCTAGAAGTTCCGGTTGTGGCTCAGAGGGTTACCAACCCAACTAGCATCCATGACATTCAATCCCTGGCCTTGCCCAGTGGGTTAAGGATCTGGCATTGCTGTGAGCTGTGGTGTGGGTCGCAGACACAGCTCAGATCCCAAGTTCTGCGGCTGTGGCGTAGGCCAGCAGCTGCAGCTCTGATTGGATTCCTACCTTGGGAACTTCCATAAGCTGTGGGTGCAGTCCTAAAAAGCAATAAATAAATAAATTATATTAAATAAAATTTGTTTCCCCATCAACATTTACATGTGTCCAATGCACATATATTTTGTAATAACTTTTAAAATTTGCTTTCCAAAACATGTGGATAGGACTTAGATGTCCCCCAATTCAAATGAATATAAAGGACGCTATTTGCTTAACAGAATGTGGAGATGCTGTGGTGGACACAGTGGTGTGCTCATTTAAGACCTGTAAGGAATCTCCTTCCTGGAGTTCCCATCTGTGGCACAGCGGAAAAATATCCGACTAGGAACCATGAGGTTGCAGGTTCGATCCCTGGCCCCCCTCAGCAGGTTAAGGATCCGGCATTGCCATGAGCTGTGGTGTAAGTAGCAGATGAGGCCCTAAAAAGCAAAAAAAGAAAAAAGAAAGAAAGGAAAGTTTCCTTCCAGACCCTGGAATCCCCCCACACTCTCTGCAGCTACAAAAGCTTCAGCTGATCCATGGAGCCCCGTCTGTCTTGCTAAGGATAGCTTCTTGACAACCCAAAGGATAGAGTTAGCAACCAGCTCTTCTTTCTTTCAGGGTCTCCCAGAAATGTTTCCATGTCTCTCCATTCTGTGCAATTATCCAGACTGACAGGCTAACTTGTGGCAGAAGAAATGAAAGGGTTTGTAATTTAGGAAACCTTTGGCCCCACTGACTGAAAGCAGGTTGTTTGTAAAAAGGAAATCCTGACCTCAGCTAACTGGCAAACTCTGTCAGAAGCAATAGAAGGAAGCGGAGGAGAAAGAACAGCGCCGGGGATTTTTATTGGCAACAGAAGAAAAATGGATGCGCTGCCAGAGGAAAGCCTTTGGGAGAGAATTCTCCGGTGGGGGCACAAAGTGTGCCCAGAGCCGGTGCATATGTGGTTCTGTGCTGCACTTGGGGGCTGGTTTGACTGGGACTTTGCTGCCTGAGACCGTGGTTAGACCAACAGTCTTGAAAATGGATTTCCTCTGCTTTCCTCTTCTGTTCCAGGCACTCCATGGCTGCCCCAGCTTCTCTCAACGGCTACCCACAGGTGACAGCGTGCCTGCCGGGTGTGAAAGGAAATTAGCTACCTGGTGGTTCCCCCCGTTGATGCTGTGCACTGACCAGCCTCACCTCCTCCCTGCATCTGCTACCCACCCAGAGGGAGTGACCTCTGGACCACTCCCTAAGAAAAAGCCCCCAACACACACACACACACACTCACACTCACAAGTTCTGATTTCCTTCTGCCAGTGGTTCTCGACTGGCTGCCTGCTGAAATCACCTGGGTGCTTTGAAAACTCCCTGAGCCCCTCCCCAGAGAGTCTAATGGAACTTGTCTAGGTTGGGGCTTGAGCAGCAGCCAAGGTAAAGAGCCATTGCTTTGGGCCAACCAGGTGTGTGGGAAAGAACCTGCCCCTCCTCTGGCTCTTCAGAAAGGGCCTCTGTCACTGCCTCCCCATCCTCCTGTCCGTATCAACCTCTCGCTGGGAAATCACTGCAGGCCCCATCACCCAGCCTTCTTAGTGGTTCAAAAAAATACCAAAAGTTGTGCAGAATTTCCATTCTTCTCCATCTAGTTAAAATGCAAGTGGGCGGGGGCTGGCGTCATGGAGGGAGCACACGCCCTTACTGGAACAGTCTTGTTTTGAAAAACTTCTGCCCTCTGGGGTTGAAAGCATTTCTTGGCCCAGTGGAATCAAAAGGTGCCACAATAGCTCCAGAAAGGCTTCCAGCCCCTGACCTTGATATTTATTTGCAAAGCCTTACAGGAAATCAGTGCTCCATGTTCCATGAAAAACAAAGGGAAATGCAGGAATCAGGAAAAACAACAGACTGCTCCAAACAGCCTTACATCCACAGGCTTTAAAAAAAAAAGTAGACACTGAAAAAAGTTCCTTTTGACATGGCAACTTTCAGTGTGTACTGAAGACCCAGGCCCCATGCAAGGTGCTAACAGGGCATGTTTCCCAGGGTGGAGTGAGGGGGCTGATGAAGGTGGTGGAAGGTGAACTGGACTTCAGCCATAGGGGACAGGATGGGCTACAGGCTTCAGGTGCAGGGGAATTGGGGTTGAGATGACCGCTCTACTGGGGAAAACTCCTAGGAGAAGGTAACACTGATTCTGTACTAAGGACCAGGTGGTGGTTTCACAGATGAAAGAAAGAAGAGCATGGCTGGAGAGAATGGATAATGTCTGAGGCAGTCTCAGAAACTGACCTTTAAAACTGCTATAAAAATTAAGCATGATGATGGCCCAATGGTTATTTATAACCACTCGTGAAATGCGTTCTACTTACTGCAAGAAATTCATAGATGGGCAAGAGAGACATGTGATGCACATCAACGCTCAGGGTTCAGTTCACCGAGGGTTGAAGCTCAAGTGACAACAGCGACCAGTAAGGAAGATAAATAGGTGAATGATCCAGGCTTATTATAGGAATCCCAGGGCCCTCTCATTTAAAAACCATGGCCTTTTCAATAAATGCTGCTGATCAATTTTATTTCCATTTGGGGGGAAAAAAATGAATCTTGACCCCTACCTCTCAAGATACACAAAAACAGAATCCTGACAGATTGTAGATCCAAATGTAAAATAATGCAGATGTTAGACAAATACATATAAAAACATCTTTATGAAATTCAAACAGATTGAGAGGACACAAACATCATTACCCATTTAAAAAATTATAAACTGGACTACACTAAAACTAAGATGCTCTGCTCATCAAAACACCATTAAGGGAATGAAATGGCAAGTCATAATGGGAAAAGATACTTGCAATACATATATCTGACAAAGTACTCATAATTGGAGTATATAAAGACTCTTACGAATCAGAATGGAAAAGACAAGATATCCCAAGATTAAAAAATGAGTAAAAGACTTGAACAGACACTCCAAAGAAGAAGATATCTGAATGGCTAACAGAAAAAAAGTTGTTCAACCTCTTTGGCTGTCAAAGAAATGCAAATTAAAACAGTAAGACGATAACTTCACATACCAACAGAATGGATGAAATGAAAAAGAGATAATACCAGTGCCTCTTTATAATACTGACAATACCTACTATATTGGGTCACTCTGCACTCCTCTGAATTACTGAAGGAGGCACTCTTTATGCCATTTATTTAGTATTATCTGTTGCCTTGAAAAACAATGGTTGGTTTTCACATACACATTTCTTTATCCCCTATCCAAATACTTTAAATTTCTTGGACCCCATAGTGCCTCATTTGCTATATAGTAAGAGTACGCAGCCCATCTGATGGCAAATATGCAAAATACCAGTTGAAGGTGCTATTGATTTAAAGCGTAAATCAACAAGCACATTTTTATGTTACCTAAAAATTCTAATCCATTGTTTTATTTTTCTTTGAGATCTTCTGCATATTAAATACACTACTATCCTAGATTTCAATAAAGTAAGCCGCTATAATTCCATTTCTGGGAATTTATTCAGAGGAAAACTATTCATTGATTTATTTATTCATCAGAAGCTGTATTAGGCATAGTGAAGCTAAGAATGCAATAGGGAGCAAAAATAATTACCTGGCTGAGCTAATCATGACCAGAGCATAAAAATGAACCCTTGGGTTCTGGTTCAAGATGGCAGCACAGGAGGATCCCAAACTCAGCTCCTCCATGGACCCCCTGAATCTGTAGCTACATATGGAAGAACTCCCTCTGAAAAAAAGACAAAGCTAAAACTGAGCAACTCCTACACATCAGGTGAGTGAGAGAAAGCCCGACCACAGCAGGTAGGAAGAGGCTACGACACATCTTGGGGCTATGAGGTACCCTCAGGAAACAGACCAGTGAACACTATCTTTCTGCCCCCCCCCCCCTCCATTTTCTCTCACTCCAGCTTACCAGTATCTCCCAGAAAGGAGCTTAGACCCTTGTCTGGTGCCCTGATTTTTGTGGCTGCCACCAGCAGGCACCTCTACATTGTCTGGCTCTGGAGGCCAGTAGGGCTTCAACTCATGGGTCCCTCAGGACTATAGCCAATGGAGAAAGAGTTCTTAGATGGCTACTACCACTCCCACCCCTGCCCTCCTAGGACACCTTAAAAAGCAACAGACCCAGGTGCTCAGTCTTTCTGTCAAAGAGGCCTATTTTCTTATCATCAGAGCTACAGCCCAAGGGGCAGGCTTCTAATTAAATGCATGTCTAAGGGCTGACTATAATCCTTTCCAGAGATCTTGGAGGATGACTGCCTATATTTGTGCTCTCTCTCTGCCATGCTCCAGAGCACCAGTATCTCCTGGAGGGGAATGTTTATACATATCTGGTACCCTGATTTTTGTAGCTGCCACCCAGAGGATGCCCCTTGATCACCTAGCTCTGGTGCCAGGAGGTCTTATGTTCCTGGATCCCACCAGACTATAACAATCAGACAGTTTTTGGCAGACTGCCACCCCGCCGGGGCACTGCATGGATAAAAGAATAAGACACACCCCCAGTCTCTCTGCAAAAGAGGCGTATTTCCTTGCTCTAGAGCTTCAATCTGAAGAACAGACTTCAGGTGTGGCATACATCTAGAGGCTAATGGAGGTGCTCTCAGGAAACCTCCAATGAACACCATCCTTGCACTCTCCTGCCTTAGAACAACTTGCCAGTGCCTCCCAGAAAGTTGCTTTTACACTCAACTGTAATCCCAGGTTTTGAAACTGCCACCCAAGGGACATTTCTAGATCACCTAGTAGTAGAGCTTACACTTGTGGTCCCACAGGGCTATATATATTTGCATTCTTTAAAAGCTGTTGCCTGAAGGTTAGGCTTCCAATCAGTTGGAATTTCAATGCTAAGATCTTCCCTTTCAGGACACTGATAGGTCTTAGTACACCCTCAACAATTGGGAGCTACTAAAAATAAAATAGTCTGCTTAGATAATTACAAACGTTTGAGGGACAACTAAGAGCTACAGTAGGGTTGAATGATAAAATGTATCTGCAACACAAGGCTAACTTCAAGAGTGGGAGAGGTAGCTACTTCATCTATTGCACAGAAACCAACAGAGTCAAGAAAAATGAAGGAACAGAGGACTCTGTTTCACAAGATGAAACATCAGGAAAAAAACCTTAAGGAAACAGAGATAAATAATTTCCTGATAAAGAATTCAAACTAATGGTCATAAATTATCAGAAGAAGAATAGATGAACAGAATGAGAACATCAAAAAAGAGACAGAAAACATAAGAAAGTAAAAGTAATAGAAGTCAAAGAGCTGAAGAATACTGAACTGGAAAATACTCTAGTGGGGGTTCAACAGCAGTCCAAATGAATCAGAAGAAACCATCAATGAACTCGAAGACAGGGCAGTGAAAACTACCCCATTAGAGCAGCAAAAAAGAAAAAAGAATGAAAAAAATGAAGATAGTTTAAAGGACTTATAGGACAGGATCAAGCATACTAAGTATTCACACAATGAGGGTCCTGAAAAAGAAGAGAGAGTGAGAAAAAGGGACAGAAAACTTATTTGAAGAAATAATGGCTGAATATTTGCCTAATCTGGGGAAGAAAACAGACATCCAGATCTATGAAGCCAAAAAAATTTCACAGAAGATAAAATCAAAGAGACCCATGCCAAGACATATTATAATTAATTAAAATGTCAAAGTTTAAGACAAGGAGAGGATCTTAAAAGCAGAAAGAGAAAATAACTTGTTTCATACAAGGGAACCCCACTAAGACTATGGATAGATTTTTCAGCAGAAGCTTTGAAGGCCAGAGGGAGTAGCACAACAAACTCAAAATGGTCAAAGGAAAGAAAAACAAAAAAAAACAAAAAACAAAAACAAAAAAACAACCTGCTATCCAAAACACTTTTCATGGCAAGTTTATCATTCAGAATTGAAGGAGAGATGAAGAGTTTCCAGACAAGCAAAAGCTAAAGGAGTCTATCACCACTAAACTGGCCTTAAAAGAAATGTTAAAGCTGAAAAGAAAGGGTGTTAACTCATAACAAGAAAACCTATGAAAGTGTAAATTTCACTGGTAAAGTTAAATACAGAGTAAAGGTAGTGAATTAGTCATTTATAAAGCTAATATTGAAGTAAAAAACAAAAGTCGTTAAACGCCTGTAGCTGGAATAATAATAACTAGGGAATAAACAAGATAAAAAAGAGATGGAAAATGTGACATCAAAAATACAACACATGGTAAGGCAGAGTAAAAATGCAAAGCCTTATAATGCGTTTAAACTTGTTATCCACTTGAAATAGACTCTTATAAGTTGCTAACATGTAAGCTTCACAGTAAGCACAAAACAAAAACCTGTATTAGATACACCAAAAATAAGTATACCACTAAAGAAAGTCATCAAATCATAAATAGAGAAAGAACAGAGAGGCATTATAAAACAGCCAGAAAATAATTAAAAATTAGCAAAATAGCAATAAATACATACCTATCAATAACTGCTTTAACTGTAAATGGACTAAATTCTCTAATCAAGAGACACAGAATGGTTGAATGAATAAAGAAAAAACAAGATCCATTTATACTCTGCCTATAAGAGATTCACTTCAGATGTAAGGATACACATAGACTAAACATAAATGGATGGAAAAATATATTCTGTGCAAATGGAAACCAAAAGAAAGAACAGGTAGTTCTACTCATACTAGACAAAACATACTTTAAGAGATAAAGAAGGGCATTACATAGTGATAAAGGGCTCAATCCATAGTGATAAAGAAAAGAATATAACATTTGTACTATTTATACACCCTACACTGGTGCACCTAAATATATTAAAGCAAGTATTAGCAGACCTAAAGACAGCAAAAGATGGCAGAAGAGTATAGTACGGGATTTTAATACCCCACTTACTCAGATAGGATATGTCACTCAGACAGAAAATTAATACAGAAACATTAGCTTTAAATAGCTTATTAGAGCAAATGGACTTAACACATGTTAATAGACCATTCCATTCAAAAGCAACAGAATACGCATTTTCCTCAAGTACACATGGACTGTTCTCCAGGAGAGATCATATATTAGTCCACAAAACAATCCTTAATAAAGTTAAAATTACTGAAATAATTATCAAGCATCTTCTCCAACTACAATGGTATGAAACTAGAAATTAATTACATGGAGAAAACTGGAAAAGTCATAAATATGTGGAAAAGAAACATGCTACAAAACCACCAATGGATCAAAGAGAAAATTGAAAGGTAAATTTTTAAATACCTTGAAATAAATGAAAAGGTTCCCCAGCTCAGAGGTCCAGCACCAGAGAGATAAGCCCTAAGAACAATCAGCTTTGAAGGCCAACAGGGCTTACTTTCACAAGAGCCAGTAGGAAACAGAGATCTACTCTTAGCGGGCACACACAACACACTCCAGAACTCACAGGAGAAGCAGCAATTTGAAAGGACTCTGGGTCAGATACACCTACTGATCTTAACGAGCCTCCCTGAGAGGCAGAAAGCAACTAGAGCTCATCCTGGGGATATAGACACTGGTATCAGCCATTGTCTGGCCTCAGTCGCACCCACTACTAGTCTGATACCAGCTTTGGGGCATCTAGGTCCTATAGCCAGGGACCCAAGAACCCAGATTGGTCTGCCAGTGGCTGGCACTAGCCCAGGGACCCATCTCCACCCATCAGTGTGTGTCCACCAGCCCAGGATCCCTTGGGCCCTGACCCCAACCACCAGTCGGCAGACTCCATCCCTAGGACCATCACAGCCCTGAGGCCTGCCTTATCATGATGCAGCCAACACACCAGCAGGTCAGTACCAGCCCTAGGACTGCCTGGACCCTGGCCCATCAGCAGGCCAACACCAGCTTCAAGATACCCTGAACTTCTCAGCCAACCACCCTAGGATCCAGCTCCTCACCAGCAGGACAGCACCAGCTTTGGGACACCCCACAGCAAACTATGTCAGGAACTGGCCCCACTCACTAGCAGAGAAACACTAGTAAACAACCCTATTTACAACCACAACAAAAAGAATAAAATACTTAGCAATAAACTTAATTTATTCCCATATGCTGAAAACTATAAGATATTAATGAAAGAAAATGAAGATGATACAAATAAATGGAAAGATATTCCATGCTCATTGAGGGGAAGAATATTGTTAAAATATTCATACTACCCAAAGCAATATACAAATTCAGTGAAAACCCTATCAAAATGCCAATGAAATTTTCTCAGAAATAGAACAATTCTAAAAACACTGATATGGAAACACAGAAGACCCTGAATAGCCAAGGCAATCTTAAGAAGAAGAGAGGTGGAGGCATTACGTGCCCTGGTTTCAAACTATATCACAAAGCTATAATGATCAAAACAGTATGGTGCTGGTATAAAAACAGCATAGATCAATGAGCCAGAATAAAGAACCCACACATAAACCCATACTTATATGGACAATTAATCTATGACAAAAAAATACAATGAGGGAAAGACAGTCTCTTCAACAAGAGGTTTTGGAAAAACTGCCATATGCGAAAGAATGAAACTTGACCACTACCTTCTACTATACACAAAAATTATTTTAAAATGGGTTTAAAAACTTGAATGTAACCCCTGAAACCATAAAGCTTCTAGAAGAAACATAGAAGCATAGAAAACCTGGGTGATAAACTCCTTGACATAGGTCTTGGCAATGACTTTCTGGATTTGGCATCAAAAACAAAGACAACAAAATAAACAGGTGGGACTACATAACACTAAAAGGCTTCTGCATAGCAAAGGAAAGAGGTGACAAAACAAAAAGACAACATACTGAATGAGAGATAATTGCAAAATCAAGTATCTAATAAAGGGTTAATACCCAAAGTATATAAAGAATTCACAACTATTAGCATGAAAACAATCCAATTTTAAAAATTAGCAGAGAATCTCAATAGACATTTTTCTAAAGAAGATATGCAACAGGCCAACAGGTTCTTGAAAACATTCACAATATCACTAAACATCCAGAAAATTCAAATCAAAACCTTATACATGTCAGAATTACTTTTATCAGAAAGACAATAATATCAAGAGTTGGTGAGGGTGTGGAGTAAAGGGAATCCTTGTACATTGTTTGTGGGAATGTGAATTGGTGCAGCTACTATGAAAAATAGTATGAAAATTCCTAAAAAAATTAAACACATAACTGCCACATGATCCAGCATTCAACTTCTGGATATTTATTTGAAGAAAATAAGAACACTAATTCAAAAAAGATATGTTCATTACAGCATTATTTGCAATAGCCATGATATGGCAACAACCTAAATGTCCATTAATGAATGAATGGATAAAGAAAATATGGTAGGAGTTCCCATTATGGCTCAGAGGAAACAAATCTGACTAGTACCCATGAGGACAAGTGATCAATCCCTGGCCTTGCTCAGTGGGTTTAGGATCTAGCATTGCTGTGAACTGTGTTGTAGATTGCAGATGCAGCTTAGATCCTGCATTGCTGTGGCTGTGGTGTAGGCCAGTGACTAAAGCTCCATTTCAACCCTAGCCTAGGAACCTCCATATGTCACAGGTGCAGCCCTAAAAAGACCAAAAAAAAAATTATGATATAATGTACACAATGGAATATTATTCAGCCATAAAAAGAATGAAATCTTACCTATTCCAACTATCTGAATGTACCTTGCGGACACTGTGCTAGGTAAAAATTTGTGTCAGAAAGAAAAAGACAAATACAATATGATCTCACTTAGATGTGGAATCCCCTTCCCAAAAAAAACCCCTAAAAATACTATAAAACTCATTGATACAAAGAAGATGTTGCTGGTTGCCAGAGGCAGGTGTTGGGGTGAACAAAATGCATGAAAGGATCAAAAGGTAAAAATTTCCAGATACAAAATAAGTAAGTCATGGCGATGTAATGTACCACACGGTGACTATATTTAATCATACTCTACTGCACCTTTGAAAGTTGCTGAGTAGTTCTTAAAAGTTCCCATCACAAGAAAAATAAATGTGTAACTGTGTGGTGATGGATATTAACTAGACCTGTTCTTGGGATTACTTTGCAATACATACAAGTATCAAATCATTATGTTTTACACCTAAAACTAATATACAAACATACCACATTTTATCCTACTTGGCTTCACTGTGTCTCACAGATATTTGCATTTTTTATAAATTAAAAAGTTTTGGGGCAACCAACCCTGCTCTAAACAAGTTCATCAGCACATTTTCCAAATAGCATTTGCTTATATCATGTCTCTGTCTCACATTTTGGTAATCCTCATAGTATTTCAAACTTTTTTGCTACTATTGTATTTGTTATGGTGATCTGTGATCAGTGACCTTTGATGTTACTATCATAATTGTTTAGAGGTACCACAAATCACAGCCCTATAACACAGTGAACTTAGTTGTGTGTGTTCTGACCACTCACCACTTAGTGGTTCCCCTGTCTCTCTCCCTGTCCTGGGGCCTCACTATTCCCTAAGACATAACAATATTGGAACTAGGCCAATTCATTGCCATACAACAGTCATCATTCTGGATGCCATTAAGAACTTTTGTGATTCATGAGAAGAGGTCAAAATATCAGCACTAATAGAAGTCTGGAGGAAGTTGATTCCAGTTCTTCATGGATGACTTTATGGGGTCCAATGGAGGAAAGAACCACAGGTGTGGTAGAAATAGCAAGAGAGTCAGAATTACAAGTGGGGCCTGAAGATGTGACTGAATTGCTGAAATCTCATGATACACCTTTAACGAATGAGGGGTTTCTTCTTATGGAGGAGCAAAGAAAGTGGTTTCTTGAGATGAAATCTACTCCTGGTGAAGATGCTGTGAAGACTGTTGAGATGAAAACAAAGGATTTAGAATATGACATAAATCGAGTTGATAAAGCAGCTGCAGGGTTTGAGGGCATCAACTCCAATTTTGAAAGTTCTGTTGTGGGTAAAATGCTATCAAACTGTATTGCGTGCTACAGAGAAATCTTCTCTGAAAGGAACGATCAATGTGGCAAAAGTTATTGCTATCTTAAGACACTGCCCAGCCACCTCAACCTTCAGCAACCATGACCTCAATCAGTCAGCAGCCACCAACAATGAGACAAGACCCTCCTGCAGCAAAAAGATTACCTGCTGGAGACTCAGGTAATGGTTAGCATTTACTTTGGGCAAAAAAAAAAAAAAGTATTTTAAAATTAAGATATGGTTCCTGGTCGGATTCATTTCCACCGCACTATGACGGCCATGCTGTACAGTGGAAAAAAATTTTAAAAAATTAAGATACGCATGTTGCTTTTCAGACATAATGCTACTGCACTTTACAGATGATAGCATAGTGTAAACATAACTTTTATATGCACTGGGAAACCAAACAAGTCACATGACTCACTTTATTGGCAATAATTGCTTTATTACGGTAGTCTAGAACCAAAACCACAATGTCTACAAGGTGTGCCTGTAATGTTACATGTTTATTGTAATCAATAAAAAAAAAGAATGATTAATGACAACTATAGAAATACTATGAATTATACCTAAATGAGTCTGTAAGCTGGGGACTTCTGTCTCTGCACTCGAGGAGAAACTTCTACTCCCATATCACACTTAGCATAGGTTGTGTTGCTTTAATTGTCTGAAGTCCACCCTAACCCCTTTGTCCTATGAGGGCAAGCACTACGTCTGTTTTGGTCATTGTACCTCCAACACATAGCACATGTTAGAATTGATTTTAAAAACCTGAAATACATCTATGCAATGAAATACTGTGCGACCATTAAACCAAATTGTATAGAGCTACCCTTACAGTCATGGAATGTTGTCTACAATCTATTGTTAAAAGTCAAGAAAAAAATCAAGGTACAAATGGTATGTACATACACACACCTCTAAGATTTAGACTAATGTATACCAACATACACGGTGATAATCTCTGCATGGTGGAATTTTTAAGCAATTTGACTTCTTGATTATGTCTTTATTTCTGAAGTTTCCAATGAGCAAATGATACAGCTAAAGGAGTTTAAGGAGTTCCCGTCATGGCTCAGTGGTTAACTAATCCAACTAGGAACCACGAAGTTAGGGGTTTGATCCCTGGCCTCACTCAGTGGGTTAAGGATCCGGCGTTGCCATGAGCTGTGGTGTAGGTCGCAGACGTGGCTTGGATCCTGAGTTGCTGTGGCTCTGGTGTAGGCTGGCGGCTACAGCTCGGATTAGACCCCTAGCCTGGGAACCTCCATATGCCTCGGGTGCAGCCCTAGAAAAGACTAAGAAGGGGGGGGGGGATTTAAATGATATTTAAATTTTAAAATAAAAATCTCCCTATTCTCTGATCATGACATTTAGCAAGATTCAGCTCAAACACCATGTCTTCTGCAAAGACATAATTTCTCCCCCAAAGCTGAGTGTGTTCTGAGGGTCACATCCAATCCAAGGGGTAAAGTTTTCTGCTTTTCCATGATGTCTGCTTTTTCTTCCATGTTCCTAGCCTGTCGGGTGGAAGAACAGTAGCCTTGGCTTGAACCACTCTTTCCTCGAGTTCCTGGTTCACCATGTATTCGGTGACTGTCTATGTGTGTGGACCCTGAATATCTATTCTAGACCTTAATTAGAAGCAAAGCCTGGGGAAGTGGCTGGCAAAGAGCCTATGTCCTTGAGGAGATCCGAAGCTCTCTGGGAGGCAAGATTCGTGTGAACAAGCACACATGTAAACAGTCCCGCCTCCTCAAGGCCATGGTCTTTGCCTTCTTCTGGTGACTGGTAGCTACTCCTAGAAGCCAGTGTGCCTAGTGGCAGTAGACAGTGTTGTCTGTTATGCCTCTTTCCAGTTTATTTAACTGCATTTTCATGTTTCCAATCATCAAAGTACATGCTTATGGCAGAAATTCTGAGAAGTCCAAAAAAATATGAAAAACAATAAATCCATGCACGATTTTTTCCAACTGAGGCATGGCCACTATTAATAGTTCAACAAGCTACTTTTGAAACTCTCTTATTTTGCTTTTTGCTTACATATATCTAATAAAATTGCATATTTGACTTTTTAATATAGTTTTTTCTTGTAATTTATGATTACTATTTACCCATGTCATAGGCACTTCCTAAAAGTCATTGTTTAGGGCAACATGATGGCTCATTCTATGAGTATTTACTATTTGTCTGATGCTGTGCTGAGCACTGTAGCAGCTCTAAGAATTAACACAGGGTTTGGAGTTCCCGTGATGGCTCAGAGGTTAACGAACCCGATTAGCATCAGTGAGGATGCAGGTTCGATCCCTGACCTTGCTCAGTGGGTTAAGGATCTGGCATTACTGTGAACTGTGGTGTAGGTCACAGATGAGGCTCAGATCCTGCATTGCTGTGGCTGTGGTGTAGGCCAGCGGCTATAGCTCTGATTTGACCCCTAGCCTGGGAACCTCCATATGCCGCAGGTGCGGCCTTAGAAAGACAAAAAAAAAAAAAAAAAAATAACACAACTACTTTCTAAGTGCTGGACAAGGGGATCATTTTGTTTGATCCTTACAACTTTATAAGTACTATTATTAATTCCATTGTTCAAACTTTTTTAGAAAAAATCCTCAGCTGTAAAAATATAAAGCATTTGCCACAGGAAACTATATCCAGTCACTTGTGATGGAACATGATGGAGGGTAATATAAGAAAAAGATATATAAGTATGACTGGGTCACTTTGCTGTAGAGTACAAATTGACAGAACACTGTAAATCAACTACAATGGAAAAAATAAAAATCATAAATAAATAAATATAAATATAAAGCATTTGCCCAAAGTCACAGAGGTGGTTAAGGGTAGAAGCGAGATATGAACCTGTAAGATCAGACTTCAAAGCCTACAGACTTAACCACTGTATTATGCCACCTTCCATTCCCCCCATGGATAATAACGACTGATAATAACCTGAACGCCAAACACCGGCATTGATTAACTACAAGCATTAATGTATCTAATTCCCGGCATCATTTCATTACTGTCATCTTTTCATACACAAGAAAGCTGAGACCTAGACAGGGTGGATAACGTGCTTAAGATCACACAGGAGGGAGCGGTGGTCTTGGGTTTTAGCTCAGGTCTCCGACTGCAGCCCCTGACTTGGCTGCTCTTCTCTATTAGAGCATAAAACACGATCTCGTTGCCACATCCAATGTCACTTGGACATTGGCTTTTTCTCTGTTTTCTTCTAAGAGTTTTACAGTTTTAGCTTTAATGTTTTGATCCCCTTTGAGTTAATAGTTGTAATGGGTGTAGGTAAGGGTCTAACTTCATTCTTTTGCACATGATTACCCAATTTCTCTAGCCCCATTTGTTGAAAAGACTGTTCTTTCTCCATTGAATGGGCTTGGCACCCTGTTGAAAATCATTGGACCATATATGTGAGGGCTTATTTCTGGGCTCTCTGTTCTATTCCATTGATCCATACTTTTTTCTTTATGCCAGTACCATGCTATTTTGATTAATTTAGCTTTGTATTAAGTTTTCAAATAGGAAGTATAAGACCTCCAACTTTATTAAATTTTTCTTCAAGATTTCTGGGGGTTATCTGTGATCCCTGAGATTCCCTATGAATTTTAGGATGGATTTTTCTATTTATGAAAAAAAAAAGTCATTTGGGTTTTGAAAGTGTGCACAATAAAGACATGCAAATCAATAACTGTAATAAAATACTGTGAGTATTGGGAACTACTCATCTTCCCCACTAAACTGCAAGCATTTCAAGGGTGATCATTTCATATGTATCCTCAGAATCTAGTATCGAATCCTGTGCTGGGAAAGCGCTCAGTGAATGCTTCTGAATGAATTAGGATTAGAGAATATCAAATGCTTGTGTCTTTGTCTAATAAGAACAGATGTTTGAAACAAAGAACTGAACAGAACTGAAAATAAACAGATTTCTTCTTTATGATCAGACTTCAAATTTCTCTATAAAGTAAAACAAAGTTGAATTCTGACTGGCACACACATCATCACGTCCATGATTATATAAGAGCTTTAAGAGATGCAAAATAAAAGTATGGGTAGGTTTTTCCATGGTTTAAAAACAAGTAGAACCTCTCCCCTCTCCACCCCCAGGCAGCTGTAGCTTAACAAAATCTAAAGGTGATCTATATCTATATATCTCCTGTCCATCAGGGGTAACTGGTTTATTATTTCAGGACCTATATTTCAGCCATTTATGATCAGCTGCATGCTGATCATAAATGCTCAGAATTGGACATGGTTTATTCTATTTATAGCATTAGTACTGTTTTTTAAGTTTAAATAAACTAAACATATTGAAGAATTGAAGTTCACATAGTAATGTTTTTATATAATATAAAAGGTATGAAACATAAACTTCTTCCTTCCTTCTGCAGCGCCTAATGAAACTGCCAGTTGTTTATTTTAGCGCAAGAAACTCCTGGCCTGCAGAGCACAGGAAAAACAGAAGGAATGCTTGCTTTGATGCTTCTAGCATTAACCCAAGAGGCCTTGTAAACCAAGACAGCAAAACTGCCCTTACACTGCCAGCCCAGGCACTGTTTCCTCTGTAGCCTCCTTTCCTTAGCAAACAAAACTCCGAGGGCTCATGAAGAAATAGTCCAACAGTGATGATGTGTGGGGAGAGAATTCACTTTTATCTAAGCCAGGAGGCGCCCAACGTTTATGGGACATAGACCTCTTTGAAATCTGATGAAATATATGAATGCTGATCCCCCATCCAAATGCAAACATACTTGAAAAATTTTACATATGATTTCAAGGGGTACACAGATGAGAACTTCTACTGAATGCCAACTTTGTACTCCATACTGTGCTGGGTGAGTTAATACAATGCTATACACATTAATCTGGCAAGTGATAATGTTTGGGTCCAAGGGTTAAAGGGACTTGTTACAGAGTAACAAGTTTGCTGGTTTATTTTAATTGAGTTGCCAGGAAAAGAGTCCCAGAGATTGAAGATTGGGGCACAGTAAAGAGATTTGTTAAGCCACTGTCTGGTAAAGAATTTGGACTTGCCCAGGAGTTCCCGTTGTGTTGCAGTGGTTAATGAATCTGACTGGGAACCATGGTCCCTGGCCTTGCTCAGTGGGTTAAGGATCCTGCGTTGCTGTGGCTGTGGTGTAGGCCAGCGGCTACAGCTCCGATTCGACCCCTAGCCTAGGAACCTCCATATGCCGCGGGAGTGGCCCTAGAAAAGGCAAAAAGACAAAAAAAAAAAAAAAAGAAAAAAGAAAAGAAAGAAAGAAAGAATTTGGACTTGTCCAAAGAGAGGCCTGGCCTTTGCCCTCGTTTCTGAGGTAAGCTTTGTCACACCTGATAGGAAGATCTTTGTTTAAGGAGAAAGCTGTCCACATCAGATGTTAGGATGGAGCCAGCCATATACAATAGTCTGAGGTGGGAGCTGACCACCTGAAAGAGACCAAACATGGGCTTTATGGTGAAAGCTTTAGATCATGCAGTTGACCTGGAGGTTGAGATCAACCTGTGGGCAATGAATCAGTCATTCTTATGTAATGAAGCCCCAATAAAAATTCTGGACACTTAAGGTCGGGTGAACCTCCCTGGTTGGTAATACTCCATGTATAATGTCACATGTTGATGCCCAAAGGTAACATGTTCCTGAGGATGATGGAAGATTTGTGTTTGGACCTTCCCAGACTCTGCCCTATGCATCTCTTCCTTTGACTAATTTTGGTCTTCATCTGCTGCCCATAATAAACCACAGCTGTGAGTGTAACAGTTTTCAATGAGTTCTACAAGTTCTTCTATCAAATTATCAAACTTGCAGGTGATATAGAGAGCTGTCGCCCCAGCTTGCGGTTGGCATCAGAAGTGAGACCAGTCCTGGGACTGTGCCTTCCATCTTTGTTGTTAGGTCCTAACTCCTTTTAGAGTCCTGGGGCAGACGAGGCAGTCTGGAGGACTATGCCCTAACCTCAGTTTAGCTAATTCTGAATAACCACTTTCAAGCAGAGCTCAGCAACACCCAAGCCCTTAGCAATCAGCTCTCCCAGGGTTGGCTGGTAAGTTGTCAGAGGATTGTTGTCAGAGGATTTCTAGACCCTCTGTCCTTGGGCAAGACTAGCCATGGGAGGCCACCTGACTCCTAACATGGAGTGGTGGGTTGGGACTCATGAACACTCAAATCAAGGTAAGCCAATGTCCTTATTAACTTCTCTCACGGTAGAGCCTCTCATTTAACCCCTCACACCCAAGTTCACAGCAAGAGTGGAAACTTGGAAAAAGTGGAAGATCAGGTACAGCAAAGGCCTTAGTTTTGCTCTCTAGAATGTGCTTACAACAGCCTTAGTTTCTAGGATGAAGGAAATGCCTTCCTTGGTTTCACCAAAAAATGATCAATATGGAGATTTCCCCCCAAAAAACTGGTTCTGAGTTAGACTTATGAGGTCTTAAAAGAGTGCATGACATTCATCACTACAAGGAGCTGGCTTTTTATAAGTATATCTATGTTTATTACCTATTGAAGAAGATTCCTGGGTGATATACATTTAGTCAACAAGCAAATAAAATAAGCTAGTTAAGATGCCTTGGAATGGTGGAGCGACAGGTGAATATCCAACTATTTCCAACCCTTTTCTTTCATCCCTGTTCCCAAATTAGGATGAGATTGAAAGCTAGAGATTACATGGAAATCAATACCGCTCTGCTCCTAAAGTGCTCTTGAGGAATCACAGGTTCATTAATAAACATGCACTGAATAATTTGTGAGCTTGAAATACTTTGCTAAGTGCTAATGGTGGGAGCATTGGTTCAAGATTTAAGATAAAACAGTTTTAGTTACTCAGAAAACTAAATATAGAACTACCATATGATCCAGCAATCCCACTCCTGGGCATATATCCAGACAAAATTACAATTCAACAAGATACATGCTCCCCTATATCATTGCAGTACTATTCACAATAGCTAAGACATGGAAACAACCTAAATGTCCAGTGACAGGTGAATGGATTAGAAGATGTGGTAGATATATACAATGGAATACTACTCATCCATAAAAAGAGCAAAATAATGCCATTTGCAGCAACATGGATGCAACTAGAGATTCTCATACTAAGTGAAGAGTCAGGAAGATAAAGACAAATGCAACATGATATCACTTATATGTGGAATCTAAAATATGACACAAATGAACCTTCTACAAGATAGAAACAGACTCAGGGACAAAGAGAATAGACCTGTGGTTGCCAAGGAAGGGTGTGAGATGGATGGGGAGTCTAAGGTTGGTAGATGCAAACCACTATATTTAGAATGGATAAGCAATGAGGTCCTACTGCATAGCATAGGGAACTATGTCCAATCTCTTAGGATAGAGCATGATGGAAAACAGTACGAGAAAAAGAAAGTATGTGTGTATGAATGACTGGGTCACTATGCTGTACAGCAGAAATTGACACAACCCTGTAAATTAACTATGCTGTAATTACTCTAATAAAAATAAAATTTAAAAAAGTTAAAAAAAAAACCAAACAGATAAGACCCTGCTCTGAAGGACTTACAGCCCAGAAAAGAGAAATAGGACACATGTACCTAGGAACAGAAGAAAAGCAAGATGCAACAGAAATCCTGTGGAATATAATAAAAAAGAAAAGTTAAGTAGCAACTCTGCCAGATTTTACACAGAGAAATTAGTCTTTTGGGTGACCCAAATAAAATCACAGTCATTACAAAGTAATATCATTAACTGGAAAAGAGACATAGGATATTAGTACTCTGAAAAGATCAAGAAAAAGAAAAAGAAGAGGGAAATAACTTTATACTAGAACTCCCTTAAGATGATGGGGACTACGGGAGTTCCCATTGCGGCACAGCAGAAACAAATCCGACCAGGATCCTTGCAGATGCAGGTTCAATCCCTGGTCTCGCTCTGGGGTTAAGGATCTGGCATTGCCATGAGCTGTGGTTTAGATCTTGGATGCAGCTCAGATCCCATGTTGCTGTGACTGCGGTGTAAATAATCGATCAAGGAGTTAAGTCTTCTCATCCCAGGTTTGTCATCAGAAAGCAGGCACAGCGTGACTGGAATGGCTGAGGGGCCTGTGCAAGATCCTACTGTGACTGAGGGGTGATTCAAATGCAGGCCTATCTGATGTGGAAGCAAAGCAAGTCCAAAGTGCAAGGGGCCACAGCACAGGGCTCAGCCTCAGGAGGGGCGGAGGGTGGGAGCTGACAGGGGGCAAATGAGCCCATCGGTGGAGGAGCCCCAGCAGCAGCAGCAAAGGCAGACCCTGGCAGAGTACTTTCAACAAACCACCACTTCTTGGCAGGATGGAGGGCATGGCGGGGGTAGGGTTGCCTCTGGGAGGGATGGAATGTGGGGCCAGATGAAGAGAGGTAAAGTGGAGGTTTTTATGGATGTGTGAAATATTTCCTGTGTTTCCCTTTGATCCCACCAAGGCAAGAGGACCAGCGGGGTCCCCTTTCCCCACCCCCACCACTACCTGAAAGGAAGTTCTATTTTCTGGATATGTACTAGTGAAAACACAATTAAAAAGTCCTGTCCCTGGTACACATCGAGACTAGTTAGTGGCTTCAATACTGAAGCCTTACCTCTCACTCTTTAAAAGAACAGAGACATCACTTTGCCTTATCTATCTCCTCAGCAGCCTTCGCTTCTCCCACAAAGAGCTAAGGACTGACCAGAGTGCTCAGAAGAATTCTGGAAATTTCCAAGAGACACAGCAGGCTCTCACCTCCAGGCTCCAGGGCGCACCACACAACACTTGTGATGCAACTACTCTCTCTGCTGAAGTAATTCAGGGAAAAGCTAAAATACATGGAACAGCATATGCCATGTGAGCTGCTCTCCAATCTTCCGAGATTTTGCTAAGGCGCCATTAGGACACAACCATAGGGTGGAAAGGAAGCTACGCAGAGGAAATCAATCCAACCTCAAGAGGAAGAATGAACTTGGGAAACAGAAGGAAGCAGAGTAGAACAGAGCTGAGCTTGGAGAGACCACTGTTTCCCTCCCATTCTCTGTGCCTTTTCTGTCTCAGTTTTCCCATCTGTAAATGGAGACAGGAGTTCCCATCATGGCTCAGCAGTAACGAACCCAACTAGTATCCATGAGGACACCTGTTCAATCCCTGGTCTCACTCAGTGGGTTAAGGATCCTGTATTACTGAGAGCTGTGGTGCAAGTCACAGGCCCAGCTTGGATCTGGTGTGGCTGTGGCATAGGCCGGCACCTACAGCTCTGATTCAACCCCTAGCCTGGAAACTTCCATATGCCATGGGTGTGCCCCTCAAAGGACAAAAATAAATAAATCAATGGAGATAAAAGTACTGAGCACAAGGGAGAAGATTCTGGATTAAGACGTTGAATAAACCAACGATAGTATGTGACCTTGTTTGGATCCTGGGATGAACAAACCAGTTTAAAAAGATACTTCCAGGATGACAAAAGAAAAAAAAAAAAACTTTTTTAGAAAAAAGATGGGCTAGGCATTACATGATAGCAAAGAATCATGATGCTTATGTTTTGAAGAACATGCCTATATGTTTGAGAGACACATAGATGTAGAGGTAACATGATACGAGTTCTGGAATTTGCCTTAACATCCTTGGGAAGGGAGAGTTATAATTTTCAAAGGCTTCTTGTCAGCTCCACCCAGCTGTAAACAGCCAATTCATCCAAAACTGCCTCCTCTAAAACACATTGCCACAGTGAACACCCAAACCTTCCTAAAACATTCTCAAATATGAGCCACACAAGATGCTGGCTCCTCGTGGGGGCTACCTCTAGGTATTACATATTCTCAAATCAATCACTTGACATTTTTACGGCATCACAAAATCTACACCTTTGCTCCAGCCTAAATCAACAACAAAAGCATCGGCCACAACTGCGTATATTATGGGATCCTTGTAAATCAGCAGTTGCCTTTAGGCTCGAGGGGCCTCCAAATTTGACCAGCTGTTCAAAACAGTAAAATCTCATTAGCTCGACGTCCAAGCACTCAACAGTGAGGCTGACTTCAAAGTCACACTCTGCCACCAAAGAGAGAATATCCAGGAAACTTCTGTGTTTATAAGTTAATTAACAAGCTGAGAAACCGATTTCTTCTCAATAGAAAAAAGGGATATCAGGCTATTTAAAGGTTTTTTTTTTTTTTTCCTTTTTAATTACTTCTCCCCTTCTCATTTACGAGGCAAAACTAAGAATTGGTAGGACTCTACTTCCTTGTGATCAAGATGGGAAATCAGAGATTAAAAACCATTTGCACAACCTTGATGTTGACTGTCTTGATCCCTTGAAAGAGTCCAGTTAGTGATTATGTTTGATTTGGGCATCAGGTTGGGAAAAGACGGCATTCACCTTCATCTCTGCTGAGTAATGTTATGTGAGCAGGAGTGTGGTTTATCGGTATTTAAGTCAAATGTCTGACATACCTGCCATCTTTCTTAAACACACTGGCACTGAAATAGCTGGTTGGCAAGTTTTGGGGACATGAAATCTGTCCCAGTTATTTTCTATCAGATAGTGAAAAAAGAGGAAAAAACTATGAGCATGTGTGCACTTATTAATTTTTATTTTTCTTGTCTGGGGCTGGGAGATGGGGAGACTAAGAGATGCTATTTACAAAGCCTGGTTCCTCTCTGATCCTTGGCTGCCTCAGGCAAGATCTGCCACTCATGTTGTCAGTTAGCACCAGATGTTTTCATCACTTTGTTAATGGTCTACAGATATCCGCAGAGTCTGATGACTCTACATGTTCTTATTTGCTTGATGCCGGGTTTATGGGGGGCATAGTGGTGAGCAAGGGAGAAGGTGGGCGGTGGGAGACAGTGAACTTGACCATGCACGACCCACCTCTGGCCAGTGATAAGCTTTTGCATAGAGCAGGTTAGTACAGCAAAGCCCACCGATGGGAAACAAACCCTTGGGACCAAGCTTTGGAAAAAGGGCTCCAGCTGTTGCATTGAGGGATGGCCACCCACACCTGCCTAGCCCAATAAATGCTTTCCCAGAAAAAAATGCTGCCATATGCCCAGCCTATGCTTATGTCTTCTCTGACACTCTAAATTTATCATCAGAATATATTTCACCTCTTCCAGAATTTATGCTGGAAGATCTCAGCTTTCGAGTCAAAGAGAATAAAAAGGATACTGGTCATCACATCACTGTCTTTTTTTTTTTTTTTTTAAGAACTGTATTACTCTCAGGTTATTCTCATGGTGACTTTGGGAAAGGAAGCTGAGCGACACTACCATGTTTCTATTCAAATTGAACACGGCTTCACTATTCCACGATTTCACTGCATGATGTTTCGTGACAGCAGTAGTTTGCTTTGTTGACTTCTACAGGCACACCTGGTCATATTGTGCTTTGCTTTCTTACTCTTCACAGGGACTGCGATTTTTACCAATGGAAGGTTTGTGGCCACCCTGCATTGAGCGGGTTACCCGGCGTTATTTTCCCAAGAACCTTTGCTCACTTCCTGTCTCTATGTCACCTTTTGGCAATCCCTGCAGTATGTCAAAGCTTTTCATTAGTGTCATATTTGTTAGGGCGATCTGTGATCAGGGATCTTTGATGTTTGCAAAAAGTTTGTGACTCACCAAAGGCTCAGATGATGGTTAGCATTTTTTTCTTTTAGCAATAGAGCCTTTTTAAATTAAGACATACTTTTTTTAGACATAATGCTAATGCACACTTAACAGACTGCAACATAGTGTAAAACAATTTTTACAGGCACTGGGAAATTTAAAATTTCACGCAACTCACTTTATTTTGATAGGTGCTTTAATGCAATGGTCTCGAACCATACTCACGCTATCTCCGAGGCCCCGCTGTACATCGTTAGTGTGAGAATAGTGCCGTCACACAGTGGGTGCTCAATAGATATTAGATGAATAAAAGAAACAAGTCCATTCTACCTATTGTGTGGTGGCAACAGAAATCTGCTTCCCAGTGGGTTCACAGGGTTATGTGTGTTTGAGAATAAATTTCGCTCCCTCAGACTTCATTCCTTTTCATCACCCATACACATGTTTCTCTCAGATAAAATTACCGTGTTTCCTAACGACGCCACTAATTTGTTTGCACATGGATGCCAAACACATCTGCTGAAAGGGGGGTGAGCAGGAACCCGGCCACACGTGCTTCGTGTTCTTTAAAAGCAATACCCCTCCAACCATGGAAAGTCACTGTCTAAGAATTAAACTGACGACTCCTGTGGAACAACCGGCCCTGGCTGGCAAAGCTTCCAAATCACCAGAAGGATTTTAGAAACCAGACCAGGGACAACATGAATGGCGATGCCCTGCCAGACTCACACAAGGTTTTAACATCATCTTCCATATTTTGGTCCAGATGAAAGGGTAATTGGAGGCCTGTGGAAAATATGAGTTTCTCTTTGCTTCTCAAATATCCCTTCGCATTCTAGAAGGGAAGGAAATGACTTAGGTAATGTTATGATAGTATTACGTGACTATTGTTTCGAGGCCGAGGCTAACCACCTCAGGCAGGTCAGGGTGTGGGTTCTGGCTCTCCCGTGGAGGGAACCACGCTCGTCAGAAGAGTGTGTTTTGGTTCTTTTCTCCTCCAGGATCCAATGTGAATTCAACAGCCGCCCCTCACACAAAGGCTTCCAGAGATCAGAGGTTCTGCTCTTCTAGCCCAATGATGTCTTTACCAGGAAAGAGGAAATGAAATTAAATGAAAACAGGTGTCCAAAAAAACAGGGTCGTTACCGGCCAAATTGAAGTCCCCCAGAATGTTAACAGCCCATGATTACATCCTTGGTCAAGCAGGATCCAAAGCATAATCCATCAGGAAAAAGACCGATTAGTCCAAGATATTCTTGAAAGGGAATCTCAGTAGTCCACCAAGTAGCTCCCACCTTCCTCTGGGCAGGAAGGCGCAGCCCTTCTCCATCCCAATCTGGTCCCCGAGCCCACCAGGCCAGATCCCCAGGACAAAGCCACCTGCCCAGCTTGGTAAGATGAGAAGGGCCCCACAGAGTAGGTGGCAACAGCTCTATGTTCCAAACATGTTCTGCATCCGTCTAAGGAAAATTAAACATTTGGTTACTAAGCTTTATATAAGCATGCTTCCAGACCTGCAAGGAGCTCCAAAAAATGAATTGACACTTTTTTCCTAGCATGCTTATTCCATGATGGCTAATATTATGTCATCACCCATACACTTAGGCTCTGGCATTTATTTGTACACCTGGATCTTGCTGGTTCTATCCCAGCAATTCACCTCTTTCCTTATGGCTACTTTTACATGCAGATCTGAGCTTTTCTGCTTCATACAGACAGTTTCATGATTTCCACTGTTCCCCATCATCTTTTTATCTGTTATTTACGAATTCTCCTCCAAATTTATACAGATCCAGATTGACTCAGATAGCCCCAAAGATCGACCCTTACTAAGTTGACGTAGTTGCAGTTTATTCACCAGACGTTCATTCCAAATAGGAAGGGGACAGCGTATAAGTCTATTTTTTAAGTTTGTCACATCAAAAAAAAAATAATACTGGAGTTCCTGATATGAAGCCAGATTGGCAGCATCTTAGGAGCTCTGGGGCATGGGTTCAATCCCTGGCCTAGCACAGTGGGTTAAGGATCTGGCATTGCCATAGCTGTGGCTTAGGTCCTAACTGTGGCTTGGATCTGATTCCTGGCCAGGAACTCCGTATGCCACAGGGCAGCCAAAAAAGAAAAAAAAAGAGGAAAAAAAAAAAGAATACAAATCACACATATACAATATGGGTTTATGTATGAACTTTGAACAGTCTGAGAATACCACTAACTTGTTGTTCAATTTATCTACTGAAGGGAATTATAAGAACAAAAAAACCCATTTTAACCAGTTGTCCTGCCTTAAACTTCTCACTAATATAGCTGAAAACTCCCCATAGATGCTCAGATCACACATAACACATACTTCTTTCTTTCCTTCCCTCCCTTTCTACGCTCCACCAGCTACTAGAGACATTTATTGAACAGTTTAATTGAAGGATAGTTGATTTATAACATTGGATTCCTGCTGTGCAGCAAAATGATTTATATATATGGACGTATATCTTCTTCATACCTTTTTCATTATGATTACAGGATATTGAATATAGTTCCCCATGCTATACAGTAGAACCTTGTTGATTATTTTATTATAATAAGTTGTAACTAATCCCAAACTCCTAATATATCCCTCCCCTACCCACCTTCCCCTTTGCTAACTATAAGCTTGCTTTCTACGTCTGTGAGTCTATTTCTGCTTTGTAAATAAGTTCATGTGTATCATATTTTAGATTCCACATATAAGCAATATGATATATTTGTCTCTTTGACTTCCTTCACTTAGTATGATCATCTCTGTCCATCCCTGTTGCTGCAAATGGCATTATTTCATTCTTTTTGAAGGCTGAGTTGTAATCCACTGCATGTACACACACACACACACACCAAACCTTTATCCATTCCTCTGTCAACAAACATTTAGGCTGCTTCCACATCTTGGCTATTGTAAATGGTGCTGCTATAAACATTGGGAAGCATCTTTTCAGATTATAGTTTTATTTGGATATATGCCCAAAAGTGGGGTTGCTGGATCACATGGCAACTCTTGTATTTTATTAAGGACACTCCATATTATTTTTTCATAGTGGCTGCACTAATTTACATTCCAGCAGTTAGGCGAACAAAGATTGATATTGCTCTGTTTTAAAGCATAACATATCTTACATTATCGGCCAAGTTTCAACTTATTCATTCTTTATTCGTTCAATTCATGTTTACTAAGTGGCTATTGTTCAGAAGTTACAGTGCTAGGTGCTCAGAATATAATACACTCAAGAGACTTAAATTACTAAGGAAAATACTATATGCACATAACCGTAATACAAGGTAAAAGGACAAACCAACCATAAGGAGAGTAAAGATTTGAACCTGGGGCAAGTCAGAAGAATAATTTTGTAAGAACACAAAGGGAAGCCTCCCTGAAAGGTTTTTTTTTCAAGTTGAAGAATAAATTCACAAACCTGTGTGTGGTGAGCGTAGATTAGGTTTAACAACCTGTCTATTTGTCTCTCTCTGTTATTACACAGCAAGTTCCTTGGGGTACTGTTTTGTCCAGTTATTTTTTTTTTTGAATACCTAGGACAGTGCCCGGAATGTGCTCAATAAATGTTTATTGAATCATGTTATTAATAATTAATTTGGTCATGGAAAGAATTCCAGGCAGTGACCACAGACACCAGATGACTATAGAGAGATGTTTTTGATTCCATCGTTAAGCAAATACAGAATCTTTCAGCTCTGAAAAATAAAGCAGTATGTTTCTTGTTCTGTTTGAAAATTTCATTTGATTTGAAACAAACTTCCTTGTCTTCTCTCCATGTCCTACTGCCTGGCTTTGCCCTCATGGGCTGTGAGACACCAGTGCTCAGGGTAGAAAAGCCTCCTTTTTGCACCCAGCTTCTGACAGCTTCCTGGCTGAGTAGGGGGCTTCATTCGTGGCCCCTCCAAAATGTGGGAATGTCTTACTATGGCTACACAGAGGATTAATCAAACTCGGGCAAGTGTTTGGAGAGATTTAGATGAAGGTCCCCACAGACCCACAAGGTATTAATGTGATGGAATGTTTAGAAAATCATGCAGCTTGGCTCAATTTTTCAAACTTGCGAGGCTCCATGGTGGAGTTATTGCTATGTTCCCCTTTCCTAAGATTAGAGCCTGTTACCATCCAGAGCATGGGAAAAGACTTAGGGAAAGGAGAAAGAGAAAACAAAGTCTGAAGCCTGTATCACTTTGGTATCTGTGTGTTTGGGGCAAGGGGAGGGGACTGAGGAGAGACTGGGAAAAGAGTACGTTGAGTAACTAGATGGAAACCTTCATCCCAAGAGACTCCCTGTGGATAAAAGAAGGGAAACCCTTCACCTTAACTGGGATACTTGGTAGAACTGAGCCTTTCCCATCCCCTTGACACTCGGTGTTGCTTATATGTTAAGTGATATGGAGAAGACCTTTCAGTTTTTAAAACGTACTTAATAGTAAATTCATTTGATTATGTTTGAGAGGTGACAGTGCAAACCTTTTGATCTCAAAGTCATGTTCATTAACGATCCTCACTTTGGTCAGAATAAGTGCCTGGGGAGGGCACTGGCTTGCCACCTCTTAATCAAGGTGTGTGACAACTGCCTCTTACATTCTGTGGCATTTGTGACATGGTATGGTCACCTTTCTGACTTACGGGCCCCAGGAGAGTCATAAGCCAGATATTTGAAGCCCCATTTAATAGATGAAGAAATGAACTCAAGTTAAGTACATTTATTTCCATACAACTGCTAATTAGTGATTGAGCCACTTTGTAGCTGTCCTTTTATATAATTCTAACATCAGCCCTGCAAGAGAAGTGCCATCCTCTTTTGTTACAGATGAGGATATCTTCGAATCAGAGAAACTAGGTTCTTTCCAAAATGTGACAGAATTTAATCAAATGGTGATGACACGAGGACAATAGCCCATTAGAACCTCAATATTACTCTTCAATCACCTCCTCTATTAATTTGACAACCTATGCACGGAGCACCTGCTGTCAAGCACTCTTCTAGGTACTTCAGATGTATCATCATCCTGTTGTGTTTATATGTTCAAAACAGAGATAAGTGAGTAACTTCATAACTCTGTGTGTTTGTGTGTACATACCTACTGAGTCTCTATGGGAACAGCCAATTTGAAATATTTGAAATGAATTTACCAGGACCTAACTTCACAAATGGAAATAGCTTCTATGTTTTCAGTACATCAAACGCTGTTCAAGTGATTGCCAGTAGCCATTGCCAAGATTCTCCTGCACTGTTGAGCCAGAATCCAATGACTACATCCTGAAAGAACCACCCCTGGGGTCCAAATGGCTACATGTAATTTCTCAACCCACAGTCTTGGTCTCAGACCCCACTGTTAGAGGGAGGATAAATTAGTGGCAGAGCTAAAAGCATTCATATTAAATAATGTCTATGTTTCATCCGTGGTCCACAGACTTTGATGACCCTGATCTAAATTTGAAAATAAAATGTTCATATTTTGTTTAAGAATAAGCTGTTACGTAGAAGTGATTAGTTACAAGGTTTTGTGCAATTCAGCTATCCAAACTCAGGAATTTAGTGTTTTGCTACCATTCAAATATTTTCTTTCTTTCTCTCAGCCCTGAATTTTTTTTTAATGTTAATTGATTTGCTCCATGAAATGCCCTGTAAAGCGGCCAGATGTTGTAAGAGAATCTTGATAGTATGGGAATTCAGCAGGAGACTCCAGCAGCATAAAATGATCTTCAAGTTTCCCCAGCTCTCAATTTAGCAAAAACAAAGGCTCCCACTTTAAGAGGGATTAGAAAGAATCTCCTAGATTTCACTGGGAGTGTCTGAAGAAAAGAAAAACTGCCCAGTGCCCCCTCTGCCACTCAACACACCAAACAGGATTTTGTAAACATAGAGGCTATCACGCTGAACTTGCCAGGTGATCTTGGTTAATTCTTGACTCTGCCATCGTCTAGTTGTATGAACTTGGAAGAATCATACAGGCTCTGTGTCTCGCATTCTCATTTATCAAAATGGACATTGAATGCAGGTGTGCTTCTGTTAGGTAGGCACAAAGTGCTCTGGGGAATTAGGGAGAAAGTAAGTTCTCCCAGGGGAAGTCAGAGATGGCTTCAGAGAGGAAGGGACATTTGGTCTAGTTTTTGAAGCATAAGTGGAGTTTTACCAGCTGAAAAAGACACGGACAGGACTACAGGGAGAGCAGAGGATGGGGTGACGGTGTAGTCACAACCAAGAGCTATTGCTGAGATAATCACAAAAGGGGTTGGAAAAAGCAGAGAATACGCACAAAGGTGCACAGGTGAAGCAGTGAGATCAGTTCCATTCAGATTTTGGGACCTCTGTGTATTTCACTTAGTTTAGATTCTATCCAGAAGGGAATAAGAAGCCAAAAGGAATTTTTGTTTGATCACTGTTGTTTTGCAGGACAAGTTTGTTTTTTGTTTTTGCTTTTGTTTTTTTTTTAACCTAGATATGTAACTCTGTTGGCTGTATGCAGGATGTACTGGGTGAGAAAGTAAATGATGGTGAAGAAACCAACGAGGAGCTTACGTCAGGCAAGACAAAAGGGGCTGAATTTAAAAGGCTGGCAGGTTCTAATGGCAAAAGAAGTGTCTGATTTTAAAACCTGGAAGAAGAAATTTCTTAGGGAGAATGCACAAGACATGTGACTCGGAGTTCCCGTCATGGCGCAGTGGTTAACGAATCCGACTAGGAACCATGAGGTTGCGGGTTCGGTCCCTGCCCTTGCTCAGTGGGTTAATGATCCGGCGTTGCTGTGAGCTGTGCTGTAGATTGCAGACGTGGCTCAGATCCCGAGTTGCTGTGGCTCTGGTGTAGGCCGGTGGCTACAGCTCCGATTCGACCCCTAGCCTGGAAACCTCCATATGCTGCAGCAGTGACCCAAGAAATAGCAAAAAAGACATTAAAAAAAAAAAAAGACTTATGTGACTGGAGAATAAAAAGAGACTGAGAAGTCAAGGGGCCTATGGCATTTCTAATTGAGAGGCTAGAGAGTTTGCCCTCCATATCCATGGGCTCTGCATCCATGGATTCAAACAATAGCAGAACCCGCAGATACAGACTACAGACTATGCTGCACCATTTGATACAAGTGACTTGAGCATCTGCAGCTTGCAGTATCCACAGGTGTCCTGAAACCAATCCTCCACAGATATTAAGAGACCAGTATATAGCGATTCCAGAAAGACAGGGGTTCTCAAACTGGAGCATGCATCAGAATCAACTCAAGGGCTTATTAAAACAAATTCTAGGCTCTACTTCTCAAAGTTTGGACCCGGCAACAAGTTCTCAGATATGACGGTACTCTGGGGAATGCACTTTCAGAAGCACTGATGTAGGATTTAAGGAGTGAAGAGTTAGGTTAACTCTTAGCATGTACTGTTTGAGGAACCTATGGGACATGTCATATATTTGTCATCTACCATTCCATTAAAGTCTAAGGGAACAAAGGTGTTGTCTGGCTCCCATCTGCATCACCAGTATCTAGCCTAATACCTGATACATTCTGCTGCTCAGTAAAGATCTGCTAAATGAATAAAGGAATGTTAAATCAATCCAGGTAGAGATGACCAGGAAGCAACTGGAAATATGGGTCCATGAATTTTGTTGAGAAGTCACGCCTACTTGTGTGCATTGGAACACACAGACTGAAGGAAGGATGATTGTAAAGAAGGCATCAGAGCTGACGTTTTTCAAATCCTTAAGGAGTGTTAGCAAAATAGAGTAATAAAGTTTCATGAGTTCATGAGTGTTGTAGGTTAAGTGCCAACAGAGGGTTGAAGACAAAGTCGATATTTGGCATCTCACATGAGCAATGAGAGTACCACCTGCAAGGCTGAAAACTACTTGTTCCTCAAATGATGGAAACAAATACTAAAGGGGAATCCATGTGGAAGACTGAAGAAAGGATTTCTGTACTTCGAGGGAAGCAAGACAAGCTGATCTGTCAGTCTCCTTCTTGTATATTAGGAGTCTACGACTTGGCTGAGCAGAAGGAGCAATGGTGGATTTATGCAGACTTAAGATGAAGAACCTAGTAATTGGAGGCAGCAGTGGAGCCTACCAAAATTTATTTCAGAGTGAGAAGGACAAGTATAATGAAAATACAAAAGCCAAGACACTCAAGGGCATTGAGAGTCAGGGTACCAGTGAAGTGTCAGCCATAACCCCACCTTAACCTGTTAGAGAGGTGAGATGGACCAGTTCAGCTCCAAGCCAAGACCATGCCCCACACAGTACAATAAACCTGCACACCAGGTACTATATCTTCTATCTTCTCTGCCTCATTATTCAGAAATTAATAGAGCATCATGAGGAAACAGAGCTCTTGTTTATCAAAATATTCTAGAACATCGTCATGCCAAAACATCACCATTCTGAGCACTAAGACACACATATTCTAACTCTGGCACTTAGAGCTCACACAGGATTATTTTTAGAAAGCAAGCATATAAATCAGGCAGAATTTTGCTGAGAAGTAAATTCTTTTTATCGGTAAAGGAAATTTGTGGCCTGATAGTGATAGAACGTGGCCCTCTCAGGTCAGAATATGCTTTTACCTCTGCTACTGGTTTAGAAATACTTTAGAAATACACAAAAGATTTAAACAAAAAAAAAAAAAAATAGGAGTGCAGTGCCTGAGGGAGTACTGCTAGTTTAAATAACACATGAAAAGTATTTATGAGCCCTTTTTTATGAGGTGGTCAAAGAAAAGACCATCCAGCATGTAACATAAGACTGGCTGAAGAAGAAAGCATTTCCAAACCACATTGGAGAGTGAAGCATGAATGGAATTTTATTTCAGTCTCTATTGCTTATTTAAATGAATGGTGTTTTCAGATGGGGTCTAAATGATAATGCAGATCAAGGTGAGGCTTGCCAGGAAGAAAATATACTAGTCCATTATTCCAAGAATGTTACTGGGAAATTCTGGAATCATCTGAAATATATACAGGTTTAACAAAAGGGGGTTTCTGGAAGGGGTGTGGGGGTGTAACATGCTCAAGTCCATTTTGAATTCTGTGTGTTGGGCATTTTGCTAAAGTCAGGGCTTTAGATCAACTCCCATGTTCAGCGAATGCGGCCAGGGTGTCTACAGCCAACTGTGCCCCGATACTACACACACAACCACAAAGTGTGGCAACAGCCCTCCATCCGGGCGGCTCCCAAACAGACTGTTCTCCATTTGCTCAATTGCTGCAACTGACCTCTCTAAAGAGCGCATGCCTTTGGCTTCATTCTTCGGACACAGTAATGGGTCTGAGCTAATCTGCTCACAATCTCCTTTCGGGGCCTCTGTGTGACAAAGAGCATGCCCCTGGTGCATGACAGCTGGCAGAGGTTATGGGTTGTGGATGCAGCCTTGGAACAGAACAAAGATAACTGGCCCCTGAAGGCTTTCAACGGAGATCCGTGGCCTCATTAATCCCCTGTCTTATAATGAGCATCTGTCCCGTGAGTTGTATCAATAACAAATTGTGATGGTAAAGTGTTCCCTCAGGCCACCAGGTGATTGAGTTCCACGGGGGTGTCAAGAGTATTGATGTGCTCAGCTCCTGGCCCTTCACTCACTTATCCCACAAACACTGACTGAGCACCGAGCACATTCCAGGCCCTCTGCTGGGCTTGTCACCTAACTTCGTGAGTTGCCAACAAACGCCTTTTAGATGGTACAAACATCCTGTGGTGTACTGTCTGCAGGGAGCATTTCTGGGATGACGGGAGAGGGAAAAAAAAAAAAAGCTTTTTTGTTTAATCATTTAAAATAGAATCCATCAGATCATCAACATCATTCCTCTTCCAAAAGCCCACACTTGATGTTCAGAAGCATCAAGCAAGATCCACGTCTGCTAAATCTTACACTTGCTAGAGGCGTCGTGTAATGACACTTAGAAAAAGACATACAGGGAGTTCCCGTCGTGGCGCAGTGGTTAACGAATCCGACTAGGAACCATGAGGTTGCGGGTTCGGTCCCTGCCCTTGCTCAGTGGGTTAACGATCCGGCGTTGCCGTGAGCTGTGCTGTAGGTTGCAGACGCGGCTCGGATCCCGCGTTGCTGTGGCTCTGGCGTAGGCCGGTGGCTACAGCTCCGATTAGACCCCTAGCCTGGGAACCTCCATATGCCGCAGAAGTGGCCCAAAGAAATAGCAAAAAAAAAAAAAAAGACAAAAAAAAGAAAAAGACATACAATCTGAGACAATCTGTCATGTGTGTCTAAGCAGCTTCAAAATATTATGAAAGGTGAAGAAAAAAGAAATGGGAGGGGGGTAGGAAATTCCGCCAAATCATTAAACCATTTTTCAGTCCCTTTTACAGAATCTGACCAATTTGGTGATGACTTTCCCTTTAAACATTCACTTTTCTTTTTTTTTTTTTTTCCCTGAGTCATCTGTCTTCCTTACCCCCAAACTTCTGGTTTGCGGTGGAGTGGATAGTAATGGAGATGATTGACACGAACCAGGCAGCCTGATGGGGCCTGTTGAAAAGGAACATCAGCTAGTGCGCGGTGCGGCCTGGCACATGTAACCCCACCTCCTTGGCGCCCGTCCTCCACTTCCCTTTCTTTTCTTTTAACCTCTTTGCCAGATGGAACGGCACTTTGCCAGCAGGAGGGAACTCCAGCCCGTGACTGCCTCGGGGTGAGGCCACCAGGTGTAGAACCAAACAGTATCTACCTTTAGCAGCTGTCTAGCCCAACCCACGGCAACTGATCACTTCTTCAACTTGGGGCTGGGGGTCACCCTCCAGGAAGTAAAGGGGAAAGTTTAATTAGCTTCTATTTAGCGTCTATTAAGAGTTAAGCCACAAGTCCTCACTTTTCACTCTAGCAAAGTAATTATTTTTAAAATTTTTTTGTCTTTTTGGAGTTCCTGTCATGGCTCAGTGGTTAACAAATCTGACTAAGAACCAGGAGGTTGTGGGTTTGATCCCTGGCCTCGCTCAGTGGGTTAAGGATCCAGCATTGCCGTGAACTGTGGTGTAGGTCACAGACACAGCTGGGATCCCACGTTGATGTGGCTGTGCTGTAGGCTGGCAGCAACAGCTCCAATTTGACCCCTAGCCTGGGAAACTCCATATGCCATGGGGGCAGCCCTATAAAGACAAAAAGACAAAAACAAAAATTCTGTCTTTTTAGGGACACACCCACGGCATATGGAAGTTCTCCAGCTAGGGGGTGAATTGGAGCTGCAGCTGCAGGCCTATACTACAACCACAGAAGTGAGGGATCTGAGCCACATTTGTGACCTACACCACAGCTCAAGGCAACACTGGATCCTTTACCCACTGAGTGAGGCCAGGGATTGAACCCACCTCCTCATGGATACTAGTTAGGCTGAGCCACAATAGGAACTCCACAACATAATTTTTACAATACACCCTGCCATATCAAATACAGAGCAAATCAAAACAGGACACTGCCTCCATTTCCTTTTTTAAAAAAATTCCAGTCTTTGCCATAACTGGTGGAGGCTAGGGTCTCAGTGAGATGAGAAGAGAAATTTACTGCAAAGTTAACCAGCACAATGCCATGAAGTGGAAAGGGTTTCCAATCTGATGATGGATTTCCAGCCATATTTGAAAGGCAAGGACTTATGAGCCTTTTTTTTCCCCTTCAAATAATCTTACAGTTCAGCAAAGAAAAACTGCCACAAGCCCCTATTTGCTTGCCCTTTTTTTTCCCCTCTAAAATAAACAGCACAGTACCTCAAGTGTAGCTGGCTAATTGGAAGTTGTTTTATTGGACTGTATGGGCAAATTCTTCTTTTTCTTCCCCAGAGGCAGGCATACTTTTTAGTTTTAAAAATGAAAAGATGTAACAGCTGAATCGAGATGCAGCCCCAGTTTCTCCAAGAATATTTTGGATTATACAATGGTAACTTACTTTATTTAGAGTGTTCCGACAGCTTAAAAGTCCTAAGTATTCAATTCTACCAGTTTTTTCCCAAGAAGCCACTTCACTGCATCCTCACAGGGAGGTAGCTGAAAATTATTCATAAAGCAAACCTTCCAGCAACATCAATTAGGTAATTATTGAAACTATGACAATCTCATGTTGTTTGTCCTGGCTTCCTCAACAACTAAGTCTAGAGCAATATTTTTTTAATAGATGGTTTTCTATTTATGGATACCCCATAACCAAGAGCATAATTCCAATTCATACTCTCAGCCATTGCTAAGCCACGGCTCAGATATTGTACTATTACCTACCCATTAAGTATCAGGACCATGCTAGTTGCTGGGTTATGTGGGTTTCACAGATAGCATGTTCTCTGTGGCATCCAAGGACCTCTGAAAACCCACCTCTGACTATCCCCAACAAAGGATTAACCAAGACTCTTATCTACCTTAGACATCATGGCTGCTGGTTTATAAAATGCTTCAGAGTCTGTAGACTTTTCTGTAACAAATTTTGAAAAGAGTCCTTGAGTTCTTTATTCATTCATTTATTCAACAATAGTTACTGAGCACCAACTAGAGTCATTTCTTTTATAGAAGCTGTACCCCACATCTTTAGGTTTATAAGCATTTTATTGAGGTCAATTTCCATAGACTAAAGAGAGGTTGATCTATCTGAAAAGACATTGAGTTTTCTGGAGCCAGGAACTGCCATTTTGTATAGATCCTATTAGTGTTCTCTGCTGGGATATGTGGGGCAGGAAACCACATCCCTTAGTTTCTGAGCACGAGAAAGTGGAGTTCCATTGATGAGGGTGTGGTTATGTGCTGTTGGAAACACCAGATCTGAAAATGTGGTCCAGCCCCACAGAACCACTGGAGGGCTTCATTCCAGATAAGGCACAAGAATAAATAAGACAATCTCTCCACATGGTCTCAAAACATGCCCACCAGCACACACTCCCCAAACCCAGACATCCACCCCAATATTGAAACATGGGATGAGAAAGTGTGACAAAGGCAAGAGAGAATTTATCATGCTGGTCACATGTGCAAATATCAACAAATAATGAGAGCTTGGGGTGGATGGGACGGGATTTCAGTTAAATTTCATCTTATCATTGTAGGGAGCATGAAGAGTAATGTGAGAAATCTGACACGTAAACAGACTTTGTGGTCACTCTGGCCTGAGTTCTAGGTCTAACTACACTGCTTGCCACCCGAGTGTCCCCAGCAGCTCCTTTATCTCTCCGAGGCTCCATCCTCCCATCTGTGACATGAAGATTATGCTTTTTATACCCCCGGGGCTCTTCAGAGGGTAAGCTAGATCAAGGGCCTCCTGTCTTGCCCAACCCAAAGAAGAGACCAAACAGCACTAGAAATCTGCTTTCTCACTTAATACAGCAAAAAGTTCTGCCTTCATATATAATCTGGAAGAAATCCAGTTTATTCAAGATCAGAGTTCTACTGTTTACAGTAATAAGAAAATCTCTATACAATCATTCAACCTATTTGTTTACTATTTCTTGGTCACATTCTTTGTGAAAGGCACCATCCAAGGATAACTGCCATCAAGCTCTTTATTACCTAGTTCTTTAATCCAAGAGCTGCATGATTTTTAAGTGAAGCCTTGAGTCAACTGCTTACCAAGAATATTTGAAGAAGAAAAGATTTTTTTTTAAACACTTCCTAAGTATGTCCAATTTGTTTTTAAAAGGCAGGGTTCCAATCTCACAGTCAGAAAATGTGGTGTTTGGGGTGGCAGTTATAATACTGTGACTATATTTCTCAAACCATAAATTGACATGTGGTCTGACAAGCATAAAGTGTACTTCTGGAGACAGAGGGATAGAATATTTGAAATCAGAACTGGAAAATTTGGGACATATGAAGGCTATAAATAGTGGGCAGAGGTTGGGCTAGTTCCAGCAGAGACTCAGTTCCTACTAAGAACCACATAATTAGCCAGTCCCCATTTGTTATACATATAAATACTGGTACATAAGAGAGGCAATTTAAACCAGAACGATAAACAAGCCACGCCTCTGCCAGAGGGCTGCCTGGCACACACATTCCCTGTTCCCAGAGCTTCACGAAGCCCTGTAGAGGGGAAGGCTGTCCCAGGAGAACTGGCAACATGGTGGGAAATAAAACGTTGAGACCCAAACACGCCCACACAGAGCAGTGTGTTCACACATGACATGATCATTGTCACCTACCCTTCATCCTACAGGATGGCCATGGCTCCTCTTCAGGGGGAGAATTCACTTTCTACCCAGACCCATTAGGAAGTTATTCCTCAAGTAAGCAGATAGCTGGGGCAAAGACCAGGCAGCAGGCAATGCACAGAGCATCTATGAGGGAAAGTAGGCTTGTTACTTCATGTTAGTTTATTAGGTATGGCACCTCTCTGCAAAATATAATAAGGGCCCCAATACAAGACTGTGACTACTCTGACATAAGACAATGGACAAGATGTGTGGGGCGTGAATTTCTCACGAAGACAGCAACAGTTCATTTGATGAGCCCTGTGCCCGGCTGGTACATACCAGACACAGGGCTATGCATATACCTTCTTTTAATCTCAACAGATCCTATTACCATCTCATCTTTGATAGGTAAGGATATTGGGGCTTAAGTTCACACAACTTCTAACAAATTGTAGCATCCCCAGCCGAATCCAAGTCTTCGGATTGCATGATTCCCAACTTAACGCCATGGTGGGAGGAAATATATTTCAGGAAGGACCAGAACACAGACTATTCTCCCCACTTGAAGGTCCTCCACAGCAAAAGCATCAGAATCACTAAGGAACATTTTGAAAATCTACAGGCTTGAGCCCCATCCTGGAATTTCTGATTCAAAGGGCCTGAATCTCCATGCTATTCAAAGGACCACCTCTATGCTGCTTATTCTCATATACACTTCCTGTTAGAAGTTCTTGATAAACCCAGCTGTATCTGGCTGAGTTTTCACCTATTTCTTAGTGAGAAGGGATTAGAAATCAACATTTAATATTACTAGGAAGCATTTGTTGTCCATGCAGTTTTTAAATTCACCTATGATGATCGGGCAGTAATGGCTAAGTAGCCCCAGATTCATGGTGGTGGTTCAGGCATTCCCTAACCACCCCTCAAGATTTTATATTTGGTTGATGTATACTCTGGATGACACATTCTTGACTAGTACAATAAGCCAAAGTCAGATTAAGCCAAAATTAGGTTAAAGATCACTCCTTACAGAATGCTCTGAGGGTGGTAATGAAATGAAAAAGTGTGAGAGGCAGCAGCCAGTCATGTACATGTAGCAAACACAACTCAAGTGGCTTTTGGTCAATGGAATATATCAATGTAAAATATGGAACACACACTAGGACTACGAGCAAAATTCCCCAACAGTAATATCTATACAGTACTCAAATTAGGAGGGCAGAAAAGATGAAGACAACAGATGGGTCCATTTCCAAAATCTTCGTTAGAAATTTTTTTTGGTGTTGCAACCATGGAGATGGGTATGAAAAAGAAACTGGACCAAAATATCCAAGTCCATATTTCTGTACAACTCAAGCCTCAGAGGTTATCCATGGCTTACTGTCTTACATGTGCAATAGAAGAATGGAGTTAAACATGTTACTCTGGTCTCTTGGCTTGATGACAGAAAAGAACATAACACCAAGGGCAATTTATATTCCCGACCTCTCTCTGCAACTCAGTGACTTAGGTCAAAGATTTGATTCCAATTCCTTGATTTTTCAATCCAAAAATATGGGTAGAGAGTAAGAAGGGGGCTCTTGGTAGATGAGAGACACCACATTTGTACTATACTTATGCTCTAATTGCAAACTACCCACAGTTATGTACATTCTGTTTTATGTGCTTTATAAGAGTCAGATGTGGAATTCCCTGTGGTGGTGGTTGTTTTAACTCTCTAGAAACTTGAAGGGGAGTTAAAACTAAAAAGAAACTAAAGAAATAGGACTTAAGAATTAAATGTTTCAAATGTTTTCCTAATTCTCTTTGTAGAAAAATGGAAGACAGACTAACATCAGTGGAGTGCTTTCAAGTGAATCATGATCACATGCGTGTGCAAAACCATCAGTGAAGTCTCGGTGTGCAATTAAATGCCTAATTATGCTTCAAGAGCCCCTGCATTCTTTACTCCCTGACTACCCCCTCAGGAAAACACAGTAGCCCTCTGTCTTGAGTACGGGTTCTTTAAAGTGTTTAAATGCCATGAAAGTGCAACTGTGTGCCCAATTAGGGGTGCAATTGCCAGGTCAAAGCATGAAACTCAGGCTATCCCCTGCCACTCAGGGTTAGCTCTCCAGATCCTCGTTACCAACCCAAAGGGCTGTGTAAATCAGCTTCCTCTGTCATCCCCTGGCTCACTGAGAAGTACTGGATGCTTTGTCAGTTTTTGTTTGTTTTTATTTTTTTAATTTAATTTTATTGGAATATAGTTGACTTACAACATTGCATTAGCTTCAGGTACATGGCAAAATGAATCAGTCATACATATAAATACATCTATTCTTTTGTCCCATATAGGTTATTACCAACTATTGAGTAGATTTTTTTCATAGGTATAGGTTCTCCTTAAACATCTATTTTACACAGTAGTACGATGTGTTATTTCCATCCTCTCAATTCTTCCCTCCCCCCAATGGTTTAACCCTAAGATTGGTTTTGAAATCTGAGTTTCTCAGTTTGGAGATGGTATGGGAGAGGAAAAGTCAAATATTGGTGCTTCCTTCCAGGGCTTTCATTTATTTCCCTAACTAAGAAATTGACAGTTGGAGTTCCTGTTGTGGCTCAGTGGTTAATGAATCCTGCTAGGAACCATGAGGTTGTGGGTTCAACCCCTAGCCTCGCTCAGTGGGTTAAGGATCCGGCATTGCCATGAGCTGTGGTGTAGGTCACAGACACAGCTTGGATCCCACGTTGCTGTGGCTATGGTGTAGGCAGGTGGCTACAGCTCTGATTGGACCCCTAGCCTGGGAACCTCCATATGCCATGGGTGCGGTCCTAGAAAAGACAAAAAGACAAAAAAAAAATTTTAAGTTATCCTCAGATATCTCCTTGCTGCATAGAGAGAGGTAGGTAGGGTGAGAAATGAGGAAAGAAGGATGGGAGTCTCCTTTAATTCTACCTCAATACTCATCCTGGTCAGGCCCCTTTTCAGCTAGTTGAAGAGAAGTTAGAGAATTTCCTAGTGATATACTCACTAGGAACCCACAGCATATGTTCTGAAAAGATGGTGTAGCATGGATTTCAAATTTTCTCTAATTTGGAAATCAAACATAAATCTCTTTGATCAAAAGGTTTACATTTGTTGGTCACTCACCTTCCTCCATCCAGAGGTCCTGCACAGATTTTTAAGTAATTGCCAATTCGGGTCATGGTCAGTGGAGGGTTGGGCTGGGTGAGAAAGGCCAGAGCAGAGGCTAGACAGCCCCCTGCTTCTTAGGGCAGCTAAGAAGAGGGTGGAGAAGAGGAAGGGGCCTGGACATGGCAAGTGGACGTGTGCGGAGGAGTGTGGGGAACAGCCAGGGGAAGGAGAGTTGGTGTCTGAACCATCCGTAACAACCAGAGAGGTGTTCCAGAGGCAGAAGAACGTCAAGCCCTAGGGAAGCATTGGGACAAGAGGATGAGTCCCAGAGGAAGAGGTGACTGCAAGGAATCAAAGAACGGTCCAAGGCAAAGCCAGAAGACTCAGTGCTACACCAGAATATGAGGTCAGGGCTTGGTAGTAAGAAACAAGACAGGAGTCCAAGAACTGGGACTTTGTACTTTAAAAACTTTGACTAAACACCTGCTATGCGTCAGGTATTGATTATCATGGTCAGTGTGGATAATACAACAGTAGACCAACAAATAAATGTCATGATCAGAAGGAGACCTAACCTGAGGCTTGGCATCCTAAACATGCAGCCATAGCTCAGGGAATCTTTTAGCTCCCTTTGCAGCTTGTAAAGTCTGGGATAAACATGCAAGTGGTTTCAGTGAGAGGAATCCCAGTGTTGCAGGAACAGGGCTCCTGCGGGCAAGTCAGGACCCCGACTTACTGGGATATGTTTATTCTTCTTCTCTCTTATTTGTCCAGACTGCTGCTTTTCTACATTCCCAGTCTTCTTTAAAAAAAAGAAAATCCTGTCTTAACATGCCTCGCCTCCTTCCTAGTTGGCTTAGGAACAAAAATCCCAGCTGTTGATATTTCATGCCTCATCATGAAACAGGACTTGACTCCTCACTGGCAAAGGTGTCCCCCCCTTGTCTTGTGGGTGCACAGAGCCTGTCCCACAAACCTCCTTCTTGATTTTGCCAAAAGAGGGTTCATGTGACCGAGTTACGAACAAAAACAGTTGAAGTGGTGGAGAGACCAGTTCAAGGCTTAAAAAAAAATGCAGTAGCCAAGGCACAACATGAACAGTAAGGATGCTTTCACAAAGTAAATTAAAATAATTATTTGGAATTTATTCTCATCAAAAATAGGCTACCATAATGGGTAGAACTCATGACATGGAGTGGGAAGGGACAGGCTTCAGAGTTGATTGGTTGCAGAGAAATCAACCAAGTGCTGAGGCAAGCTCTGTGTTTTGAGGGAATCCACTTGGTCATAGTTACTGGTTATCAGGGGGCCCGACACATTCATGTGATTTTTCCCAGCTGTAAACATGGAGTCATGATAAGTGACGTGGCTGTCCCTGAATTACAGGCAACAAAGTTGGGAGAAGTACTTATAGCTGAAGCTTCATCAGCATAATGCCCAGCAGCATACAAAGGTGGATACATTCAACTCACAGAAGTCAGAATCATCTAGAACTAGATTCTGCCTTGAAACTTTACCCTACTTTACTGTAAATATTCAATGAGTTAAAAGAGACTGAGAAAACATTTAGGGGTACTCTGATACACTATGACCTAAAGGCTTCTTGAGTAGATTCTTGGTCACCAAGAGGCAGCCAACAGTGCTGACCCTGCCCCCCAAGGGCCCTGTGCCAGGCACCTCCCTTCACATTCTCATTCTCTCTCCATTACATTTCTTGGTGGCTTCCTACTCATCTCTCAGAGTATTTCCTCTTCCTCATGGTCACGTGTGTTAGAGAAATCTTCTAAAAGCCAGACTCTACTCACTCCACCCTCTCGTCCAACACCCTCAAGGACTCGTCTCCACCTAAAGTAACAGTGGTGGCTGCCATTCAATGACTGCTCAGCTTGTGCTTTGCCTTCGCTTTTGTCATTCTTGCAAAGATAATACATGCCTTGGTTCTCGTCATTCTCACAATGACAACACGAGGTAGGAGGCAGGCACTCCATCCACTTCATAAACAAGCATGAATGAATCCTTTTGCCATCAGTGGGAAAATCAAAGATCAGAGAGTTTGAGCCATCCTCCCAGGGTGACCAGTAAGTAAGTAGTTATCTTAGTATGTGCGTGCATATCTATCCAATTTGAAGGGTAGGGATCTCTCTACTCTCCAAGACTGTCCACTTCAGGCCTTACAGAGTCTAGACTCAACAGATATCTCCAGTTGGCCCTCCCCTGCTTATATCTTTTGTTTTGGTCAACATACATGATGGACAGGGCCCTGGAGAGCCGAGTTTCATCCTGTGCCATGGTCTTTTATTCTGGTCCAACTTCTCAGGATGCTTCTTTCCCAGGTAAATTCCACCCGCCAGTCTCAGGTAGGAAATGCTTAAAACCAGCCTTTGCCACCAAGCTTTCCTGGTAAGCACACCTGCACCACAAAACTTGAGCTAAAAGTGACTTGGCCTCCCCTCTGCCCCCAAAGCAGCCCTGTCACACTCTCTCATGGCTTGTGAGGTGAATGGGCATACCACAAGCTTGGAAGTCAGGAAGACTGAGGTTTAATTCTTCACTTTTCCACTTATTTCTTAAATGCTAGGATCTCTGTCTCCCTACACTGTGGGACTGTCTTCAGAATTGAGCTATGAAACAAATGGAAAATTGTTCAGCATAGCCCAAGGAGCAAAGATCTCTTACTATTATTATTATCATTGTCATTACTAAATGATTTACATCCACCATTATTCTGTCTTCTGACCATAAGCTCCTTGGGGAGGGGAACTACCTTACTCAGTCTTCTATCCCCACTGTGATTAGCGGCACGCAACAACATTTGATGAACGAATGACAGACCTGATGGAGCTTCCAATTTCATTTCAAAACCCATTAGGTTACCACTGATACCAAAGCTATACAATAAAATTGCAGCAAGAATTTAATGTGGCAAATAAAATATGCTTCTGAGATATTGTTTTGTCTACCTAGATGAACAGGTTCAGGGTCCACAATACCACTTCCACAGTTAAGGCAGAGAAAAATACTCCAAACATACCTCCCATCCTCCATACATGGGTGAAGAAGCGCTCAGAAGGCTTGGGGAGAACAGCAGGGGTAGCAGAAGTATCATCATAGTAGGTGGTAGGAAACACAGCCAACAGTTATCAAGCACTTAAGTAGGTGCCAGACAATAGTTTAAATGCTTCATATGAGTTAAGTCGTTGAATCCTCACAACAACCAATGTGAGGTATATTCTATTCTTTCTCCATTTTTAGATGAGGAAACTGAGGCAAGAGAAAAAAATGATTTCTAAGATCTCACAGGAAGAAGCAGAACAGGGATTTGAACCAGAGCCCAGGCATTCTACACATGGCAGCCAACAGTGACAGTCTCAACACCGTGTTGTCCCCCATCAATGGTTAAGGATACCAGTCCAGCCAGACTGCAGAAAACCTTCCTGTCCCTGATCTGATCCAACAGTCACCACACTAACTTTAGGAGATCCAGATGCCATCAGAGGAATGGAAGTGGAGTACTGACATAAGAGTAATAGTTATCTTTCAAAGCCCATACTTCAGCATTTGCAAAGGTAGCGCCAGACACACTAAGGTGACTGTGGTGAAATGACTCACATGGATGGAGCTGGAGATCTCAGGTCAAGGACCTAGTGAAGACCCTGGAGAGCAAGCTTCCTGAAGAGGTCATGGTGTGTGATAAGCAGGTACAAGCTGAGGCAAAAGAATAGAGAAAAGGAGCCTCATTTCTGGATGAGTCCCTTCAGGAAACAAATACAAGCAATTTGATGACCATGTTTTCAGAATCCCACATTGCTTTAGGCATCAACGATCCCACGGTTGGGGCTATGGAGCCATTTGATGTTGGGAAGTTAATATTGAAATTGTGGCTTAAGCTAGTGAAACATAATGAGAGCCCTTCCTGATGGAAACCATGAGGAAAAAAAAAAAAAAACAGGCCCACAGAAATGCAGCCCAGAATGGCTGTGACCATTCATTAGCTTCGCTCTCACATAAACCACCCATTCCTAAAGGCCCAGAGGCTACCATACTTTTGGGCATGAAACCAATCAATTTCAGAATAAGGAATTTTACAAACACGTCCTGAGGTTGCCATATCCTGGACCATGATGAATCCCTGCTCTGTTTCACTAAATATGTGAAACAGGGACATTCTATTACAGGGTGATCTGTGCACCAGTGCAAGGCCACCATGTGAGTGCCTGGCTGGCATCTCAAGCCTGCAGAAGACAGCATCGGGCTGGCTATTACACTCAGTAGTTTAGACCAACTCCTCAACAAGCTTGCTTTCGACCAACTGGCCCAAGAATATGGATTTTTAACAGGGATGGTGATAAAGGGGGCAAAAATTGGTTCTTAAAGGATGGAAAAACACCTTACTCTTTTTTGTATAAATCATACATCCTTATGGGAGAAATGAGCCCACTTTTTTAAACACTAGAAGAGAGGAGCACAGAGATCCCACATCAAGTCTCTGCATGCCACAGCCAAAAAATAAAAATAAGAGTTCCCATAATGGCGCAGTGGAAACAAATCCAACTAGGAATCATGAGGTTGCAGGTTTGATCCCCGGCCTTGCTCAGTGAGTTAAAGATCTGGCGTTGCCGTGGGCTGTGGTGTGGGTCATAGATGCGGCTGCGATCCAGCGTTGCTGTGCCTCTGGTGGAGGCCAGCAGCTATAGCTCTAATTCGACCCCTAGTCTGGGAACCTCCATATGCCGTGGGAGCGGCCCTAAAAAAGACAAAAAGTAATCAATTAAAAATGTAAATTAAAAAAGCACACTCATTAGTTTGGGAATTCCCTGGTGGTCTAGTGGTTAGGATTCAGCTCTTTCACTGCTGCAGCCTAGGTCTGACCCCTGATCTGGGAACTACTGTGGCAAAAAAAAAAAAAAAGAAAAATAGAGAAAAGCACAAGAAAATTGGAAAAAGTTGCTGATGGGAGAAGCAGGAAGACAGGTAGTCTCCCATCTTCAGTTTTTGCCAACCCACCCTTGTCTCTAAGGACATGACTAGAGGCTACATGCAGGTTCCCCTTTAGCATAGCTCAGTCCCACCAGCCATCATCAAGTCATGAAGGGATCCCACGAGGACTAATGCAAAGGTCAGCTGTGCCCTGAAACTTAAGAAAAAGCTGATGAGGCCTCAGAAGAAAACAAACCTGATGATGACTTGATCTTGGATTTCTAGCTTCAAAACTGTGAAAAAAATTTAATCTTTGTTGTTTAAGTCACCTCGTCTATGGTACTTTGTCATGGCAGCCCTAGCAAATGACCACACCTGCTATGGTATCCAGGGCAGGTATTCCTTCATTCCCAGTGCCCACTCATACCAGGTTCTCTTCCTTTCCTGGGCAGAGGAGGACAATTCCCCCATATCTAACCAATTAGTTGTAAGCAGAAGTGATGTACCACATTTCTGGGCCAAAGCATTAAATTGCTGGGTCAAGACACTCCTCAACTCTCTTTCATGCCATGAGAATCAAAGAACATGAGGAAACGGAGGCACCAGGAGACAGAAGGATCCAAGAACCCTACATCACTCCTTCTCTGGAGAAGTAGCCTGGATCTGCCGGGCACAGTGTGTGAAAGAGAGAGTAAGCTTTGTTCTGTGACGCCACTGAGGTCTTTAATGTTATTTTTCACACAGCATGACTCAGCCCATCCTTACTGATGTTATCTTCCCAACAAACGTTTGGGAGAAGGTCTCCTGGTGGCATTGGGGTGTCTCCTTGTGGGCCACCTAGGAAACCAGACGTTTCCCCTCTAACAAAGTCATGAGGAAGTGAAACAAACTGACAATGAAGAGTTCAAACAAAGGGGCTGATCCAGGTGGAGCCTCAACAAACCAGAGACAAAGAGCAAGAATCAGTGCCTGTTTCTCTATGCTTGTCCAGTTAGGCTGGAGGAGTATCCTGAGGGCGAGAGCCATCGAGGGCGGGGGGCGGGGCAGGCACATTTTGGCAGGCAGGCCAATGGGTTCTAGGTTCTATGGTGGCTTTAAAGAAAATGTCCTTCAAGACATTCTCTTGTTTCCCGTCTCACCAGAAGGCCCTTTGATTCTTGGAGTCTGATTTCCTGGTCAACAAGAATATCTGTTCCCACAAAAAAAGCATATACTACCATCAAAAACTGTAAACAGATCTCCCAAATATGTCAATGAAGGGTATACTTAGCTAGTAGAATTCTGACAAACGCTTCAGGACTTCATTACTCTAAAGGGCACTCATTGATGATCCAAATTTCTAAGAACTCTACCTAGACTAAGCCACCAGCATAACCCAACTTCTTTACTACACAAAGGATAAGGGGATGACTCCCTACACTTATTGGTAGATCTCATTAAGTGCATCCTCTTATATACATATATAAAATGCATCCATATATATATACACATACACACATTGTGCTGTATATCATGTGTATATATACATACACAGTGTATGTAAATCAACTATACTTCAATTTAAAAAAATCCTCTTCTCACCTCTGCTTTTTGACAACTTCTCAATCTCTCTGGTTCCCTTTTAATATCCATGATTCTTTTTTTTTTTTTTTTAACTCTTGACACTTGATCTCTGTCTCAGGTGGACACCCAGCAAAGCTGTGTGCATGTTGAGTCTTATAAGGAGGACACTTAGGCCAAGAGGTCAGGAGAGGCAACTGCCTTCCCAGCTGGACTCCACTGGCCAGGACATGTGACTTCCACATGCTCTCATCAGTGAGCAGAGCCCTTTTTCCATCTGGTCTACCCAGAGAGGGATCGTTTCTAGAGTTCATACAAAGGGCCGTGTGAGCTGGCAATGTCTGTGCCCCGTATCACACACCCCTTTCCAATGCCCCGACTGGCTGTCCATCTCCCTCAGTGCTACCTCCATGCCGTTGTGCACATACTTCAAAGCAGACACGGTCCCTGTAACTGGGCTGCCCCATCACCACTGGCTAAGGCATCACTTCTTTGAATGGGGCTTCCCTGGCATTTGATGGACAGACGCCGTGCCCACATCATTACTTAATTCTGTGGTTCTCAACAGTACCACCCAAAGGGGCAATTTGAAAATTTGTGGTGGCGGCTTCTTGGGTTTTCACAATAATTAGAAGCGCTACCAGCTTTCGTGAGCAAGAGCAATGGATGCCAGCCCTCCTGCAGTGTGTGGGGCAGTCCTGCAAAGCAGGTAATCATCCTTCGTCATTTGTGATTCTCAAATGTCCCACCTAATTACATGGAGATGAAAAACTTGCAGACATTCACGCAACCATTAGCTAAATGTGTGCCCCTTGCTAGCCACTCTTTCAGGGATTCTGGGTGAATGAAATTCTCTGCTCTCTGGAATTTATAAAAACCTATTTTCTGAGCCTGGAATCTAACCCAGTTTTACATATGAAGAGAAATTACTTTTACACTGTCTTATGATCCAGTTATGTTTCCCGAAATGTAACCGCCATGCAAATCAAGGGAAAACTGTAATCAATTTTGTTCTGAAGTCCACCAAGAACTTTTCACTGTGTCAGAAACCACATCGCTAACTGCGTTACTCCTCATGACATCCAAGCCACCAGTATAACTTGTCTTTCCAGTCCACATTGGCAGCTGTGCCACTGACAGGGGCTCTGACTAGGCAAACATCTGACTCCTTCATTAACTTTGTTTCACTTAGCCATGCCCAAACACATTCAGAAACAGGTATAAAGCACTATAAATTGCTTCCCTTTAATGTCAGCTACATCTAGTTTTTTTGGTTGTTTTTTTATTTTCTTGTTTTGTCATTTTAGCGCTGCACCTGAGGCATATGAAAGTTCCCAGGCTAGGGATCAAATCGGAAGGGCCTACACCAAAACCACAGCAACACGGGATCTGAGCCACATCCGTGACCTACACCACAGGCTCATGGCAATGTTCGATCCTTAACCCACTGTGCGAGGCCAGGGATCGAACCCACCTCCTCATGGATGCTGGTTGGGTTCGTTAACTGCTGAGCCACAGTGGGAACTCCCTGTGCCTTTCTTATACAGTGGGGGCACTGCATCTGATAAATTGAGAATCAATTTCTTAGTCATTGAATTACTCAGCCTCTCCGCTTTCAGTGAAAAGCCTCTTTCCCAACAACTTTCTAGAAAGCCTTTTGAGGGCAGGAGTCCCTCAAAGTCCCTCTTAGTCAAATGAATTTGAGGAATATCTCAAGTAACTATATCCAATGAAAGACTAAATACATGGGGTAGAAAAGCATGTAAGGTTATTCACAGTGAAATTAGTTAAAAAAAATAAATTCCATACACACTAGTAACTTTAATGTCAAGCTAAGCAAGATTCTGAAAATCTCACATTCTCTACTTGGACGCAATAAATCAGTCACAAAAATTAATATAGTCATCCTTGGCTAGTCATTGGATAACATGAAGGGCACAAGCTAACTCCTAAGCTGCTTGGGAAGATATCAGTATGTAATACGAACACATGATAAACAATAAACTTCCCCTTTATGTCATGGCTCAACAGAGTGCATATCAAGGAGGGCATGAAGCAAGATCTGAGACAGCTGGGGGATAGTGGAGGACAGCATCCAAGGGGAAAGGCATCTAGGCTATCCAGTAGGGAGAACCTAGGGTGGCCGTGGACTGCTTGTCCCACCGATTCCACTTGCTGGCTTGTCTGGCTGGGATGAGTTTCTTTTCCTCTGTACCAGTCACAGTGTCAACCAGAAAAGCAGAATCCGGAGGAGATGTATATCAAGAGATATATTGTGGAAGTTTCCCCCATGGCTCTGTAGTAACAACCTTGACTAGTATCTGTGAGGACATGGGTTTGATCCCTGGCCTTGTTCAGTAGGTTAAGGATCTGGCATTGCAGTGAGCTGTGGTGCAGGTCGCAGACACAGCCTGGATCCTACATTGCATGGCTGTGGTATAGGCTGGCAGCTGTAGCTCTGATTCGACCCCTAGCCTGGGAACATCTATATGCCATGCATACAGCCCTAAAAAGATTGAAAAAAGAGAGCGAGAGATTGCAAGCAATTGGCTCATACAATTATGGGAGCTGGCTAGGCATGCCTGAAAGCCATCAGGAAGGCAACCCAGAAGTGTTAGGACCGGACTATACCACTGCCCATGGGAAAAATTTCTTCTTCATGGAGGCCTCAGCTCTTCTCTTAAGGCCTTTCAACTGGTTGAATCAGGCCCACCCAGACTAGGACAACCTACCTCAAGAAAGTCAACTGATTATGGACTTTAATCACTTCTACAAAACAGTTTCACAGCAACCCCCAGATCAGTGTTCCATTAAATAATGGGGCAATAGCCTAGGCAAGTTGACTGATCAAAAGACCATAATGATCCACCCCTTGTCAACTTGGCACCTACATCCATCTGATAAAATCACAATCTCCAAATACGAGACTAACAAAATCATACTTCTGCCTACCACATTGCAACTATTCTTCATACAACTTAAAACACACCAACCCTTTCCCCCGAAGAGAATACAAAGTTCCTGGGGAAAGTTCATGCTTCTCCTCTGATGTCCTGTACTGAAACACTATGATATAAAGTGCATTATTATTCATAACTTTTATGTTAGATGATAAGGGAATAAGAAAAAACAATATCTGTTTAATATGTATATAAACATTAATAATAAAATGAAGAAATACTCATAACTATTGCCAGCTATAATATTCTCAACTCCAAAATGAGAATGACAAGGCCTATATCACAAAGTTGCTAGAGGAATTAAGTGATGTGGTATGTTACAAGCACTATATTCTAAATACCATCATCATCATCAGTACTACTATTATTACTGGAAAGGCTTTTGTGATGGTACTAAGGTTAGGACTATGACTCAGAAGAAGGCAACAGTAAGTCTAATGTGGGATTAAAAAGGGAATTAAGAAATAGCTGTTTCTGGGAGTTCCCACTGTGGCTCAGCAGTAACAAACCCAACTAGCATCCATGAGGATGTGGGTTTGATCCCTGGCCTCGCTCAGTGGGTTACGGATCCAGTGTTGCCATGAGCTGTGGTATAGGTTGCAGATGAAGCTCAGATCCTGTATTGCTGTGGCTGTGGCATAGGCTGGCAGCTATATCTCCAACTCGACCTCTAGCCTGGGAACTTCCATATGCTGCAGGTACAGCCTCGAAAAGCAAAAAAAAAAAAAAGAAAAAAGAAAGAAAGAAAAGAAAAGAAAGAAAGAAAGAAAAAGAAAAAGCAATAGCTGTTTCTGGAACCTAAATGTCCATCAACAGATGAATGGATAAAGAAATTATGGTACATGTATACAGTGGAATACTACACAGCCATTAAAAAGAATGAACTAATGCCATCTGCAACAACATGGATGGACCTAGAGATTATATTAAGTGAAGTAAATCAGACAAAGAAAGACAAATCATATGGTATCATTTAAATTTGGAATCTAAAATATGACACAAATAAACTGTGAACAGAACCATGAAACAGAAACAGACCTACAGACATAGAGGAACAGACTTGTGGTTGCTGGGGGGAGGAGGGAGGAAGAGATGGATTGGGAGTTTGGGATTAGCAGATGAAAACTCTTCGATATAAAATGAATAAACAATAAGATCCTACTATATAGCACAGAGAACTATATTCAACTCCCTGTAAAAAACCATAATGAAAAGAATATGAAAATGTATAACATATAACTGAATCACTTTGCTATATAGCAGAAATTAACACTGTAAATCAACTATATGTCGATAAAATGCATTTTTTCTAAAAAATAAATGGCTGTTTGGGAAAAAAACAAAATGCAACATCAGAAGCAAAACCATGGTGAAACATACTGACTTCTTGGATAGAAAGACTGTATCTTGAACATATCTAAATTATTACCATATTGTGTGCCACAGAGAAAAAGATTCCCTCTGAGGGACCAAAACTGTCCTTTGATAAGCAAAATATCTAAATAACATCTTTAGTTGGAAATAATAAAGCCTCTTTCTTCTTCCTCCTTTCTCTTCTCTCCCTCCACTAGCCCACAGAGAGAAACCTCCATATTAAAATAAAGTTTAGGGAAGGAGTGTCCACAATTTCCCTCCACAAAGACTTTAAGGATTTGGGGGACTGGAGACAAAGAGACATACATAGACAGCCGCAGAGACAGAGAGAGACAGAGATCAAGAAAGAAATGAAGGCTCCCGGAACTGGCAGAAATGTGTACCACAGGACAGGCAACAAGGAGCTGAGGAGGCTTTAACTGCATTTATCAGATCCTCATCAAACGGGAGGATAGGTTTATTTTATTATATATAAATTATAACCCAATAAGGTGGATTTTTAAAAAAATTCTATGATGATCATAATTTTTATAAAACATAATATGTTAAGAGGCATATATCCGGAAAAGACAAAAACTCTAAATTTTAAGAGATACATGTACCTCAATGTTTGCAGCAGCATTATTTATGATAGCCAAGACGTGAAAGCAACCTAAATGTCCATCAACAGATGAATGGGTAAAGAAGACACACACACACACACACACACACACACACACACACACACGCGGTGGAATACTACTCAGCCATTTCAAAAGAATGAAATAATGCCATTTGCAAAAACATGGATGGATCTAGAGATTACACTAAGTGAAGTCAGATAAATATCATAAGATATCACCTATATATGGAATCAAATAATACAAATGAACTTACTAACAAAATTGAAATAGACACACAGACAAAGAAAACAATCTACTCAAATCTGGAATAAGACAGGGATGCCCACTCTCACCACTGCTCTTCAACATCGTTTTGGAAGTCCTAGCCACAGCAATTAGGCAAACAAAAGAAATAAAAGGCATCCATATAGAAAGAGAAGAGATCAAACTGTCACTGTATGCAGATGACATGATACTATACATAGAAAACCCTAAGGACTCAACCCCAAAACTCCTTGAACTGATTAATAAATTCAGCAAAGTAGCAGGATATAAGATGAACATTCAGAAGTCAGTTGCATTTCTGTATACCAGCAATGAAATATTAGAAAAGGAGTACAAAAATACGATACCTTTTAAAATTGCACCTCACAAAATCAAATACCTCGGAATACACCTGACCAAGGAGGTAAAGGACCTATATGCCGAGAACTATAAAACTTTAATCAAAGAAATCAAAGAAGATGTAAAGAAATGGAAAGATATTCATGTTCCTGGATTGGGAAAATCAATATTGTAAAAATGGCCATACTACCCAAAGCAATCTACAGATTCAATGCAATCCCTGTCAAATTACCCATGACATTTTTCACAGAACTAGAACAAACAATCCAAACATTTCTATGGAACAACAAAAGACCCAGAATCGCCAAAGCAATCCTGAGAAACAAAAACCAAGCAGGAGGCATAACTCTCCCAGACTTCAAGAAATACTACAAAGCCACAGTCATCAACACAGTGTGGTACTGGTATCAAAACAGACAGACAGACCAATGGAACAGAATAGAGAATCCAGAAATAAACCCTGACACCTATGGTCAATTAATCTTTGACAAGGGAGGCAAGAACATAAAATGGGAAAAAGAAAGTCTATTCAGCAAGCATTGCTGGGAAACCTGGACAGCCGCATGCAAAGCAATGAAACTAGAACACACCCTCACACCATGCACAAAAATAAACTCCAAATGGCTGAAAGACTTAAATATACGACAGGACACCATCAAACTCCTAGAAGAAAACATAGGCAAAACACTCTCTGACATCAACATCATGAATATTTTCTCAGGTCAGTCTCCCAAAGCAATCGAAATTAGAGCAAAAATAAACCCATGGGACCTCATCAAACTGAAAAGCTTTTGCACAGCAAAGGAAACCACAAAGAAAACAAAAAGACAACTTACAGAATGGGAGAAAACAGTTTCAAATGATGCAACTGACAAGGGCTTAATCTCTAGAATATATAAGCAACTTATACAACCCAACAGCAAAAAAGCCAATCAATCAATGGAAAAATGGGCAAAAGACCTGAATAGACATTTCTCCAAAGAAGATATACAGATGGCCAGCAAACACATGAAAAAATGCTCAACATCGCTGGTTATAAGAGAAATGCAAATCAAAACTACCATGAGATACCACCTCACACCAGTCAGAATGGCCATCATTAATAAATCCACAAATAACAAATGCTGGAGGGGCTGTGGAGAAAAGGGAACCCTCCTGCACTGTTGGTGGGAATGGAAATTGGTACAGCCACTATGGAGAACAGTTTGGAGATACCTTAGAAATCTATCCATAGAACTTCCATATGACCCCGCAATCCCACTCTTGGGCATCTATCCGGACAAAACTCTACTTAAAAGAGACAAGTGCACCCGCATGTTTGTTGCAGCACTATTCACAATAGCCAAGGCATGGAAACAATCCAAATGTCCATCGACAGATGATTGGATTCGGAAGAGGTGGTATATATACACAATGGAATACTACTCAGCCATAAAAAAGAATGACATAATGCCATTTGCAGCAACATGGATGGAACTAGAGAATCTCATACTGAGTGAAATGAGCCAGAAAGACAAAGACAAATACCATATGATATCACTTATAACTGGAATCTAATATCCAGCACAAATGAACATCTCCTCAGAAAAGAAAATCATGGACTTGGAGAAGAGACTTGTGGCTGCCTGATGGGAGGGGGAGGGAGTGGGAGGGATCGGGAGCTTGGGCTTATCAGACACAACTTAGAATAGATTTACAAGGAGATCCTGCTGAATAGCATTGAGAACTTTGTCTAGATACTCATGTTACAACAGAAGAAAGGCTGGGGGAAAAATGTAATTGTAATGTATACATGTAAGGATAACTTGATCCCCTTGCTGTACAGTGGGAAAATAAAAAAATAAAATAAAATAAAATAAAAAAATAAAAAAAAAGAAGTACTGGAAACACAGGCTATTAGAAATTTCAACTCTCAATGTATCTGCAGAGGCCCACAGCTCCAACAAGGAACCCTAACTGTTTCACCTCTCAAGTGTTGTCTGAGAGTTAATTATATCACTCTTTAAAAATTATTTTTTTGGGAGGAAGTGTGCAATTGAGTTGTTCTTTCCTGGTGCTTTATTCCTAGGATTTATGCTGTCAAAGACACAAATAAATCTGTGTTTTCTTGTAAAAAAAAAAAAAAAAGAAAACAATCTTATGGTTATCAAAGGGAGAGGGAGGGAAGGGGGAGAGATAAGTCGGGATTTTGAGATTAACAAATACTATTATATATAAAATAGTAAACAGCAACCTACTATACAGCACAGGGAATTATATTCAATATCTTATAATAACTTAGAATGGAAAATAATCTAAATATATATATACCTATCTACACACATATGTGTAAATCACTTTTCTGTACACTTGAAACATTGTTAATCAACTATACTTCAATAAAAAATTAAAATTAAAAAATAATACATTAAAAAAACCTGGGAAAAAAGTCAAAATATTAGCAGTGGTTATTTCTCAGTGGTAAGATTATCAGCGATGTTTATTGTAAGGAGTCTTATATTTTCATACCTAAATATGCCTAAAATAAGTATACCAATATTTTTTCATTATCAGAAAAGGTAAAATCTTCCTGAAAGAGAGGCATTTTCCAACCAGCCCGTACGCAGTTCAGAACAATGCTGGAGACCCTTGAAACCTACCAATTTCAAATTAATATCTGTTCAGGTGGAATTATCCATCCATTGTTTTGATTGCTACCCAAGCCCCAGTTTTCTTTAGAACCTCGATTTGCCTTTGAAATTAATCGCAGATAAAGCAAATGAACAAGCAGCAATAAAGGGATTTGCTGGCCTTGAGCAGAAAGGGCAACAAATGGAAAGACTCAAGACTCAGGTTTCCAGGCAGCTCTGCTAAAGAATTCACCGTGGCGGCCTTGGGTGAAACACTTCCCCTCCAGCGCACAGCTTCTTCAGCTATAAACTGAGGGCCCTGAACAGGATCAGCTCTATGGGCCCATCCAGGACTGACATCCCACCAGGTTACATGCCCCTTGAGGAGGAAAAGAAAGCAGAGCAGGAATACACTGCTGAGTCCTCGCATCGTGGCATTGTGATAGAAATCACACCTCAGACAGCCCCCTTCTCTCCATTTCTCCATTTCATCTCACCCTCTCAGCCTTCTTGCTCTTGCCAATCACGTACCAATAAAACTGACTGTTCACTCCCAACACTTGGGGCTCTTCTGGCTGTTACTTGGATAGGTCAGTCCTTATTGGTATCCAATTTTGCTCTGGCACCCAATGAGGGTCTAACTATTTCCTCCTCTCCACTCCGGCTCATTCCAGCAAAACCTTACACTCTCTCCTTTGTTGAAAGCCCACCCCACTCCCCGTCCCTCCCTGCACTGTCCTCCCTGCCATGAATACAAAAATGCATGGGGAGCAGGCTCTATGCTGGTTCCACTTCTGCTCTCACAAATGATGCTGGTATTTAAGAAAACTCCGTGTGAGCCTAAGAGAGGCTGAGAGTAGGGGTGGAAGCCCTGAGATCTTAATGTGATCACAGTCATTTTAAGACCCATAGTCATTTGTCCTTGGCTCCATATTCCCAGAAATGACTGGCACAGGAAGGTTTCTCAAAGGGCTGCTGGCTCAAGACTCATTTGGCTGGTCTTGGGTGGGGGATCATTTCAGTTACAGTCTCATCTGCCAAGTCTGTATTCCCTGCTGACAAGGGTTGGATTTTAAATTTCCATCAAGACCACCTGCCTGGTGTTAATTAGTTATGGTTTCTTATTTTATATGCAAACTTGTATTAATGTCTGCAAACTGGCATAGTGTCATGGGCTACACCCCTGGTTCTACTATACAAGCAGCCATTGAGCTAAACCAGCTATTTGTACTTGAATCAAATGATGCAGCCAGAATGGCAGAATTTCCAGCAAAAATCTGAGGATGGGCATTACAAAATCCAAGTAAATCCCAATTCCCCCTTTTCTCCTATCCATTGCTTTTTGAAAATCTATGTAATTATTATTTTTTTTTTTTTTTTAGGGCCATACTGCAGCATGTGGAAGTTCCCAGGCTAGGGGTCAAATTGGAGCTGTAGCTGCCAGCCTACACCACAGTCACAGCAACACCAGATCCAAGCCACATCTGCAACCTACACCAGAGCTCACGGCAATGCCAGATTGCTAACCCAGTGAGTGAGGCCAGGGATAGAACCCGCGTCCTCATGGATACTAGACAGATTTGTTTCTGCTGCGCCACGATGGGAAATCCTTTTTTTTTTTTTTTTTTAATATTGAACTTGAAATCTAGGATAATTTTTTCTTACCCCCCACGCCACAAATGTGCTCTAAACTCCCTAGTAACATACTTAATAGGAGAACCTTATAGAGAAACAGAAACCTATTGTTTTTAAGGCTGCTCTAGATATCTCTGCAGGTTTTTCACATTTGTGATACATATACCAACAGGCAATTACTAAATCAATGGATTGGTTTCCTCCTACCCAGGTGCTGGGTAGAGGATATTTTACCAGATTTACTATCTCTTCTTTAGCATGAAAAACCAAAGACAAAGAGTTCTTTCCCCCTCTGATGTTTGTTTTCAGAAGAGATATTATAACCAGATAACGTTCAGAAACCTATCCTAAATTTTCCCTCAATCCACAGTACAAAAGTAAACAGAAGCACATTAAAATGGTGCACAGCACAGCCAACAGTAAAAGGATTTGGCATTGACACATAAGTACAGTGAGCCTCAAACTGTGGAAGGGATTAGAATCCCTCTTTTTTCCAGGGGTCAGAAAAGAAAACTGAATCCAAGAGAGAGTCAGGAATCCCTGGCTTTCAAAGAAGAGCTTCTATCTGTGGGCATTTTGATGTTAAATCCTCATTTAATTTTGGACCAACATTATTAAGTGGAGGTAGAATACATTAACTGATAACGCTGTGGTCACTTTACATTTCCTTGACTTGTCTGCCATGGAGATTTCCTTATCTTTAGAGATGTCCAATTAGAGAAGTGCCAAGAAGCATCATCTTCACAGAAGTGTTGCTGGGTTTTTGGTTTTGTTTTTTTTTTCTTGTGCCCCAGACTCTCTGGTTTTATGTTTGTGCCAATGACTAAATCCTGGGCTAAAGTGGCTACAAAGAGAGGGTATGGGATTACTTTTCTGTCATAATTTAATGGATAATTTTTTGGGTGCTAAGTATTAAACAGTTTTAGGAAATGATGAATGGCACCAGCCTCAGTAATTGCAAGGATTCCATTTCTCCAATTGCTCTCTTTTGGATCCACAGAGAATCTTGGATTAGCTGGCAGCAGGAAAAACCATTGGCCAAGGCCACCTCGGCTTCCCCTCTGGGCTCCTCCTCCTGATCAGAGCCACGGGGATGCCTCTGGATGAGGGAAGAAAAGACGCTGTGACGTGTAGGTCAGATCACTAATGGAGCCAAGTCAGATTGGAAGAAAAGCTAGCTTTGCGCCAGATGATGAACATAAAAATGTAATACTTAAAAGCGAATGTTCTTTTGTTTTGAACATAAACCATAATAGGAAAGAACAAATATGACTCCATATTGGAGCTATTTCTTTTAGTTGAAACTTTGTATTCTATGGCTTTGGCTTAGATAGAAATATTGCCTGTAGCCTGAAATGTACAGGAGAGCCCATTCTCAAGCCTCTGACCTTCAAGGGTATAATACTTTTCCATTTATGTAGAGAGAAAAACTGGCAGAACAGAGAGTAACAGCTGTTTTGTTGGAGGTTTACAGAAACGCTGCCGCCTGATCAACTTCGACAGTTACAAGAATAAATTCCGACACCAAGAAGTTTGCAGCAACCAACCACACCCCTCCCTCACCTTGCCTTTAAAAATGCTTTGCTAAAATCCTTCAGGGAGTTCAGGGTTTGAGAGGCGCATGAGCCACCCATCCATTCTCCTTGTATGGTCCTTTAATAAATCTTTCTCTGGCTCCAGACTCTGAAGTTTCAGTTTTTTTGGCCTCCCTGTGCATCGGGCCCCTGAACTTGCACTCGGTAACCAAAGGAATTACTGAAATGCAGTTTCCTGAAGAATTTTTACCTTTTGGAAGGTAAACATACAGACAGATCCTATGTAACATAGTCCATATATATTTTTATATCATACATGTGAATGCATTTGTATGTTATGTGTGCATTTTAATCATTATACAAATTAATAAATTATGCATTCTTCTAGAGGCAATGATGGTCTGTGCTAAACAATTACTTACATCATGTTGTAACGAGTACGTACTGGTCTGTACTGATTAGGCATAACTCCAATAACTCTCAGCACAGTGGCAGATTCCAACCTATCAAAATCTACATTCACCCCTTTATTGGATTTTTTTTTAGCAACGTTGTATGATTAGAGAGGAAAACAGTTATTCAGCTCAATTTATACTACTATGTACCTTCTTCACTCAATCAATATTCTTTCCAAGGACAGATATTTGCTTACTTTCATCTCAAGTGATTAAACATTATTATATTGCCCTATGCCAGGTCCAACTGTCTGACAGACCCATTTTTTATTTATTTTATTTTATTTTATGCTGTTCCTGGGCCTCTGGGCTGAATTCTTTTTCCTTCTGAGAACTGGAATTTCCCCTTTGTACACGTCACCTGCCTTTGCAATAATCATCACCATTTTGGTGTTATTTTCTCTCCTAAGTCACTTTATTCTCTGACTTACTGATCTCAAACCCTTTTTAAAAATTCCTAATTTGTACTTCTTTCAAATCAAAGGCCAATGAATGAATCTGTCATTTATAACAAAAATGCTATTTTTACCTCTGGATCCTATTGGATTCCCCACTGAATCAAAAAGTGTCATATTTGTTACTAATTAAAAAATCATTTATGAGAATATTACTTTCACATTTTAAGTCATTAAGTATCTTGTTTCATACTTTGAAACTATGAGACAAGGAGTTAATGTGTCATAAGTAAGCTAATATTTGACTTAAATTCAGCTTATATTTCATAACTTTCAGGTTAAATACATCATACTCCCTTTAAGAGTCCACCTTAAATTCTTTTTGAAACAAGTGGGTTATATGTTGGTGGATGGATGGATAGATAGATGGAAGACCCTCTAAAAAATACAACAGATATAGTACATAGAAAGAAAGGATATTAAAAAACCCAAAAACCCTACAGTAAACAGCAAGAAAGGATATTAAAAAACAAAAACTACAGGAGTGAATCAGTTATTCAATATTAATTGAACACCATTGAAGAAAAAAGTTACCCTTCAATCTAGAAGTACACACTAAATAAGCATGGGTAATTATTGGCTGAAAGGATAATCATAGAATCTGTTTTTAGCTTTAGGGAAGGAAAAAAAGACAGAGAAGCCACTTACTATAGAAAGTAAATCTCTTAGCCACAAAGAGACTAGTGAGCTGATATCAACAAGTAGAATAAAAAAAAAAAATCAACCATCAGCAGAACTACAAATTTGTACTTAATATGAGAACTTCAAGTACTTAGCAAGAAAACTTGACTACAACCGAAGCTTAACTCAAATTACACAGCTATAGAGGAAACCATAAACGGATTTGTATCTTGATATTGGTGTTTCTTTAATTCTTGGTCTGTATATAGTATCTTAGTTTCTAATTATAATTAATGATTAAATATTTAATATCAAGGGTTATAGTAAGTCCCTTATCTGGCCACAATTGGGGAAACCCCAGCACTTTTGCCTCTGTATCCTAACCCATGGCACTATATATGGAATTAACTATTTTAATTGCAGGTGAAATGTCTAGGGGGATTTAAGACTCTTCCACTGAATTGGCTTTATGTGACAGCGAATTTTGCAGACAGACATATAAAAGAAGAAATAAAGCCTTAGTCCATTATATAAATCATAGAAGATAATACACTGCCATTTTTTTATGGGTTGGGATTAGACTGTTTATCCATTATCAAAGGGGTCTTTGAATTAAGAAATGGCAATGATTAGTTTTTACGCATTACAGATTCTCCAAGTCAGTTTTTAAGTCAGTCTCTCTCATGATTAATACTGTGCATTTTCAAAATACCTTTTCAGCATGGCATGAAAACAAACCACCCCAAGGAAGCTGAAGCTATGAACACCTGTCTCTAAGAACAAGGGCAACTGAAATAACCAGGACCTCAACACATATATTGAGGTTAAAAAAAAAAAAAAAAAAACTTTTCCTTGAAAGATTGTTTTAAAGCAAACAAAGATTAGTGATTTTGGTTTTGTTTTCTACAAACCAAAGTTTCTACAAAAAGCACATATAGCTTTTTGAAATGAAGATAAAATTTAGAACTATTAATTTTAATACCCAAATAAAAGTCCAGAAAAAATACACATCAGGTATTTCCGAATGCTGCTCAGTAGAGCAGATGGTCTTGACCGGCTGCCTCTCCTCTTTGTCTTATCCCTCTTCTCTTCATTCATTCCTTTCATTCATTCACAGAGCTGCCTCAAAGACCTTAAGTCACTGTTTACAGGATGACTTAGGGTGAGAAACACTGGTCACAGCAAATAGCTAATATATCTAGAATGTTCTAAAAGGTATACTGTTTGTTTAGCTGTGTACCAGGAAAACAAACTCAATGTAATCTAACCACTACTTGTCAGGAAAAAAGATTCACCTAAATGGTGTCGCATCGAACACTTGAGTGACCCAAAGTTTCACTCATTAATGGGCATCTGTGACAGACAAACCTAGCTTGAGATAGACTGCAAAATTTGGCTTAAACTTTCCACAGCCTTTCATTAAAAAACAGTTAACAATATCCATACACTTAACAAATAGGCAACTGCACCACATGGAGGATTTTTCACTATCTTTTGTAAACAAATGATTTTAATGGCTCATGTCTCCAGACTTAGAAACTTAAAAAAATTCATCTCCTACTTTGTTTTCTCGGTTAAAAACAAAAGCTTAGTTTTCATCAGCTTTAACAGTAAACAAGCAATTTTCCAGGAACCTGATCCAAATGCTCTGCCTAATATACATCATCCAAACGAATATATCAATAAAAATCCAGGTAATATGCTTTATGAATAACAGACTGAGGTCAGATTCCTATAAAACCTAAAGCGATTTCATAAAAGTCACCATTGCTCAGATGTAGTGTGGTTTTATACTTTTCCTCCATTAATCCTTCAGTGAGTGGGGTTTATCTTTTTATGTGACATGCATGACAAAATACTTGACTGGTTATCAACTCATTATGAAAGTAGTTACATGGTTTTTCCAACGACATTAAAGCAAAATGACTTTGGAATTTCCAGAATTTGCAGAAATGGAAAGATGCCTGGCCAACTTTGAATTCTGTTCAAGGAATGAAAAATGGGATTGAACACCATTTTGAAACATGCATGCATATGTGTTCGCCAGATTCTCTCCTTAGCTACAAATCTCCTGAAATGTCATCCAAATTTGATAAAGCCAGGTTACTCCAAACTCATTCTTTTACATCTTTGTAATAAGAATAAGTACATTTTTCAATACTGTTGACAGCAAAGTAAAACAGCCAAAACCAGGTGAAAGGTTGGGACCCATTTCTCTCTTTAGGGAGGTACAGTAGGTGTTCTCCACAGGGACACACAATATGTACTCAAAAAAAAAAAAAAAAAGTAATGGCAATTTTACTTTTTTTTCCTTAACTATCTCATTAAGTAAAGTTGCTCTCCCAATTTAGTGCTTCGGTAATGTCAACCAATCCTAAAAATGCAGAATTGGCAACCTCAGTATCACAGACCATTTTAGAAGGAAAAAGAATGAAAATTGTTCAAAAGGACAGAACTGATGTGGAAAAAGCACGAGGTACTGTCTAAAAAAAGATCATCAGACTTTGGACTTTGTCCACAGGACACCTGACTACAAAGGGTTACGAAGCCCTTCCATGTATGGCCCCTCCAGGCACTCGCCGTTGGATGAGAAGGCAGAGAAGTAAATAAGTTTCTGTCACACAAGAAGCTCTGAAATCAAGAAACATATGGGGTTTCCCGGGATCACTGAGGAAGGAAAAGCGATCACACAGATAGATGGGTGGTGGCATGTCAGGGAGCAGAGCCTTGAAGAATGAGTAGAGCTCTTCAGATGGACAGGAAACCAAAAGTTTGAGGACACACGAGTCCCACTGAAAGCAAGGCATAGAAAGGGAAGAAGGAATTTCCTGAGAAGAGGGAGCCTCTCCTTTGTCCAGACCACCTTTGAGCCCCCCTCCAGAGCAAAGAGCAGAGGCTATTAGGGTCCAGTCTAGTAAAGACAATGCCTCCCTCTGGAGCACAGGCTGTGCAGGTTTGCTTGGGGCTCATTCTAAAAGGCTGGAGGTCCCTAAGCTCATGTTCCTCAGCAGCGATGCAAACCCACTGTGTGCACAGCATCCATCTGAATGACTCCCTGTCCTCTCTGACACCTACACGATCCTGAAGCTCGTGCCACTTACTGTCCCCTTAGTGAGAAAGTCCTCTGTCTCTGACCCAGGAGACCTGTGGCTTCTTCCAGCATCCATGAAACTGTGACAGGAAAGTTTTGTTAGCTTATGAGCAGGGTACAATCTAGACCACTCACTATTTTTAACAAATGGGCAGTGAAATGATCTATTGGGTGAGATAGGAAACAGAAGAGAATGAAACAGGAAATGTAGAAGATGATGTGTTCGGTTTTGTGGTTGAACTTAAGTGGATGTGGAGGCAGAGCGCTGGCAAGACAGGTCTGTATTTCATGAGAGAGGTCTGGGCTAGAGATACATTTTCAAAATGATTTGAATCCACATGGGCCTTAACATTTTGATAATGAACATCAATATTTAAGTGGTAGCTATGTAGGTACCATCTTTAGAAATAGACAAAACACAATGAGGATAGGATCCTGTGTCTCTCAGAAGCCAAGAAAATGGTGAGTTCTGAGGAAGGAGTAGTCACCAGAGTAATTAGGAGAGATCCAGTAACAGAAAAACTAAATCCCACTGGATTTGGCACCCAGAAAGTCACTGTTGTCCTCACACAATGTGCTGGTCCTCGATTTGTCAGCCCTCTGATTCCCTCTTCACCCTTCCTCTCATTCTATTCCAGATGTCTGAACCTGCAGGTTGCATGTCCCAGACTCCACTGTCAGCTGGTCAGCTGGCTAAACTTGGCTCCAACCATTGGTTAAGTTTAAGTTTAACCAATGGTTGGTATGGGTGAGAGATTAAAAGATGAAGGTAACAGGGAAGTCAGGTATTTCTGCTTCTCCTCTCAGCTACAGACAGCATGCCTCATAATACATGGGCTGAATCCCCTCCCTGGCTTCTACTCCCACTGGATGAGCCAGTCAATCAAGGGCCCTGCCCCCGGGTCACCCCGGGCCTGGTCTGAGAGCACCATCCCTACTCTGTCCCTCCATTCTAAGTGTGGGAGTGGCTCCAGCTGTGGCCACCACTAGGATGCCTCACCATTCTCTGTTTGGCTTCTCAGTTACTCCATCACCCATCTAATCCAATTCCCTACCTTGTTACAAAGAAAACAAAATCACTGAAACAGTTTGTTTCTTTGTATTTATGTTATTTTTGGCCCCACCTGAGGCATATGGAAGTTCCTGAACCAGGGACTGAATCCAAGCCACAGATGCAACATCCATAATAGCTGTGGCAATGCCAAATCCTTGATCCACTGTGCTGGGCCAGGGATCAAACCCACACCTCTGCAGTGACCTGAGCCACTGGAGTCACATCCTTAACCCACTGTGCCACACTGAGCTAATCCTGCAGCAGTTTATTTTTCCCTGGTTGGATCCTAATTAGCACAAGTGATGAGAACAAAAGCCAAGTATTAAGGGTGAAAGAATGGGAAAAGAAGATGCTGGAGTCCAAAAGTATGGATTATTTCTCTAGCAATTGCATAGAAAGGAAAGAGACTTGATGGTTTATAGAGGGCTGCATTGTTTTCGTTTTTAACTTGATTTGGGGGTTAGATTGGGTAAGACATAAGTTTGCTTTAGGCTGAGGGGAACATGTATGAAAAGAGTGAGAGAATAAAAGGTAGAGGAATTGAGGGAGTATGATTAATGGAACAAGTTCCCAGAGGAAACAGAAGGAGGCAAGAGGTTTCACAGGATCCAGGTAACAGGTTGGATCCAGCTAACAGGTTTGTTTGTTCCCCCAGTGCAGTAGACAAAACTAGCTAATAGTTCAGTTCGATCAGCAGGATCCATCTGATGGGGGAAAAAAGTTATGTCATCAGCTACTCAACCAACAGGCTTGACCCGTACCTGACATTGCTACCATGAAACCAGCAATATGAAGAATCTGATGTAGCCATAAGTCACCTTGTCAGTAAGGTGGGTGAAATTTTCTGGTGGACTCAATTCCTCCCAGAAGTAGGAGGCTCTGTTGAGTTCAGAGGCTAGATGAGAGTGGTGATGGTTTGGAATTCCCCAGTGGGGAGTGGGAGTAGAAACTGACCAAGGATCTCTGACGGGTAATGGAGAGAGCCCAGCTGGGGTGAAGACAAGGGATCTTAGTGGTACCAATCTGTGTAGTTTTATGGTTTATTCTGCACCTGCCCCCTGCTCCGATTATCATTTGCCTCCATTTGGGAGCAGGATGGCAAATATAGGGTTGGGGTCTTGCGAGAGGAGCACTGTGGGAGTTTGGGATTGCAGAAAATCAGAGGTGAGAAAGTACATGGGATGGTCTACCAGGGAACAGAGGGAACATAATCAGGAGAAAGAGGGCCCAGGGTTGCACAACTTCTTAGCCCAGCTCTGGAGCCTCAGGCAAGTGACTGAACCTTTCTTTTGTCCATTTTAAAAATTTTTCTTGGGAGTTCCCATTGTGGCTCAGAAGTAATGAACCAGACTAGTATCCATGAGGAGGCGGATTCGATCCCTGGCCTTGCCCAATGGGTTAAGGATCTGGCGTTGCTATGAGTTGGGGTGTAGGTCTTAGATGTGGCTCTGATCCAGCGATGCTGTGGCTGTTGTGTAGGCCAGCAGCTACAGCTCCAATTCAGCCTCTAGCCTGGGAGCTTCCATATGCCACAGGTACAGCCCTAAAAAGAAAAAAAGAAAAATTCTTGAAGTATAGTTGCTTTACAATGTCATGTTGACTTGAACCTTTCCAAGCCTCAGTTCCCTTATCCAAAAAAATGAAGTCCCTACTTCAAGAGCTTATAAGACTGACAAAGAAAATGCATCTATGCTATGCATTAAAGACCCTGGAGTTCCCGCTGTGACATGAGATCAGCAGTGTCTCTGCAGCACCTGGACACAGGTATGATCCCTGACCTGACACAGTGGGTTAATACATCTGGTGTTGCCACCGGTGTGGTGTGGGTCACAACTGCAACTCAGACCTGATCCTTGGCCTGGGAACTCCGTATGCCATGGGGCAACCAAAAAAAAAAAAAAAAACCAAACCAAAACAAAAACAAAACAAAACAAAGAGCCTGACACATACAGAGAATTCAGTGAACAACAGTGGATTTGAACATCTTCACTAATCAGATCCCTATTCTTTGTGGGGACCTGTAGCGCTCTTTGAAGAGGGGTCTCCATCAGAGAACAATTCTGAAACATCTCTGAAACATTCTACATTAGGTTCCCAAATGAACCCATTTCAGGCCACTCAGGCTTCAAACCCTATAGGAAGACTCTGGCGAGACTCAGGTCCACATTCCTGAAGGGGGGCAGAGCTGGCTGACAGCTGTCTGTGAAGACTAGACTCGAGGTGGGACAGAAGCCTCTGGGGAGCCACAGAATAGGCAACTCAAGTAGAGCACAAAGATGGACCAGGTATGCAAAGATCCTCCTGGGACATCTCCTGGCTGAGCATCAGAGCTGGTGGGAGCATCTGAGAAAACAATTCGAGACACATCACCTAAGAGAGGACCAGTGTGCGTACCTCCCACACTGCAACTTACTCACAACTAGTCACAGAGTGATGGCTCGCTCTGCCCAGTGCTCAGGATCCTAGTTCTTTGCCTTCTGCTTCCTATCGACTTTTTTTTCCCCCCTCATTATCCTAACAGGTGGAAGACAATTCCCCACAGAGCTGCCATTCTCAGGTGGATCCAAAGACAGGAAACCCAGGTAGCCACTTTCCTTTGTTCTAATTAGTTGTTAAGGATAAAATGATTGCCTTGAATGAGCTTTCTGGCAATAAAGCTTGTGGGCTTATTTCACTTATAAAAAAACACCCTGATTCTTCTTTCTATAATCAATAGGCGTTAAGTGAGCTAAACACCACCACCCATTGACCTATTTCCCTTGTTCACAGCAAAAAAAGAAGATCCTCAAATATCTGAAACCCCACAAAGCAGAGAACTGCAAACGACTATAGCCTTATCCCTTTTTTAGAAGTTTAACGCTACGAAAATGACACGTAATCACTAATTCCTGGGAATCAGAGAGAAAATATACAAAAGGCTTAATGAACAAATGAAGAAAGAAAACTGGTAGCTGACATTTCTGGCTCAGGAACATGACCATCCTACAGAAGGTTACTACCCAAATCTTCATACAGACTGAAAATACTAAAAAGCTTCACCCAGAGTCAACAAATGCCACGTTCTGAGGAGCAGCGTCTTGGGGGACAGATCTGTTAACCATCAGCGGGTGTTTTTCATCTCGCAGCTCACAGCCAGCAAGTTAAAGAAGGCTTTGTGTACCTGCTTTCCAGCAGAAGCCCCAGCTCCTGGTACAGGAAGGCCAGTCCTGCCCGCGGGCCTGGGACAGATAACATATACACACAGTACATGGGCAAAGACACATACAGCACAGTCTTCAAACACTCTCCTCCAGGCTGTTTCCCTCCCATTTTAGACGCACTGAAGAAAAGCCTGAGTCAACTATAGGTCAGAAAGATGTGACAGACTTTCAGTTTTGTGCTGCACATAGATCTGCCTGTTCAGCCAAGACAGAACGGCCTGAGAGCCTTGCCAAAAGCCATACTCGTCATAGAGGAGACAAGTGTACAGAAAGGCAATTCAGAAATGAGCCTGACAGGGAGTTCCCGTCGTGGCACAGTGGTTAACGAATCCGACTAGGAACCATGAGGTTGCGGGTTCGGTCCCTGCCCTTGCTCAGTGGGTTAAGGATCCGGCGTTGCCGTGAGCTGTGGTGCAGGTTGCAGACGCGGCTCGGATCCCGCGTTGCTGTGGCTCTGGCGTAGGCCGGCGGCTACAGCTCCGATTCAACCCCTAGCCTGGGAACCTCCACATGCCGCGGGAGCAGCCCAAGAAATGGCAACAACAACAACAACAACAACAAAGAAAAAGACAAAAAAAAAGAAATGAGCCTAACAATGGACCAAGAGATTATCATACTCAGGGAGATATATCAGAGACACACATTATGAGATCACTTACTTGTGGAATCTTGAAAAATGATGCAAATGAACGTATTTACAAAATAGAGACTCCCAGACGTAGAAAATAACCTTAAGGTTACCAAAGGGGAAGGGGAGGGATCCATTAGGAGTTTGAGACTAATGGATACACACTACTGGATGTAAAATAGATAAACAACAAGGACCTATTGTATAGCACAGGGAACTATATTCAACATCCTGTAATAACCTAGAACGGAAAAGAATCTGAAAAACATTCTGCATGAAACACTTTGCTATATACCTGAAATGAACACAGCAATGTGAATGAACTGTACATCAATAAAATTTTTTTTAATGAGTCTGACAGCAAAGTTCCTTCATAGCATGTAAAGTGTTACAAACTGCATCTTAATGTGATTCTTAAGAATTAAACATCTGCTGGATACTTTTATTAGCATATGCTATAAAAGGCCACCAGATTTCCAGATTTTTTTTTTAGCACTATGGACCAGGAGAGAGAAGGTAGAACAAAGGGAGTGGCAGCCACCACTGAGCCCCCTCTTGAGTGAAGATATGCCATTCTAGACATCACCCTGCGGGAAAAATGCTACTAAAGTTGAAAAGGTACAGCCGAGGGCAGATGGAATGACTCAGAGCTTCCAGAATGAGGCCCATATGTTGAGCTCACTCTCCCGTTGCAAATCAATGGTAGTAAAGATCCCAACAAGAGGAACCTCCCAGAGCCTTTGCTTACGAATCTCAGCATGGGGTAGAAACGGTCCTTCCTGAGCTTCTGGATGTTGAAGGGAAATTTCTTTAACACCTGGTCCTAAAACCCGTTCAAACTAATCCATGTGTCAAGTCAAAATCCAGTCTTTCTGTAGCATCAAAACAATGCTTCTTGATTCCCACATTCTTATTAAACTCTATGCCAGACGTAAGACGTTCAGATATTTACCAAATGTTACTAAGCAGAACACAAAGCCGAAAGGGCAGCAGAGCCACCTGGAATGTTCCTTTATTTTATTTTAGCTACGCTGTTTACTAACACTACCCTCGAGTTATTTTCTTCTTCCCTTGTTTCCAGGTAACCAGTTCATTTGGTTGAAGGACCAGAAGTTGCCAGGGGGCTGGGGGAGCGGGGGGAATGGGGCAAGAAAATATTTTTTAAGTGATGCATAGCACGAAGTCAGGCTGAATGAATTTAATTTGCTGTGGCAGGGCAACAATACTGAAAGGGTGTGCTCAGAGTCCTTTTGGATTGTTTCTGATGGAGTAATTTGAGGAGAGTTTCTTCATAATGGTCCCTTTTTCACACAGCAGGACTTTTGAATCCCACCTGTAACTCAGGGATGTCTATGGGGATTTGTCTGTCTTTTCCCTCCCCATCTCTTTTATCTCTACCTCTTTTTCAATTATTTCCAAAGATAAAACAGTCCTCGTAATTCTTTTATGCGAAAAGAAGATTGGGTTGTTCTGCCCTGCAAGTGGCATGCTAATTCTGATCAACAATTTGCTCAAAGAAATTCGATCTCCAAGACATTTACCCTACCTTTTGCTTGAAAAGGAAAAATACCCACCTGAAATTCTTGGCCTATAAGGAACAACGCTGATGTTGTTTTAAAATAGAGTGGCACTTACTTTATAGTCCTGGCCTAGTCAAGTATAAGCTATAGACGCAGATGAATTAGTATATCTACATTGTTTACTTTTCTTAAACAACTCATAATTATTTCTCTGACTAAATATAAAGATAACATATACAACTGATATTAATGTAAATGCATATTATAAAATCTCCCTGCTATATCCGTCTGCATTCGGACCCATTCTGTATCTGTGTCTCAATTTTGAAGTTAGGAAATGTTTTGATTTTGGATCACATCATCAAGCTGTTTAAAAAGCTTGTACACCTACGCACAAACACACACATTACCTTAATAGCATTTGCGGTGGAAACAACTCAAATGTCTATTTTGGATTGGTTAATAAACTGTAATACATCGACCCAACAGAATACCATCCAGCAGCCAAACATAACAATGTAGAACAATGTTCAGTGACACGGAAAGATAACACCATCACAAACAAGAGAACACCATCAACTGCAAAGGAGTATGTACACTATCCCATTAATTATATGTATCCTCACACATGCACAGGATAAAAAGACTAAAAGATTTTTTCATACCAGTACTAGTCCCTGACTCTCAGTGATTAGATCAAGAGTGATTTATGTTTGTTTTGTCTTTGCTTGCCAGTCCCCGATCTCACCCTGATCCCCAAATACTGCAGGGAATATGTTGAATAAAAGAAGATCAGTTATTTTTCAATAGTAATTACCTTTTTAACCAAGACCAAGAAAGCCCTGAAATACCAGCGAGGCGTCTGCTCACATGTACCATAAGTACGGGAGAAGCCAAACCAGCTGAACTGAACAAAACCTCAACCTCAGAGGTTAGAAATCAGTGTACCATGTGCACTACACCGTGGTACACGCTAAGTTTGGAGGGAACTGGCTGCATTATCTGTGAGACAGTTCGATTTCCGTCGACCCAGTGCTCTCCTCCTTTGGCTTCTTCTCATGCATCTCTGAGCATCCCCTGGGCTGCCTTCTGGGACATGGGTCCAGAAACACCAAGCAGAGAGTGTCATGAGAGCCCGGTGCTCCTAACATGATAAAATACTGGTCTTTATTCGCAATGACCATTTTGATAAAGTTTTCTGTGTCCAAAGCAAACTGTAAATTTCTTTGTCCAAAAACACTTATAGTAAAATAAGCATTCAAATACTTATGGATTAAATCCTTTTTAGAGAAAAAGGCCATTTTTCACAAAACACATTTAGCATGACAGAAAGGAAAGAAGGAAGGAAGGGAAAAGGGACAGTGGAAGGGATAAAAACCTTAAAGAACAAGAAAATAAAAAGAGAGACAAGCATATCATAAAACCCCATACACCTGAAGATAATGAGCTATAAAGTTATATTTAAGTGTCTTAGGAGCTGACACCACAGATGAAACACAATTGATTCTGTCATTCATAATATTTCTAAGATAAAAACAAGTTGGAAGCACAGCAGAAACAAGAGGGCGATTTCTCCCATGAACCCCGAAAAAGAATCATGTGCTGTAAGGAGCAAAATTCTCAACACACTCGCTTTATAGAGCCATTTCTCACCATGGCCCACAATGTAGGCTGACAGTCACCCCCAGTTCATGGTTTATATAAATAACTCAGAGGATGGGAAAGCTAACACAGTGATCCAGGTTCACAGTGATCTTGCTTCATCTTAGGCTATGCTTCTTCATCTGCAGGAAGGCACAAACTCCCTATCTTTTCCAATGCTCCATTATTAATTCTGTCAGCCAAACCCAAAAAGTATAGTGAACTTAAGCTCTTCCCTTGTACCAATAGTTAGCGTTAAAAGCAGACTTGTGTGTTTTAACAGTGTCCTAAATGAAAAGTTGCTATCTTTTTCATTCATTCAACTAAAAGTAATTCAACCAACACTTATTGAATACTTCTTACTTCCCAAAGGTTGGTTTGCACCCTAGAAAATCAGAGGTGTCTGAAGCGAGCTTGGCCACCGTGAGGTCCTCATGGAAATGGCAATACAACCGAAAGCAACATCATCACTATGACTTCGGGGGTTGGGTAACTCAGCTCTCTGTTGGGGGTGGTGGGCTGTCCTGTGCAGTGTCAGGGTTGGATGGCAGCCCTGGCTTCTATCTACTATGTATCAGTAGCAACGCCACCAGTTGTGACAAGCAAAACTGTCTCCAGATGTTGCCAAGTAGCCCCTGCAGAACTGCTGGGAGCTAGAGAGAATTTACCCTCAGAAACTACAATGAATCAGTTCAGAGAAAGGAAGAAGGGGTGCTGAGAAGATGTAAAGAAGAGGAATTACCCCAGTTCCGTGACCCACAAAGGCCTCCTTGAGGAGGTGAACTTAAAAAGTTCCAGGAGACAGATGTCTTAAAAAGGTGACTCCACAGAATAGTGAATGGGGTATGTATACAGAGGGAGCCAAACTCTTCCTCAAAGTACCACTTGAATCAACTCCAACACACAGTCCATCCAGGGCCAAAAGTGTCATGTAAAAGGCAGTGAAAATGCCATTTAAAAAAAAAAAAAAAAAAAGCCAAGCACACCCTTGAGAGTAATCGAACTTCCTTCTAAGATAAAACAATCCCCAAAAGCACCCCAAGTAACTGATTGAACTGAATTTTCATATAGAACTGTTAGCTATGAACTGGTTGAATGCTGGAACAAATGAATTTATATATAGATTGTACCATACAGAGTTATTCAATATCATTGAGAGATGTTTTTACTTAAAAATATAGAATACAGAACTTTCTGCAAAACAATTATACCAACTAAAATCAAACATATCCAGTAACTAGATTGGCATCATTTTAACCAGTCACTTAATTATTGTTTCTACTACCATAAAAGTCAAGAATTCGGACTGCATGATTTCCTAAAGATCCTGGTAAGTTTAAGTTTTGTGAATTTAGAGCTAAACCTATTTATTATAAATTACGTAAACCCTATTTCTAAAAGCAGATTTTTATCATTAGAATAGAAGAGATTTCAAGGAATGTAAAGGACTGAAGTATTTAATATTTAGAAGAAGAAAATACAGATTCTAATACTTTTTCTTCTCTTCCTATGTTTCTTTCTTCTCTACTTCATACCCTACAATAATAGGGGCAGATAGGATTAACTCAGGTATTAGTGTAATAAAATGTATTATTTCCCTTTTCATTATTTTCTTTTTATACTTGATCAAATTGAGGGTCAAAAAGGTTAAAATTTTCCCAAGGCCATGGACCATGGTTAACCCCGCCAAGAGTCAAACCTGTATCTTTTGACCCCACACCAAAGTGATGGTGGAGAAAGGACAGCATGACATGCTTTCAGAAAAGGAAGGGTGTGTGGAAGATTCTGGGATACAACGTAACAGCACTGGGCACAGACCCCAAAGGAAGGGAAGGGATGTTAGACGTTTACCCTAGTCCTACACTTGTAGGTCCTCCCAGAACACCGCCTTCTATTTGATCAGAAAGGGGATAGCAACAAGGTTAGACACGTTATATTTAGTACCGCTAATCCTCACAACAATCCTGTAGAACAGGCCTCCCTAAACCATAGGCACATGTCAATCACCTGGAGCTCTTGTCAGAGATCATGCAGATTCTAATTCAGCAGGGCTGCAGTAGCAGCTGAGAATTTACATGTCTAACAAGCTCCCAGGGGATGCTGCTGCTGTTGGTCCTGGACCACAGATCACACCTTGAGAAGCAAATACTTTCACATAGAGCCTAAGAGTCACCCAAGAGGTGGGTTCAAATGAACGCTTCTGAGCCCCCTCCTCAGAGACGCTAATGTAGGTCTACCATCGAGTCTAGGATTCTTCTCATAACACTTGCTCCAGGTTATTCCGATCCAGTGGTTTAATGGACTATGGAGTCCAACAGACTTATGTTAAAATCCTGATTCTATTACTTTCCAGCTGTAGGAAAGAACCTGGAGCAAATTAAAATTTCTCTGAGCTTTGGTTCCCCCATCTGCATTGGATTGTATAGATGATTCGACACAATTATCTCTGTACAGTAACTAGCATATTCCAGGTATTGGGGAAGTGAGTTATTGAAATGGTGTGTGATCATGAAGACATCCATTTAATCAATGAGTAGTTCAGACAGATGCAGAGAGGCAAGATCATTTATCTGAGTTCATTTACTAAGAAAAATCTGAACCCAGATCTACCTCCAAAGCCATGTTAATCTCACTGCATCAGATCACAAGTACCAAGTTTTAGACATTCACCTGCATTTAGGGAAATCACTCCAATCACTCCTCCCTCTGCCCCGGTCCTGCTATTTCTGCTGGGCTCATCCCTACTGGATTTTGTTTTCAGCTTCTTCCCCTGCAACCTTCCCTCCTCCCATCCCTTACTAGCCCTTTGAACCCATTCTGTTGCCACTGCTTGACCTTCGGGATTCTCCAGGGACACTCTGTCCCTGCCCTTGGCCTTCTGGGACAAGGTCTCCCTCCCAGCCTGCTTACCCAGCTCAAGATGGAACTTGTACATACAGAAAAAGATGATAGGTAGAAAACAAAATCTAATTTTGAAGATTCATACAAGTACTTTTTGGATCTAAGTATAATGTGCAGGCCCTGCCTTTTACCATTCCTGGGTCCCACTGGGAAATTTTATTTTTTTAAGGAATAATTCTTGAGAGAATATCAATCACAGCTATAAAATATCCAGGAGAGAAGAGTTCAAAATAGAATTATTTACTCATTGTACTCCAATACACATGGGAAGAATACAAAATATATTATGGAGGTAACACAATCCCATAAAACACATGACAAGAAAAGCCACAGATTTACATTACTACTGCTCTGGCTGAAAAGATAACTTCGTGGAGGATTGAGACACTTCAAAATGTAGGGAAATACTCAGGATCCTAAATAAGCAAATTGTTTTAGCGTTTCTCTTCCAAGCCATAACATTCAATGACTGCACGGGGATTATTTTCAGTAGAGATTTTATGGGAAAACTATACCTGGAAATAAAAGGAATATTCTAGCCATAAACATGACGTATCTCTTGTTGCACATGTTGGTGATGACATTGAATGAGATCTCCAAGCAAAATAAGAGTTATGATGTGCGGCATCAGCATAATAAAATAAGACTTTTCCCTCTCAAAGGTCAATTCTTGAGCTTCATAAAGATGTACAGAATTTCATAGCCTGAAAACTATGTTAAAGGGACACTGAGAACCAGATGGCGAAAGAGTTTAAAAAAGGAAAATAGAGCCTTATGCCCCTGCCTTAATTCACTGCAGCACAAATCGGCATT